>NC_052016.1:4456867-4756867 GCF_015832195.1 Motacilla alba alba | reverse complement strand
GAAGGCACTTGAGACAGTAATTCATGTTTGGACTCAGGTGTTTATTATTTCTTATCAGTAAAACAGTCTCACTGCTGTGAGTTGGGCAGCTTTTCATTAGAAGGAACAAAATGGCCAACAATCTCTTGTTACAAGGTCTTTTAAGACTAAATTGTCCAATTAAGAATTGACACCTGGATTATTTTCCCTTTTAACCCAATAACTGATCCCAAACAGCTTCAATGTGGACTTTTCTGCCCAATTACAAAATGCCACCCAAACTCATGAAGGAAAAAGAACGAAGAAGCATGAAGAAGAAGCCCAGGATGACACCCTGTGCCCTCCATCCTGCTGCCATCCACAACATACTAAAAATCCCAAAACCTAAATTCCTCGCCAAGTGATATACCTGCACTACCCTCTATAACCTATTTCACACTTCTGTGGATTCCAGTCTATCCTGAAGTTTAGGAAACTTTCTCCATGAATGAGGGTCAGAGTCAGTGCTCTCCTGGGTGTCAGGGCACCCCAGAGCAGACAGAGAAACATTCCCAATGCCCTGGGTTTCCACAAAAGGAGAAATAAAAAACAATAAATGCTGCGTGGTTGTTGTGTGACCCTTCTGTGAGTACACTGACTTCCTTTGTGTTTGTGCCAGGCCAGAGCCTCCGAAGATCCTGCCCAACATCCTGAATAAAGTTGGCAATACACCTTTGGTGCGGATCAACAAGATTGGGAAGCACTTTGGGCTCAAGTGTGAACTCTGTGAGTTGCTGCAGGCAGAGAGCAAACTGCAAACACTGTTTCAGAAACTTGGATGGTTTGGGTTAGTAGTGTCATATAACCTGGCCACGGGAGTGCAGGTGATTGGCAGGAAATGGTGAGGAAAAATTCCTGGTTTTCCCTAGCAAGCTTTCTGGTTTTTAAGATTTGGTCATCTAAAACATCTTTCAGTTTGTACCTCATGAGAACAATTCCTGCAGCTTTTCCAGTTCTGTAGACAACACCAAATGTTTCTAGCAGAAAACAATTTTTTAAATTTAAAGAAGTTGTGTGAAGTTTTTGACTGCTTCTCCTCTTCAGAGTATTCGCCAGTGTGTGCAAAATGCTGCTCTGCAGTTATCACTAAAGATCACTGAAAATGATTAAAGGGGTGAAACGGTCAGGGGATGGGTTTTTTTGTTTGGTTGGGTTTTTTAACCCAGCCGTACTGTAGATACTGACTCTGATCAGAGTGCTGAAAGGTGATGAAGGGATTAATGCTGGGAGTTCTGGAGTGAAAGTGCTGGCTGAGCAGGGGAGAAACTTCAGTTCCATCAGAACTTTTTTGGCTTCCCTTACCAGGGAAGGGGAAAGAGGCAAGACCAGGGTTTAAGGCCAGCTTGGAGCAACCTGTTCTGGTGGAAGGTGCCCAGGGCAGGGGGTGGAGCTGGATGGGCTCTGGTATCCCTTGCAGCCCTGCTGGTTGTGTGTTTGCAGTGGCCAAGTGTGAGTACTTCAACGCCGGGGGCAGCGTGAAGGACCGCATCAGCCTCAGGATGGTGGAGGATGCTGAGAAGGCTGGGATCCTGAAGCCTGGGGACACCATCATAGAGCCAACCTCTGGGAACACAGGTAGGACATGGAGAGACTGAGGAAAGTGTGGGGGAAAGGCTGTGGTGGTTTTCCTGGAAGAGGCAGGTTTGAGATTGCAGCCTGTGCAGGGAGGAGTGGGAGTCTCTTCCTGCCTGCCTGGTGCAGGGAGCAGTGCCTCTGTCACCTCACACAAGGAACAATTCTGAACTGTCCTCTGCTGACCAGAGCAGATGGGAAGGAGTTCTGCTAGAGCCTCTTTGATTTAGAGAAAGGAAGTGCTAGGCTGGACTCATAAGAGTCCTTAGGAATTCATTGGGACTGAAATTAGAGCACCCATAGGACTGGTGTTGATGCCTTGTGCAGGCTGACCTAGAGCAGAGGCTGCACAGAGCTAAAGAATAAAGCAGGGATTCATTCAAAGGCCTCCGTGGATTCACCTTGGGCAGCACAAGAGCCCAGCCAGGGCTGCACCCAAGATGAACCAAAATGGTCCCAAAATGCACCAGCGGGCACGGGGTCTCTCCCTTGGATCAGTTCTGCTCCATTTGCACCTTGCAGTTCATTGTCCAGTTCCAGCTTTAGCCCAGGCACTCCCATCCTGCTTGTTTTTCTCTCTCCAGCCCACGCTGTTTGTGCTCCTGGGCTGAGATTTGGATCATTTGTCCTTGGTGCCCAGCTGGAGCAGGAATTGTTTTGTCTCCCTGCTCTGTGCAGAGAGCTCACCATCCCATAATATAAAGCCCAGACCCACACACTAAAGCAGCACAGAATCTGAAAAATAGAAAAGCTCAAACCTGAGGCATCAGAGTGAATCTGGATCTTCCCCTTCTTTCAGCTGGGGAAGTCCCATGGTTCCTCTGTCAGGTTTGAGGAACAGCCCTTTCCATGCTGGTGCAGGTGAGATGGGAGATGAGCTGCATCCTTACAGCACTGTCTGACAGAGCCCCTGCATGCCTGGATTGTCAGCAGATTCCACCTGGATCCACATTTCCTCCTTGGAGGGCTGGAGGAAGGAACAGTCCCCTTGGGTCGGGGGTCGGGGCAGAGCGTTGATGATCTGAGCAGTCTGGAGTTAACTCCTGTGTCATTGTTGTTGTAATTGTGTTAAGATGCTCTACTCATGGGGAGTCAAACACACCTGGAATATTCCCCCTGGAGTCAAATATAAAATGCATAATACAGTTAAATAGAAATATTCAAGTATCTAATGCACTGCCTGCTCTGAGGAGTTCGTGGGGTGAGCTACAAGCTGCCCTCCTGCCTGATGTGCTCAGGAGAGGTGTCTGGTCCTGCTGCTAAACTCTTCTCTGGACTTCCACCCAGTGCTGCTTTCTGACAGCCACAGAGCAGGCAGATTTGGTTCTGATGTGACTGCAGGGGATGAGCTGATCTGTGAGCACCCCCCCAGCCTGCAGCAGAAATCTGGGAAGTCACATCTGTTGCTTTTGGCTGAGCAGCTGCTCTGGGGGGGAATCAGGGCATTCTGGGGGCATTCAGGGCAGCTGAAGCCTTTGTGAGTGTGGCTGTAGCTCCTGCCTGAACAATGGCCTGAAGTGGAAAATATCCTTGTGTGTTGCATTCCTCCAGTATCCAAGGTCTTACCATGACATCCCTCGCTCTGGGTCAGTACCTGATAAATGATTCTACTTGCCTCAGAATCCAAAAAGGCAGAACTGAAGGAAATACAGGGCAATCACTTCAGAAAGCTGATTTATTTTTTTTTGGTCACATAAGAGCAAAGACCAAGGCACACAGTAACCTGAGAGAATTGGTTTTTGCTCTCTGCTGCTCAGAGTTACTGGGTGTGATGGACGTGAGAGCTAATGTGTTATATTTTTATCTTCTCTGCATCCCAGTTCTCCCTCAGCCAAAGTCCTGTTTTGATGTTTGCTGCATTTCCAGGTCAGTAGCAGAAAGTACAAAGTATTAGAGTTCAGATCTCAAAATTCTTCATCACAGACCATAAGGAAGATCTGGATGACTTCTCTTCAGCCTTTGGCTTTAATGAAGCTGCTGCTGTCTTATTTACTTGTGTATTTGGACATCCATATTTATCTATAATATACTGAGAAAACTTTCCCTTCCCAGTATATTAAACACTACTTGAGTTGTTTGAGGTGTGAGTTATGCTTCTCTTACAGGAACAGCTAAAGATTATTAGGGTGGGGCTTTTTTTTCTCCCCTATGCAATCCACACAAAACCAGAGGCAGCTTTGAACAAGCAAGTCTCTGTGTGGTGCTTCACTGTGGTAGCAAACTGACACAGTGTATTAGAGCCTCAATCACCAGCAGCATCTAAATAATTTATTTTTAGACAGGGCTTAGTTTCAGCACATTGCAAATAGGGATTTATGCAGCAGCGAGTCAGTAGAGGCTCTGCAGACCTTTTGGCAGAATCATAGTGATTCCTCTTATCTCCTCCAGCTTAAAGCACATTCCTTTCCCAAATTACTTCTGGAAAAATGAAGTGGGTGAGACAGGAGGAAGGTGATGTGCATGTGGTAAAGCCAGCAGTTTGCACAAGCCAAGTTCCCCCACCCTTGGCTAAACTTTTCTCTGGGCTGTGAACCTCAAACAAGGATCGGCATCTGTACACCCGACAGGCAGAAACATTCCCTTTGCCACCCCTCTGCAGACACTCTGGTGGAGATGTGATGAAAGGCAGGGCATGCCAAAGCTGGCACTGTGGGTTCTGTGCTCTGCTGCTGCTCACTGAGTGCTCTGCTTGCCTCTGCTTGCTTGCAGGGATCGGGCTGGCCCTGGCGGCGGCGGTGAAGGGTTACCGCTGCATCATCGTCATGCCAGAGAAGATGAGCATGGAGAAGGTCAGAGCTGCCTCTGTTTGCAAGGATTCCAAGAGAAACATGTTTGCACTTGCAGATCTCCCGCTGCACATCAGTGCTGGGGCTGCAGCAACAAAAGTGCAGGCTCTTGGCCAGGGAAAACTCTGAGGTGCTGTTGCCAGTGCCCAGAGAAACTCAGGCTGGCTGGCCGTGGATAGAAAATGTCTTTATGTCCATCCCCACAGCACTGCCACTTGGAAAACTCCCATAATTGTTTTAAATACAGACAACCTGAGGTTTGCCTGGCGCATTGAAGTGGTTACCTGTGCCCCAGGTGAGCTGTCCCTCGCTGAGCAGAGGGTGAAGGAAGACAGTGCTGAAGCTTTGAATATCCTGCAAATGTTCTGGCCTTGGGGCTGAGTGTGAAGGGAGCCTGTTGAGGGTGTTTTGGGGTTTTGTGACCACCTTTATCTGCTGCAGGTGGATGTCCTGAGAGCTCTGGGTGCCGAGATTGTGAGGACCCCAACTACAGCCAGATTTGATTCTCCTGAATCTCACGTGGGAGTGGCCTGGAGGCTGAAGAATGAAATCCCCAATGCACACATCCTGGACCAGGTGAGAGCAAGATGTCAGAGGTGCAGGTATAGCATGGAGGAGGCTCTGTGGTGTTCTGGGTTGCCTGTTCAACACTCTCCATGTGTCTCTGGAAGAGAAGATGCCCCAAATCTGGAGCTGGGACTGAGCAGTCACCACGTTGTAGCAAAGGAAGTTTTTACAGTCACTAGAGAGCAGCAATGAGCTGGTGTTTGCCAGAACTACAACACTCAGGGTGTCTTGTTTCCACTGAGTTGGCAGTCCTGTGAGGAAGAATGGACCCAGGGGTCATGTAGCTGGGGGTGCTGTCTCACAGACAGGACTGATTTTGGCATGGGAGGGTGCTGGCACCTTAGGACTGCACTTAAATTAGGTCACTTAGGAGGCCTAGTTCCAGATAATACACAATAAAACATTCTGCAGAGAGTATGTTTAGGTGTTACGGGGTTTGGGGATTGTTTGAAATGTTTTTGAACTCGCTCAAAATGTGATTTTTGTACTTCTCATCTGTTTTATGGCTGGTCTGCCTTTCAATTTAGTACCGCAATGCCAGCAACCCCCTGACCCACTACGACACCACAGCTGAGGAGATCCTGCAGCAGTGTGATGGTAGGTCTGCCCTACTGCTAAACCCCTTCCAAGAGCCCTGGCAGTGCCCTGCTCTTATCTGCTTGGAGAATGAGCCCTCAGATGAGATTATGATAAAGCAAACCCCATACACATGCTGTGTGCTGTTAGAGAGTTGCCCTATTTCAGTGGTCATAGTAATGATTTTTTTTTTTCCAATAAAGAAGAATTCTTTGTTTTTTAGACTTCTCTGTGGGCAGGTGGAGAAAGCAGTGGTGTTTAGGTTACCTTAAAAAAAAAACCCTATAGGTAGTCTGAAATGGAATAGGGTCAGTCTTTGATCACAAATAAAGAAATAGGTTTTTACACTCCCAGAGCGAATACTCCAATACACTGGAAGCATCTTAGGAGTGAAGATGTGTGCTCCTTAGTGTGCTCCTCAGGAGCACAAGCTGTTTTGTGTCACCACTGTCACCAGCAGGACCCTGTGGCTCTGCAGGGCTCTCTCCAGTGCTGGCTCTGGGCAGCTGAGCCCCAGAAGGGGCTGAGCTGAGGCAGCAGAGCTTCTGCTGGGCTCGTTCCTCAGCTCAGGAGCTGCTTTGGGAGCTGGTTTGAGAGCACAGGGAGACATTCCCTGGGATGCTGCAGCCACGGGGGCATTTCCATAGGGCACAGAAGGGAGTCCTAGGGAGGCTCCAGACCTGCCTTATTAAACAGTGCAGTTTCTGCTTTGACCTTCTGATAAGAAAATCAGCAATTAAATTCATTCACAGAAAGATGAAGACCACGTGGAAGGTTCTCCTCCTTCCTAAAACTCTGGCTCTTCAGAGGATTTGCCTTGTCTTTCTGTGACAAAGTTGGAGTTAAACTGAGTACACTTTTACAAGCTGCCATCCCACAAACTGAGAGTCCAGACGAGTTCCAGATTTAGGCTTCTTGTTTTTATTCACTTCCCCTTACAGCCCAGGCACTGTTCAGTTATCCCTGCTTGGTGGGGTGTTATTCTTGTGGCTGGTAAGCAATTGATTTTGTGTGTCAATTGGTGACCTTCTAAAAATCTTTTTTTTTCTTTTTAAATTAACAAAGCTGTCATGTGGATGCACCAGAGCAGCTGTAGGTGGTGACACAGGGATGAGCTATCACATCCACACTCACTCTGAGTGCTAGTGACCAAAACACCCTTTTTTACATGAAAATGAGGGAGTAGTTGAGTTAACATTTCTCTCCAGGGATGCCTATCCCATGCTCTTGGAGTTAATTAACAAACATAATGGGCTGCTCAGTTTAACTCAGAGAATGAGTTATCTGTATCAGCAGATACAGGAACAGGAAAACTGCAGCTGTCAGCTCTGTGGGCCACATCCAGCTGTGTCCAAAGTGCCACAGGCTGGTGCCTTGTCAGGCCTCTGGGTGGACATTTCAAAACCCTTGTTGGGGAAAATGATGGTTGAGCAAGGCAGGTCTCACCACAGATCCTGGGAAGCAGAGAGTCCTACCCTGCCCTTTTCAGCCACTTCGTGTATTTTTGTTGAGGAAAGTCCATCCTTAGGAGTGAGCTTTCAATCCATCCTTCTCCTGGAGATTTCACACTTCTCTCCCACACCCTTAAACAGGAAAGGTGGACATGGTGGTGGCCACAGCTGGCACAGGAGGGACCATCACTGGCATCTCCAGGAAGCTGAAGGAGAAGTGTCCAGGGTGCAAAGTAAGTGAGAACCTCACTGCTTTTACCTTTAGTGTCTCCTCAAACTGCTCCCCTTGGCACTTCCCACTCCTTGTAAGCTGCCCTGGCTCTCCGTGGGAAGCTCTTGGGTGTTCTCAGTTCAAAGGTGGCTCTGGCTGCAGAGAGGGTTTCAGAGTGTCTGAAATCATCATGCTCTGGTCCCACTGGTGACCAGAGTTCAGGTTTGGCTCAGCAGATGAACACTCACCCTCAGATCCCTCCATGGAGTGCTTGGGAAATTTCCTTCTCTGGAAGTTTCTTCTTCTGCTATTCTCTATAACTTTGGGTTTCCTCCCTGGCTGTGCCCTCCCCAGCTGCTCTGGAGCTGCTGAGGTTCTGCCCAGTGGAATTGTCTCTGCACACACCAGCCTGTGTGTTTTCCTGTGTGATGGGTGAGATTTCCTCACAGAACTCGGGATCCTGCTTCAATCTTGAGAATTCTCCTACACAGGCAGGGAGTGGCAAAGAAAATAAAACTGATCTGCTTGCACTTGGCACGAAGTGAGCTGTCTGTAACCATGCCTGGCATGGGAATGAGGACAGCCTTGTCTCAGGGAAGCCCTGTTTTCTGTTTAAACCAAGCAAAACCCACGTGTAGAACAAGTGGTGCCATCAGCCTGACGAGGTGGGATGGCTTTCCAAGGGGGCCAGAAGCAGCAAAGCCTTTTGCTCCCAGGGGAGGTGAATGTGCCAGGAGGAAATGAACAGGGAGAGCAGGTTGGCTGTGTGCCACCAGCAGCTGTGACAAGGCCGGCGCTCACAGGGGCTGTGCTCTCCAAAGCTGTGTGTCTCGGTGGCCTGAGTGGAAACTGCTTCTCCAGATTATAGGTGTGGATCCTGAAGGCTCCATCCTTGCTGAACCAGAAGAACTGAACAAGACTGACAAGACAATGTATGAAGTGGAAGGAATTGGATATGATTTTGTCCCCACGGTGTTGGATAGATCTGTAAGTCACATTGCTGGGTTTACTGCCCTTTGCCCTCTGCTGGGATGCAGGACTGAGGTTAAAGGCAGAGGAAAACTTGGGGAAGGATTTCTTTAAGCTGAAATGGAAGGGCTAGCAGACAGAACTATTCCTGTTCTTTCCATCGGCATAAACAGCCCTTGAAAGGCTTCTGGCCACATTAGTTTTACAATTCCAGGTCAAAATGCTGTGAGTAGATAACGTTTTCCTACAACACACACTTATTTTTGTGCTTAAAAAACCCCAAACACACCCAAAAAACCACTCATGAAACACACACAATAAAAATAAAACAGACACACGGCAAAGAACACCAACTTACCAATCACAAAAAACCCACAAAACAAAACCAAACCTTCCAGCAGAGCATCCCAGCCCCTCCTGGACAAAGGGGTTAAGGGTCCTGAGCAGAGCCTGTGTTCCTGGGATGCCTTCCAAGAGGGGAGGAAGCTGATGCTGTCTGAGGCTGACTCACAGCAGCCTGCTCTCACAGAAGGGTTCCAGTAAGGAGCCTTTTGTGCTGATGTGATCATCTTACCTTGGCAAAACCCCCCCCTTGGCATTTGGAGGAGGATGGAAACCCTGGGCTCAGTAGGGCAGCTGTTCCCTCAAAGAGCCAGGCTGAATTCACACTGGTTGGGTAGTTCCCCTGCCCCTCCTCAGCTAAACAGAGCCCTGTTTCTGTCTCCTGCCCCTCCCCAGACAGTGGACAAGTGGTACAAGAGCAATGATGAGGAGTCCTTTGCCTTGGCACGGATGATGATCCGCGAGGAGGGGCTGCTGTGTGGTAAGAGCAGGCAGGAGCCCTCTGCCTTTCTCTGAGGCTGTGGGAGGCTGATGCAGATCAGAGACCTCCTGCCACTTCAGATCTTGTCCTCCTCGCTCTGGGCTCCTCTGTTCTGTCTGCTGCTCCCTTCTGATGGCTTTCATGAGGTGGTTTGATGGTTTTGCCCCTGCTGTGTGTTCTGGCAGGGGGCAGCTCGGGCAGTGCCATGTCTGTGGCTGTGAAGGCAGCCAAGGAGCTGAAGGAGGGTCAGCGCTGTGTTGTCATCTGCCCTGACTCCATCAGGAACTACATGTAAGGACCTGCTGCTTTTCTTCTCTGGGAGAGGGGTGAGGGAGTCCCTCAGACCTTGGAACACCCAGTTATCCCAGCAAGGAATGTCTTTGGGGCACAAGTTCTGGGCTGTCTGAAAGGGGTCTGGCATATGGAGCAGGGAGGGTCTTTTCCCCTTTAAATCTGAGCTCTGATTCCAGTAGATAATCATCACTGTTAGCATTTCTCACAGCAAAGGCCTTGCTTTCACTGTGTTATTTGTGGGGATCCCCACAAATGGGTTATCCCATTCCTGGAAGGGTTCCTGTGCCCACAGCAGGATCCAGCAGTCCTGCAGCAGCATTAGCCACACTCAGGGTGAGTTTGCAGGTGGAAATGTCAGGATTTTGAGCTGTGCTGACAAGTTTTTCTCCAATCACATTGAAACATACCCAAACCATGGTATTTTTAGCTGACTTTCCTCACCCATGTTACATCCAGCTCAATAGTAGACCAACAGAAGCTGCAGACAAGACACATCTCCATTCCAGGCTGTGTCTCTGTGATATTGCAAGGGGCTGATGCAGTTGGAGCTTTGTTTCCTGTGGGATTCCTTTTTGTCCCCATGAGCATTTCTTCTCCATGTCCCTGGCTGCTAAGCTCTGATGGTCAATGGTGTCCTATTTCCAGTTACACTTTATCTCTTGGTGGCACTGAGCTGTGAACAGTTGTCTCTTGTTTGCTGTCAGATGTTCAAGCCCTGCTAATGAGATTTTCACTTCCTGGTGCTCTGCAGGTCCAAGTTCTTGAGTGACAAATGGATGATTCAGAAAGGGTTCATGAAAGAGGAAGACCTTGGCAACAAACCCTGGTGAGCCAGTCAGATCCATCTGGATTTCCATCAGTCTACTCAATCGAGTTCATGGCAGCTGTTAATTTAAAGCTCGTTTCAATTTACACTTCTCCTTTGATTTAGCTGATCTTCCATGCTATTGTCTTGATGTATAATTGCAGCTATTAATCAAATCTGCTTTAATTAGTTGACATCCTTCCTTGAGTTGTATGGCAGCAGCAGAAAATTTGGTACGTAATGGTTGTTGTTTTTAACGAAAAGTGTTCTATCTGGAAATATAAAAAAAAAAAGGAAATATGCAAAGAATCCTTCCAAAATCAGAGTTCTTGAGTGCAAAGCACTGCAGGTCTACATAGCTAGAAGGGAATCTTCCCTAAATTGTTGCCTATAATGACTGTAAATACAGATAAGCCTTTGAGCAGGAGTGCAAAATTTTCCGTGTGAGAGATAAAGAATGAAATTGGCAAGATCAGCGCTCTCCACTGACTATCTGTAATTGTAGAAAGCAGATGAAATGAGGAAAAGGGTTTTGATTTCCAAGCCATCTCACCCTTCAGAGACTTTCTGATGTTGGGAATCACACCTGAGAGCCCTGAAGCTTTACTGACTCTGGCTGAATCCTGACTCTCCCTTGCAGCCTTCTGTCTTTCCTGTGCTGCTGGAGGCCACTGTGCATGAAGGGCTGGTTCTGTGTTCTCCATAAAACTTGCATGGGATTGTTTTTCACTCCATCCCCAGGTGGTGGAACATCAGTATTCAGGAACTGAGCCTGTCTGCCCCGCTGACTGTGCTTCCAACTGTTACCTGTGCAAAGACTGTGGAAATTCTCCGGGAGAAGGGATTCGACCAGGTACCAGTTGTTGATGAATCTGGGTATGTCCACATATATCACTCTTCATCCATTTGTATCACTCCCCTCACCAGATCCTCAGGGATGTCTTTTAAATGCTTGCTGGAAGTGCAATGTCTTCTCACCCATCCTTTTTCATTTATTAACACAGTTCAGAAATGTTGCCTTGAACATGCCAACGCTGGGCTTTGTGTTTTCATGCCAGGATTGTCCTGCCCTTCACATGATTCTAATGATTATTATATGATATGATATGCTTACTCATTGTGTCTCTGCAGGATAATTTAATTTCTTTTAATAATACCAGTTTAACTTCAAAAAAAAGCAAAAATTTCTGCTTGAAACAACCAACCCCAAACGTGCCCATGTCTGTCAGGGCTTTGTTCAGCACACTGTGTTACAGTGCAGTGCTGCAGTGACCCCCATAAACCAGGCTGGCCCCAGCAAGCTGGAATGTGCCTTATCACCCTTCAGCCCTCCTGCAGACAGGCTGAGTATTGAGGAGTTGCTCAATTGTGCTGACCTGAAGGATGAATTCTTGTAGATCCTCACAGGGAGAAGAGAAATGACCCCAGCTGGGGTGAGCTTGTCTCTGGCTGTCACACCTTTCAAAAGGACAGGGGAGAGTGTGAACAAATGAAGCAGTTTGTGCTTTCCAAAAGCTCTCGGAGATTGCAGGCGGCTCTCTCAGCTGCAAGGAGCAGAGATGAAAAGGTCCTGGTGCTCAGAAGGACCCGCAGCACCTGCTGCCTTGTGTGTGAGTCTCCAGCACCTCTGAGAGCTGCACTCTGTCTCCTGCAGACACACAGAATCCAAGTGTACCATCAATAATGCTGCATTATTTCCATGAAGTAGCTGAACTGACTCCTCCAGGCTGGCTGAGAGTGGATGCTTTTTTTTTTCTACAGGAACACCTGAGGCTTTTGTGTTGTTTATCCCTATTTTGTCTCTCCCTCCCCAGGGTGATCCTGGGCATGGTTACCCTGGGTAACATGCTTTCCTCACTGCTTGTTGGAAAAGTTAAGCCTTCTGATGAAGTCAGAAAAGTAATCTACAAGCAATTTCAACAGGTAGGCGGGTGTATTCTGCAGCTCCTGGTTCTCTAGTTGCAAGTACTAGAGTAGGTGTGCTAACACTGCACAGGCTGGGTGAGGTTCACCTGGGGCCAAGCCAGCAGCTGTTACTGAGCACAGAATTTCCTTTTAAAACCATGGAATGCTTGACTTAGTTTCCACCAGCATTTAAGTTCCAACACTGTCCCAAAGTGGATTGAGGGCAGTGTTCTGGGAGTGTGTTTAATGCTTCTTTTCAACCTGTGAGCCACCCAAGGGTGCTGGTTCTTTACGGACAAATGTAAATTTGTCACTGTCACATTTTCTGAAAATTTTCTTTGCCCAGGATTTTCTCCTGGGAAGCTGAGAAGCCTCAGAGAAAAAGGAAAACAGTATTATCTCATTTGCTTCTCCTGTGTTTTGCTGCTCTGGAATGTGGCTGGACATTGTTTATCCAACATGTGAATTGTTTTTGACTTAATGACCAATCACGGTCAGGCTGTGTTGGGACTCTGAAGAGAGAGTCACGAGTTTTCATTATTATCTTTTAGCCTTCTATCTGGATCCTTTCTGTATTCTTTAGTACAGTTTAGTATAGCATTCTTTAATATAATATAGATCATAAAATAATAAATTAGCCTTCTAAGAACATGGAGTCAGATTCATCATTTCCTCCCTTCGACGGAGGTCTCAGAAAATACCACATGAGTTTATTTTTCCCTCCCCAGACAGACAATCCAGCATCATGGGGAAATGTGGTGCGTAACACAACTGCTGAGTTCATGTTCTCCCTCCCTTGGACACCTCAAGAGTTTCTGGGGCTGGTGGTGTGGGATGGTTTCTGGGGCTGCTCTGGTGTTGGCTGCATCAGCCAATTCTCTGCACTTCTGAGGTTGTGGCTCTCGCCATGGGCAGCTTGAAGGCTTCTTTAGTAAAGAACAGCTTAACCATTTCTTTTCCCTTTATTTCTGGTATTTTCTTGGTGGAGGCTGGAAGGGGAGCGACACAAGCTGTGGTACTGCTGACATGTTAACTAAAAATATTTATTTTCCATTTGAAAAGAAGGGGTAATGGAGAAACGTGATGGAATGCACATCACCTCTGAAGTATTGTGGATTTTGCTTTTCTTGCCTCTTTAGTCGAGCTGATTTGGGTTGTTTATGAGTGAAACTGGGAAAATGAATCATCTGTGTCACCAAAATCGCTTCTGATACCCTACATGGCTGCATCAAATAAGAGGCTTAGCCTGTAAACCAGGGTAAAGGTACATTTTAGAAAGATGGGTGTTTTGGCTTTTTTAGATTGCTCAGAGAGGTTGTGGATTTCCCATCCCTGGAAGTGTTCCAGGCCAGGCTGGATGGGGCTCTGAGCAACCTGAGATAGTGGGAGGTGTCCCTGTCCATGGCAGAGGAGCTGGATGATCCTGAAGGTCCCTTCCACCCCAAACCATTCTGTGATTTTATAACATGGGCAGCCTGCTTTGGTAGGACCTCAGTTGATTTATGGTAATTCTTAGAATAGAAGCAGAATGGTTAGACCTTTTTTGAAAGTCCCTGGTACAATTGTGCTCTGGGCATTTGAAACACCAGTCACTGGATAATTTGCTAACCCAAACAAGTGCTAGTGGAGGGAAGAGCCATCCTTGTGGAGTCAGGTGTTAGTTCCAGTGGTTTGGCTTCCCAGTCATGTGTAGTGTAGAACTCACTGCCTAGAGACCTAGTAAGCCTAAAAACAAAGCCTAAATGTGGGAAAACCCATGGGCAAAATGTTTTAAGAACCTTGAATGAACAGGTGAAAACTCTGTGGGGGTTCTGTTAAATTTCCACTGAGCATCTCCAGGCATGTTTATGCCTTCATAGTTGTCCCAGTGCTGCCAAGGGGCTGCTTGTCCTGGTTTTCTGTAGCCTGCCCAGTCCCTTAAGACAGATTTGGGACTGATGGGTGACTCCATGTGGCAGATTTCCCACCTCCTTCCTTTCCTGCCCCCAAGTTTAAGGATTGGTTCCTGTAGCAGGTCTCTTAAACGCAGGCTGCTGGGAATCCTCTGACTCCCAGCATGGAGACAGAGCAGTGTGTTCCAGTGCAGCCCAACTGTTCATGCTGTGGCATTTATTCCTCACAGAGAGGCTTTTTGAATCTGCAGTGCAAGACTCTAATTTGCTGTGAATTCCTTTTATGACAGGATGTCAGATGCTGGGGAGAGGCACCTGATTAATGGAGCTGCTGCTTCATCCCTTAACTCATGTTTGAACAGTTTCAGGCATTTTTAAAATGCTTGCAGCAGGTGATTGCTGAAGTGTTTTGGAAATACCTGTGTTTTTTTAGAGTTGACACAGGGTGGTTTCTTGTTCAGTCTTAGCAAAGTTGAGCTTCACAAAGAAAATGAATTATTAAATCTCAGTTCCTTGATTTGCTCCCAAATCCTGTGTTAGCTGAGCATCCTTTCACCCTTGGGTTTTGGCTTGTTTGGGCTTTTCTGCCTTTGCAGATCATATTCACTTCCACAATGATTTGCAGCCTGATTAATTCACTTTTTCAGTCTTTTTAGAATAAAATCACCAAATATAAAGACTTATGGTCACTTCTTTTGTTGAGATGCATGGAATACTCGACCTCCTTTGATTATTAGCACTTTTCAGATCTTTATTCTATTCCTTATGTTTACAGAACCAGAAGGAATAACTTCATGTAGTGCTTAGGGGGTTTTTTTTGAAAATTAGAAACAAAGAAAACTGATCTTTTAAGTTGGCCTTTATTTGTTGATGTTTTCTAGTGCTTCAGGTGGGAGCAGAACACAAATGCTGATTTTAGTTCTGTACGAAATGTGTGGGGATTACTGACTGCTAAACATAGAAAGGACTGTTTTATTCAAGTTCTGTAACTCTCTCCTCAGATTAACCTGAAAGACAACTTGGGGAAACTCTCCCACATCCTGGAAATAGATCACTTTGCTCTGGTGGTTCATGAACAAATTCAATGTGAGTACAAAGTGCTGCACCTTGCGAGAGCAAATCTTTGAGTGGCAGCAAGAAGCAAGTGAGAGTGTGAATGTATAAAGTGAGCTCTGAGGAAGAAAAATCCTCATTCTGTGTCTTAACTTTGTGCTACTAAGCCTAATTTCCATCCCTGGAGGTGTTCAAGGCCAGGCTGGATGGGGCTTGGAGCAACTTGGCCTAGTGGAAGGTGTCCCTGCCTGTGGCGGGGGTGGAACAAGATGATTTTAAGGTCCCTTCCAACCCAAACCATCCTAGCATTAGTAAGACAAAATAAATCTTCAAATCTCAGGTATATCACTCTTATATGTGAATAATATTTTGTCCTGTTCAATCTTCCTAATAGCAGACAACTTTGCAAAGTTACAAACACTGAGAAATGAGACTGAAAACAATATTAAGTCGTGCCAGATAAATCTATCTTTAGCTTCTCAATTATAACTGGAACAAGAAAAGCCATCAAATTTGGGAGCATCTCCATAAGGATGTGCTCTTGGCTCTGAGCTGACTATTGATAAAGCTGGAATCTCACTGGAAGCTTGCAGTGAAACAGAGATTGAGTAAAACAAAAGCCCAGGACAGTCCAGCTGCCTGAAAAAACTGCCAATAGAAGTAGATTAAACATCTCAGTACAGGCAGACTTTAGGAACTGGAATTTCAACAATTGATAAAGGGCCAGAGGTCACATGGCCACTTGGTTCCCAAGTCAAGTCCCAAGACAATGAGAAGATCACTTGAACTTGTGCTGTCAATGCAGCAAAGATCAAATGGTTAGTACAGGTTTTGGCTATAAATGGGGTATGGTGGTTTTTATACTGATTCTGTGGTTGACAGGGATGCAGGAGGATGGTTGTGTCACATTTCCTCCTCAAAATGGGGTTCCATTGGTTCCAGGTTCCAATGGGGTAATGCCACTTGCGGCTGTTTCAAGTAATTAATAGTTGAGGAAAATTCACTTTAGAACAAGAGGGCCTGGTTGGAATTTTTGTGTCCAGAAAAATAAGTCCACTGGATCCTTATCCTTCCTTCCATAAAGTTTCAGTGTCCCTTCTGATGAGGAGCCTTTCTGAGCTGAAAATCCTTGTCACTGCTCTGTGACTCTTGGCCAAAGGTGCCTTTTGTGTTCCCCCTCTGTGTGCCAGGATCCCCCAACAGCTCCAGGCTGGTGGAGCTGGGATGGCTCGGCCCCGGTTTTACAAACACTGGCACCAAAACCGAGCAGGTTTAGTGGGAGGGGGATGTGTTTGTGCCTCCTGGAGCCAGAATTCCCCTTTTTTTCCCTGCAGATCACACGGATGGCTCCTCCAGCAAGAGGCAGATGGTGTTTGGCATCGTGACAGCCATCGACCTCCTGAACTTCGTGACCGCGCGCGAGCGGGAGAGGAAATCCAACTAAAGCCAGGCAGCAGCCTGGAGCCTCCTCAGCATTCTGCAAACAGAGAATCAGGTTCATGTCTTAAGCAGAATAGTTTATTATAGTTTATTTTCTCTTTTTTTCGGTGTTTTTTCTTTCTTTTTTTTTAATTCTGCAAATAAGCAGTTAGCCATCCTGGTGTCAGCTGTCCCGCCAATGTGTCTTGCCCAGCTTCTGGGACCTTGTTTCTTAATCAGGCTAAGCAATATTTCTTATCAAGACAATTTATTTTTTTACCTATATATATATATATATATGTATGTGTAAAAAATGCTGCCTAAATTAACTGGTTTTGTTCCTTGCTCGTTATGTCTTAAAGGCTGGCTTTCCAAAATGTTGTTCCAGAATGATAAAATGTGTTGAAATAAAGAGTTACTGAAGCAGAGGCCCAAGAGAGCTCTGGAAAGTTCTGGATTTTTCCCCCCCCCACTTAAGGATGTTAAGTTAGATATTACCTGTGTGGAGACAAAATTGGGACTGGGGCATGGGGAGAAGAAAGGAGGGTTTCCCTTTTGGTGGCATCATTGTAAAACAAGAAAAAATCCTCAGGGCTGAAGCTGAGACTTGCTCTGCTCTGAGGAAAAGCTGGTTTGAGTAGAAGCATGGCAGGGAAGTGACAAACATCAGCCAGTGACAGTTTCACACAGCTCTCCCTGCCATGACAGACCTATTTTTTTTCCCCCAATGGTCTCCTGATAAGTAAGCACAAGTAAGGAAAGATTTAAAAGGTAAGATCAAGCATCTTGCCTGAAGATTTTTAAAACTCATGCTGTTTCATCTGTTTCCCTCCTCTTCCCTCCCCAGTTATCTCAGAGTGCCTTTTTTGTGCCTCTTTCAGGAGAGCCAAAGATAATCTGTCAGGAGCTGTGGACTCTTCCAAGTCTTGTTCAGGTGCTCCTACCCTGTAGTGCCTCATTCCAGGAGAAAAGCCCTGCCTTGGCTGCCCCTTCAGATTAGGGCTATTGCTGAAAGCAGGTGACCCATCCTTACCTTAAACTGTGGTTTTTGCCATTGAATTCATGCACTTCTTTAAGATTTAAGGCAACTTTTCCCAAGGCTCTGGGGGAAAAAAAAAAACCCTATTATAAATCTAAAAATGTACAACTTCAATAGTAACTGAAAGGTTCTAAAGGGTGATGAACTTCCTTCTGCTATTGTCACTGCTGCTAGATTTTGGCATTACTTGGAATATTTGCTTTACTGGCTTTTATCCGATGGGTTTTTCCCCCCCATTTTCCATCTGACCTTTGCTGACAGCAGCAGGGAGGGAGGTGCTTGAGTAGCTGAGGTTTGTCCTTTTCCTTTGTCAAAGCTGACCTAACTGAATTCAGCAAGAAATACAGAAGTGGTAGAAGGAGGTTCCCAAAGCTGCTTTTCAGAGCAGCACGAGAGGAGAGTTAAAGGTGGGGCAGCAAATTAGTCAGTTATGTAGAGGTGTAAAGATTTGAGTCTGGTTTTTGGTTCACTGTTCGTTCATTAATCCCTGTAGTGCCATGGAAACTGGCAGTGTTGTGAACTGAGGCATAGGGGGTGGTTAGAAATGGTGGGGAACAGGGGATGGGAGTGGAAACCATCCCAAGTAAGCCAAAGGATCCAAAGAAATTCACCTTCTCCCCTGGGGTTTGCTAAGAACAGGAGCTGTCTCCTGCTCTGGGCATATAAATGGAGTTGCTGCACCACTGAAAAACTTTCCAGAGCTCTTCCCCATGGCAGGGATGAAGGCAGCAAAGAGAAGGGGACAGGGAATCCAGCAGGGCTGAAGTTCCTCTGCAAAAGCTTCTGAATGTGGTGCTTTTTGCATCTCTGAGAACCTCATTGCTGGCCTGGTCCTGGTCAGTTGTGGTAAGGCTGATTAAAACTGGGCTTGTCTTTGTTTCAAGTGCTCTGAAGACCAAGAAATTTGCAATTTGTTCAGTCTTTTACCTGAAATTGAAGGCCAGAGCCTGAACAGAACTGTATTTTACTTTTCTGAAGTGAGTGCCTGCATCTTCTGTTTACCTTTGCTGCTTTTGCAAGCACTGACTAAACCTGAAAACTATTTTGCACATGGATATTTTTATCAACAATTTATGCTGTATTTGTTTGTCACTGTAAGAGATTACCAGTCCTAATGTTGGCTCTGCAAAAAATACTTTTTATTTTCTCACCTGAAGACAGCTGTTCAGTAAAATCTGTACAGTATTTTGCAAGCAGTTACCAGGCAATGACCTAAGGTTCATTTTCATGTTGTCATGTCCAGTGTTATTTCCCATTTCTTGTACAAGCTGGGGCTGACTCCAGAGCTCTGGCTAGCAGGAGCTCCTCTAAGCAGCCAGACCAATCTCATCTGCCCACCAAGCTCATTTCTGAAAACTTCTGTTTGCTGGAAATCTCACACAAGGCTCACTGTCAGAAGTTTCCTGCCATTTGCCCCTGTCATCCAACAGCTTTTCTTACTGTGCAGTGTCAACTGAGGGAAAGGGAAGACTTCTTATGCTTCAAGGAGCTGGGAAAAAATCACCACTATGGGCTGTATTTATTGCACAGATGTTCACAAATTTACCATACAAAGAGTTCAATAAAAGCTGTTTGATTGCAGAGTGGCTCTGGGTTGTTTTTGGTTTTTTTTTTTAATGCCAGTTCAAGCCTGTGTGTTAGACTGTAAGATTGTTTTTTTATGCCAGTTCAAGCTTGTGAGTGTGTCAAGACTGTAAGATTGTTTTTTTAATGCCAGTTCGAGCTTGTAAGTGTGTCAAGACTGTAAGATTGTTTTTTTAATGCCAGTTCGAGCTTGTAGGTGTGTTAGACTGTAAGAAATTTGTGCAGAAGACCCCTGGCTGTCAGTGAGAGGCTCTGCAGCTCTTTCCATGTCTCCAGAGCAAGGCCAGTCCTGCCAGGATGAGCTCCCTGCTCTCCTGCTGGGTGTTCAGCTGCTCTGTCCTCAGCTCCCTCTTCTTACCCCAGTCCAGCAGCGTGGGGTGACTTCATCCTGCACATCCTTCTCATGTGGCACCTGAAATGCTGCTATTGCTGGCAGATCCCTGCCTTCCCTTTTCCTTCTCAGAGGGGAAAAGGATCCTGCTGTCCCAGCCTGAGGGCAGCAGGCCAGCATCCCTCCCCGGTGTGCAGAGACCATTTCAGCAGCAGGCCAAAGGCTGCCCCAGCACAGAGAGCTGCAGGAGGCGGGAGGGATCAAGTTCCACCTTGCAGCAGGTTCAGAAATCCCTGGAGAGGTACAGCAGGCTCTGCTTCCAGCCAGTGAGGGATCAGGATCTGCTCCTCAGCAGCCCCCAGGCTGGAGCTGGAGCTGGAGCTGGAGCAGGGCACTGCCCGAGCCCCGTGTTGGCAGGAGCTGCTGGCAGCTGAGTCACAGGCTAATGACAGCCCTGGGACCCAGCTGTCCCCAGTGGGGAGCTGCCCCTCCTCGTGGGTCACCAGCAGGAAAATTACTGGGTACAATCAGCTGTGCTGGCTCTGCAGATAAAGGGAGGACTTCAGTCCAGGAAGACGCCTTGTGGAAGCAATAAATTCCCTTTGGGGGAGGAGAAAAAAAGGGGGAAAAAAAAAAAAGCACAAGCACCAAGCCAGGCTGGTGTTGCTGATGGAAGTGCTGCTTGCTTTTGTCACGTGCTGGAGGATGGAGGGTGAGGGCAGAGCCCACAGGACCTGACTCCAGGGCACTGAGAGCAGCCAGCTCACCTGCCACCACCCTGTCCTGTGGAAAAATCCACCTCTGCTTAGAGGAAAAGCCAGGTGCTGTCCACGCTGCAGGTTTCACTGCACTTTCAGGAGCTAAAAATGTGCCATAGCTTCTCTCACACCTGCTGAATCCCAGGCTTGGGGAGGTCCCTGCCTGGCCCAGTGGCAAGCAGCTGGGTTTGTGTGCCCAAACAAACGGGGCAAGGGCTCTGTGGGCACCCCCTGGCCCTGCATTCCCTGTCACAGACACTGCAGGTGCCTGGGGAAGTGCAGAGCAGGCAGGGATTCCCAGGGAGACCCTGGTGGATGCAGCAGGACACAAGAGTGAGCTGATCTGCCCCATGGGACAAGCAGAGCGGGTCTGGCAGGGCAGGGTGGGACACGGTGTGCTGGGAGCTGCTCCTGCCTTGTGCTCCTTCCAGGAGCTGCCAGCAGCTCTGCTCCTCCCTGCCTGTCTCTGGAGCCTCCAGCATCACAGAAAGCTCCTCAGATGTGCTGAACACTCCGTGGTTGTACTGATGCCTTTTTGGGACTATCTGAACACAGAGGCCGGACAAAATTAAGGGAATAAAAAGCAGTTGTATTTATTGAAGGGCCTTCATATTGAAGGTACATTTTGGGCAGACAAAGTCCCCCCAGGGGCTACACCCAAAATGGATGATGGGTCATGGGTTTTCACACTTTTATAAGTTTGGTCCATTTGAATATTGGGGGTTAATTTTCCAATTACAGCTTCAGGTAATGAAGTCATTTTATCCAAGTTTACACCCCCCCCACCTCACTTTTGTTTACATTTCTTGGGACTCAAGACATTGAGGTGTGCTTGATCCTCAGGCCTGGAGAGGAGTTGTTTTGTCTGACCAAAATGGGAAAGCAGCAGCTCACACTGTGTGTGGAGTTTAGAGTTATACACTGAAGAATTACAGGATCACAAACATATGAAAAATATAAAAGCTGAAATCCTATGGCATCAGTACAAGCAAATGGTGACCTCTCCTGAAACATGGGGGTGGGACTGGCTGCTCCAAGGCAGGAACAAAAATGTCACTTTTCTAACCTATTCCTGCCTTGCCCTGGGACAGCTGGAATCCTTTCAGCTGCCAGCATTTTGCACTGCAGTAAGACTTCTACACCACGTGTCTTGAACAGGTAAAAAAAAAATACTTTTAACAGCAAGTGACAGCCTCTCTTTTTCCCAGTTTTCCCACATTATTCAGATAGCAGGTACCATCACCAGTTCTCCAACTGGTGCCAATTCTGCTCGACCAGAAGCAGTTTTAACCTCATGCCCTCACAGCAAGATGTTTTTTCTCTGCTGGCCAAAAATAAGCCAAGAACCAAGGAAAGCCTGTTCTGCCCTGAATTACTTGCTAGGCCCTCCCAAAACATTGTTAATCCTTCTCCTGTCATCTTCTTAAGCCCTGGTGTGGGGGGCTTAACTTTGCTGTTTCAACTGCTTTGATAAAGCCGTTTTGAATATTAAATTACCTGGGAGGGAAAATGTGGATGTCTTCTCACTTGGTGCAGCAGAATCAGGAGCATTTTAAAACCATTTCAGGAACATTTAAAAACCATTTAAAAACATTTTAAAACCTCTTCTAGGAAAAAAAAAAATCACTGGTGGGGGGTGACTGTGGTCACTACAGGTCTTTCAAGTGCCCAAAATTAAAACCTGAGTGCTGCATCCCCACAGGGGGGATGGTTTGGGTTGGATGGGACCTTAAAGCTCATTTCTTTCCACCACCTTCCACTGTCCCAGGCTGCTCCAAGCCCTGTCCAGCCTGGCCTTGGGCACTGCCAGGGATCCAGGGGCAGCCCCAGCTGCTCTGGGCTCTGCCAGGGCACCGCCACCCTCCCAGTAAAGATGAGGTGAGAACCTTAAAACTCCCTCTGCAAGGATGGTGTTTTAACCATCCCTTTTGGATGGTGTTTTACCAGCAGAATCCCTCTCCCTGGGCATGGAGCTTTGTGTCACACCCTCTCATGAGAGCCCAGAGCCATCCCAGTGTTCTCAGCTGCCTGTCCCCATGTTCTTGGCTGGCTGATTGCTCTGTGCAGCTGTTGCTTCCCAGCCTGGGGATGCTGATGTCTGGCCAGTGCAATCCTGCAGGTTAAATGCTGCAAAGCAGCTCTTCGGGTAGAGGATGGGGCAGTGCAAGCCTGCTGGGGAATGAGCACCTGTGCCCTGTGCTGCCTTGTGATTTTTGAACTTAGTGACACCAGCACTGCAGAACAGCAAGGTAAAATTGGATTTTCTGATGTGTACAGGCTGTGAAATACCTGGTGCTGCTGTGTGGGTGGGAGCATGGCAAAGATTCCAGCTCAGACCCCAGCCCAGCTCCTGCTCTGCTCCTAACCCAGGCACAGGCAAAGCAGGAAAACCCACACCAAAATACCTACTGACCTCAAAAAAAAAACCAAACAAACCGTGTGTGTGACTGTAGGGCTGGCGATGCTGAAGAGCCCAAGTGAAAGCAGCTCTGAGGATGGAGGTGGTGGGAAAATATTGTGGCTTAAACCCAGCCAGCAACTAAGCCTGAGCATTCTGGCCAGATGCAGTGAACAGCTTTAACCTTGCCCCTCCCAAAAAAAGAGGACTTTTTTCTTTCAAAGTCTCCAAACTTACCATTTAGACCTCTTTTTTTCATTTATATTTTTAAAGAAAGTATTTAATTTAAAAATTTATTCCTTTAAAGGAAGGATTTTATTTCAAAATTGTCTTTTATCCCTCCAATACCCATCTGAATCTTGTTTCCTTTCAGGTTGAAAAGATCCCCATTTCTCGCATTTTTGGTCACTGAAGGAAAGAATCTTATTTTTGAGCACACACTGCTGCAGGAGACAACCAGGAAGGGGTGGCTGGGTTATTCTGTAACTACAATGCCCAGAAAACATAATCCTTGCTGGGGTTGGGGTTATTTGCAGATTTTTCACAGGAGAGCTGCATGTTCTCTGTCACATCAGATAGCCCACAAGAGTTTTCTGTGATGGATTATCTCTGGCAATGTTTTCCAGAGAGTTCATTTATTGCAAGAGGACCAAAGGTAAAGTCATCCCTGTGCTAATACCTACACCAGTCTTGTCTTCAAAAGTTTAATTCCAAAATAAGCATTCTGACAAGCCTTATTCTTGCCTGATCATGGCAGCAGTGGGGAAGTTTCTTTCACCACTGTGTTCTGGAGGAGCAGGACCCCAGCACGGACCAGGCAGCTCTGTGTGCTACCCTGCCTCTGGGAGGGAGTGGGGGAAAGAGGGACTGAACTTCTCAGGGGCTCTTCCTCTTCAAGCAAAATCTGCATCCATGCAATTTCCTGATCTCCAGAGCTGGTGTTTTGGAATCACCGTGGAGCAGAAGCTGTTCGGGGCTCTCAGCTGATTTAATAGAAAAGCAGTTGCATGAGAAGCAGGAGACAGAGGTTTAGGGCTGGAGCTGGTGCAGAGACTAACCCTGGGATCCCAGGGGACACAGAGAGTCCCCACCAGACAGCACCTAGCACAAGATGTCATTTCTGTCACTGCTTCTGCCTGATTCAGCAAGGCCCATGCTGACACAGATGAGCAGGGTTTAAGTTCCAGCACAAGACACGAAACCAAAACAGCGACGGAATTTCTACAGCCAGCGCCAAACTGCTGGGGGAAGGGTTCAGAGCACTCCTGGAGATAAGTACGGATTAAAACAAACAATAAATTGCTTATCTCCTCTTTTATACCCCAGTCACCTCCCCTTGCAGGGCAATCAGGTGCTGGGCACAGCGAGGTGCGGGGCAGGACCCAATCGCGTCCCTCCCGCGCCTCGCAGGTGTCCCCTGCCACCAGCACATATTAACTGGGGCCCGGGCTCAGCTCAGGCACCTGGCTGACAGGCTGCAGGGGTGAGTAGTGGCTCATCTGTTCCCTCCCTGGGAAACGGGGACCCTCAGTGTCGCGGGGAGATTTGGAATTTGGCAGCCCCTGATGCTCACCTGGGGGGCAGCTGCGCCTTCAGTGAGTCCTGAACGAATCGGGCAAGCAGGGGAGGATTTGGCTTCCCACGACGAGATCAGTGGGGTGGTGGAGAGGGTCTTCTGGAGAGCTTGTACAACTCCATCCCTGGAGGTTCTCGAGGTCTAAGGAGGGCAAAGCCCCGAGCAGCCTGGGCTGAATTTAGCGTGCCCCAGCTTTGAGCAGGAGGCTGGGCTGGGACCTCCCGAGGTCCCTGCCAGCCTGGCTCACTCCATCATTCTGTTAAACTGATGCTGCATTTGTCTTGCTCGATGGCAGCAACGCAATTTCTTCAGAAAAAGGCAAGAAAAAGGCATTTTGCTTCTAATGGAGCTCGCTCGCATGTCCCTCTTTCTGCCTTGCCGAGTTAATCTAAGCTTTCCCTCACTTTACTTAATGAGCATCTTGATTTTCTCCCCCTTGAAGTTATCAGAGCAGTCTGATAACCTGATAACTGCAATCTCCTATCTGCAGAGTGCTCTGTAAACGTTAGCCTGTGCTCCTTGCCATATATTTTCATTAAGTGGCAGCAGCTGGGTGTTATCATTCCTGGTCTCTTGGCCTGCTTCCCAGCTCCAGTGGAGATTTCCATTTATCCTTTGCCCAGGCTTGTGCCCTCTCAAGGCTCTCCATTCAGCAGCGAGTAACGGGGCTGTGACAGGACACCTGCAGTGGCTCAGGTGTGTTTGGGGGCTGACCAGGTCACACCTGAGCCTTCAGCCAGGGACTGGGAGGAGTTTTGGGACACAGGTAAGAGTTTTGGTAATCCAGAGAGGATGAATCTTCACTTTGTGATCTAAAACTGCACGGGAGGCAGTGTGGGGAGATGTTTGCACTGGACACTGCTGCTCTCAGCCATCCCTGGCTGCAGTCCATGCCTGTCCTTTCTCCTCACACCCCACCCAGCCTGTGCTGATGGATGTCACTGAGGGACAGCAAGGGACCAACTCAACCAGGGCTGTGTTAAGGCCTCCAAAAGTCCTGGATTCTTCCCATCCTCTGGTGCCATTGCAGGCCCTCTGCTGTCTCCTCTTGGGGGTTCTGCACTTCAGGCAGCTTTCGAAGTTACCTTCAGAGCCACTGTGGAGGTTTTGACTCATATGAACGTAAATATGAATCCAGACTCTGAGCACAGAGATGCAGTGATTTGAAGGTGGTTTGTGGTGGAAGTAGGACATTCATGCCATTCCTGCAGCACCAGGAACTGCCCAGCCCTGGAGGAGACACAGGAGGCATCCTCCAGCAGAGAGGGGTGTAGATGTTGAGTAGTCAAAGGCCAGCCCTGGCTTCTTCTTCTTCTGGGTGTCTGGAAAATATGTCTGCATTCACTTTGGGTGAGAGAACAAATGAAAACCCCATTCTTGACTTATTTTTGTATCAGATGTCAGGGAAACAACACAGAGAGGAGAAGGCAACCTTATTTTAGAAGGTGGGAGCCAGTGATGCTCTTCCTTCCATGAAGCCCTCCTGATGCAGGGCTGGAGGGGAGAGGGGGCTTGTGTGGTGAGGCCCTGCAGCCCCAATCATCTCACCCTCCTGCCTTGTCCCTTTCCACCCCACCACATTTATGGTAGAGATGGGCATCACCAGGAAAAGGGAGGAAAAAAAATATACTCATAAAATCTATTTTGCCAGCTGTTGATTTTTTTTTTTTTTTTGGGAGGGGGGTTAGGGCTGGGATTGGAAGTGCTTGAGATGGAATTTTATGTTTGGACTTAGATGTTTATTATTTTTTATTTATATTACAGTCTTATAATCTGTGAGTTCTATAGCATTTCACTAGCAAGTTACAAAATGGTTCTGTATCTATCTCTACAAGGTCTTTTAAGGAAAAACTACCTAATTAAGAAATGACAAATTATTTTTACTTTTACTCTAATAACTAATTACCTATGTCTTGCAATGTGGACTCTTTTGTCTAATTACAAAATACTACTTAAACTTATGAAGAAGAAGGATTAGCTTCTGCTCTAAAAGTTCTATCTCTCTAAAAAACTATCTTGTATAGTTTTATATATATTATAAAACTTTATATTCTAAAACTACATTCTATAAACTCTATATTCTAAAACTTTAAACTCCAAGTTTTCTACTGTGTGACATTACCCACTTTTATTCAAACTACACACTCATAATCTTAATGCTATTATTCAATTCTGGAAGTTTTCTCTACAGCTTCAGGTTAAATGTAGTGTTCTCTTGAGAGTCTTTGTCTTTCAACACAAAAAATCTAACATTCTCAATATCTAGCATTCTAACAGCCAGCATTTTGGGTAGTAACTGGTGAGCTCAGTTGTGAAAGCCTGCTGACCACCTCTGGTACGCTGTGGATTATCTCTTCTTTACCCACAGGTGACTTTTGCTCCTTCCCAGCTAATTAGATAGGTAAACACAGATTTGCTTTGGGAGATATACTCAAGGCCAACAGAAGTCCTGGCTTGCAAGGAAACAAACCATTTTCCCCCTTTAATCCCTCTCAATGAGCAGCAGTGGTGGGGAAGAGCACTGGGAAGCAAAGTTTGCTGGGAAAGCTTTTGCTGGCTGCAGGATCCGAGGCATTTTGGAGCGACTGCCCTGCACCCTCATGGTTTCCTGCTGCTTTCTGAGGCTGGGGGTGGTGTCTCTGGAGAAGAAAAGGTGGCTGAGGGAACTCTGGTGTGGGTCTGGACCAGAGCTCTCTGTCTGCTTTAGCTGTGGAGCCCGGTTGCAACAGGAGGTTGTTGACCTCCATCTTCAGAGATGCTGTGGGGCCTCTGGATAAGGAGGAGGTTCAGTCCCTCACCACGGGCTGTCCCATCCCTCTGGTGTTGCTGGAGTAACAGTGTGGGGTGTTTCTGTGTTCCAGGGACAGCCCAGCCCTCAGGGAGCGAACCCCAGCCCCATCCAGCGTGGAAGCCACCAGGGACTCACAGCACAGACCTCGGGCTGTCCTGCCGGGCTGCTGCAGAGAAACTGCCACCAGGAGGGTGAAAGGAGCAGGCAAGCAGCAGGAGGATGGCAGAAATGGTAATTAAGGCTGCCCATGGGCTCATATGTCAAGCCACAAAGAATTCAGATAATCAGGGCTTGGCCACAACAGCCTGCTGGCCACTGAGAGCCACAGCCACTGGCAGGGAGCCCAGGCGCTGAGGAGGGACAGGGCTGTGTTATCATGTTGGGGTCACCATTAATTGCCACGTCTGGGGTCACCATTTATTACCGTGGGTCTTCTGGGCAGTCTGGACTTGGTGAAAGGAAGGAGAGATCTTGACTCCATTTCAGAAGGCTGGTTTGTTATATTATGATATATATTACATTAAAAAAGACCACGCTAAAACTATACTACAAAGAACAGAGAGAAAGATTCATCAGAAGGTGAGACAGGAATAGAAAGGAATGAATAACAGAGTTCTGTAACTCCCAGAGAGTCCAAGAGCTGCTGCCTCCTCGATTGGCCACCAAGTAGAAACATCCCACACTGACCAATTGAGAAAGCACCTGCTGCATTCCACAGCAGCAGATAACAAATTGTTTGCACTTGAAGCTGAGGCCTTCTCAGCTTCTCAGGAGAAGAAAATCCTAGCAAAGGGATTTTCACAAAATATCACAACCACAGGGCTGTGGCTTTATGGCCTGGGGGTGAGATGAAGCTCCCCAGCTAAACTGGATTTCCCCATGTGGCAGCAGGTCTGGCCCTGCTGCAGGCAGTTCTCTGTGTTTACAAATGGGATGTTTCTTCTTTGAGCCACTGGTTTGGTTCTGTCAGATGGCAAAATGATGTCTCTGTTCTCAGTCTGAAGTTAAATGCAGAAGGAATGTCCAGCGTCATGTCTTTGACCATTTCTGCTGCAGCGAAGGTAAGGAAAGGGTTACACTTGCTCTAATTGCAAAATGCACCCCCACAGAGGTGTAGGGGGACAGGGCAGACTAAGCAGCTTAACAGCAGCTTTCCTCATCAGTCTAAGTGAGGCACAAGTCTCCATCCATGACCCTGTGGAGTTTCGAGGTGCCTTTATTCACTAGTGGATGAATCAAGGTAAATTCATTCTGTGAACAAGCCAGAAAAGGAACTTGCAGATACCAAAACTCAGGTGGTTTTTCTCCATGCGGTTTGTTTCCTGAGCACAGATGGGTGGTGGATGGATTGCAGAGAGGATCAGAGCAGAGAGGTCACACCAAACCTGCATGCAAACTTTTCCTGGCTTTATTTGTTTCTGCTATTGCTCAGTAGCAGATCCTGAAAATAAACTTTAAGCCAAGTCTCCTCCTTTTGTCTGTATATGCACCAGCAACACAAAGAGAGCAGCACAGAAAATTGCCTTCCTGCAGAGCACTGATGCCAACAGGGCTTGTGTGCTTAAAATCTGCAGCTGAGCTCAACCTTCTCTAACTTGTTTAACCCTTTTCTCATTCCATTTTTTATCTGCTCTGCCTCTGTAGTCGTTCCTGATAATTCCATTCTGCCTTATCATTTATTGCTCATTATTTGATGCACCTTCTCCAACTCCCCCAGGATTTAGAGCCCGCTCTCAGCACCAGCCTCTTGTCCCATTTCCAGCCTGATGACTCCTCCTCTCTTTAAGCTGCTTTACTGTGGGAGTTGCTCAGTACCCCGAGCACCTTTGCTGTTTTATTTTTGTTGGCTCTCTTTTCTCAATTTTAATGCACTTGGATGCCAGAGCAGAGGTGACCTCGAAGTCCCACCATCACCATAAAAGCATTCTCCAGTTGTTGCTGGATGGATTTACCTGCAGGTTCTTCACTGCTAGGGTGAAAAAAGCTGTTCTTGACCAAATAATTAAATTAGGAGCATAAAATTTCCCAGTGGAGGTGATGGTTTTGAGATGGGGAAGAAGATGTACTGGAGAGGATGCCCAGATGATGTATGGGGTCTAGCACACCACTCCAAAAAAGCAATTTTGTCATGGAATCATGGAATCATGCAATTGCTGAGGTTGGATAAGACTGTTATGATCATCAGGTCCAACCATGAACCCAGACCACCATGTTCACCGTGAGTCTGTGTCCTCAAGTGCCATCTCCACAGGAGTTTTGAACACTCTCAGGGATGGTGACTGCACCACTTCACTGGGAATTCCATTCAAATGCTTTACAACCCTTTCATGACATTTTTTTTCTTACTGTATAATCTAATTTTTTTTCCTAATGTATAATCTCCCCTGGGGCAACTTGAGTCCATTTCCTCTTGTCACACCATTTGCTCCCTGGGAGGAGGGACTGACACTCACTTCACTACAACATCCACTCATCTGTTCATCTCCTTCCAACCTCCTTCCACCCCTACAACCTCCTTACCCACCTAGATCCATGTGGTTGAGATGCCAGCAGGATGCTCCAAGCAGCCTGGCCACCCAAATGCCATTTTTTCCCCTTCTGCAGCTTTTTTTCCTGCCAGGTGTCTATGTGACCTCTGTTTCCACCCCACAGGAGCTGAGTAAGAAGTGTCCCCTGGTGAATGGCAGGGCTGCAGGCAGTCACGACAGCACCTGGACCCTTCCCAACCTGCCCAGTAAGTGCACATGGACAGCCACAATGCCTGCCAGCAAGTCTCCACACTCCTGTGTTCCCTTGTAAGTAATTCCTCTGTGCTGCTTTCCTCAGGGAATTTTCCTGGAGGTCATTGTTACACCAGCATGGTCATGGCCAGGAGCCAGCTGGTGTGTTAGTGATGGTCTATTTTCCAAATGGCAAAAGCAGCTTAGTAGCTCCTCTCCCAGAAGACTTTTTCCACTCCCTTTTATTTTGCAGAAGGATGCGGCTGGCTCGAGTCTCAGGCCCTGTGTTTTCCAGAGCATCCCCTTGTTTGGGGCATCTTATTTTAGATGGTTGAGAGGCCTTCACAAAAATGGATTACCAGGATTTTATATCAGCAGCAAATGGCCCCAGTGCAGAGAATAGTGCTTGCTCTGAGCTGCTCTTGCCCTCACAGCAGCAGGTTCCCTCCCAGGGTGACAAGAGGTGCTTTAATGACCCTGCAAACCAGACACAGACAAGCTACTAAAGATAAGGCTGTCCCATAAATGTCAGGGAACTGCAGACACGTCCCTGCAGTGCAGAGATGTGAAACAGGGATCCAGCTCCAGCCAGTGGAGTAAAACTCCTGGAATCCAGCTCCAGGGACTGGAGGCCATGGGATGTGCTCTGCACGGTCATGCCTGACCATGTGCCAGGCAGGACAAGGCCAGGGCACAGCCACCAGCATGTGGACAGCCCAGAGCAGCATCTGAGTCTGGCCCATGCAGGAGGGAGGGATGGAATGCAGAGCCCTGGAGCTGATCCAGCAATCTGTGCATTGCTCAGTGCAACCCCTGCAGCTGGTGCCTGAGGAGACAATCAGCTTTTTCAGTCAAAATTAATATTTTTTTCCCTTGAATTATCATTCTGAGCAGGATAAAATTCTTTTTTTTTTAAAAAAACAATTTAGCATCAGGGTGCCATGGTGGTGCCAGTGGCTGGGCCCATCCCACTCCCAGACAGGAGATGGGGAGACATTCCCAAACCCTGGGCATCAAACACTGCTCTGGGAATGGAGTCTGGCTGTGGGGGCCCACACAGCACTGCTGGGGCAGGAGCTGAACCATAACCCACTGTGGAGCAGGGAAAAAAACACACTGGGCCACGCCACACCTCTGCAGCAGGGCGTGGAGGGAGAGGTGGTTTGGTTTCCCTGCTCTGGGTAAGCCACAGATGGAGCAAAAATCTCTGGACTTGCTGAGATTCCCAGGTGAAATCTGATTGAGTTCTGGGGGTAGAAGCAGAGGGAGGAGACAGGATGTTATTTTAATTGAGAATATTAAATATTTAAATTTTTTTGAGAGATACAGAGGTAGGCTAGTTCTGACACCCCTCGAGCTGGTTCTGATCCAGCATAACCTCAGCAGGAATCCTTTGCTTTGCCAGCTCTGGATTTCCCCTGGACATCTCAAGGAACAGCAAGCTGTGACTAAAAGCTGGAATCTTAGGGGAAATCCATCCTCGTCTGCTGTCCTGAACTGACATCAGCACCTGCAGGACGCAATCCAGATGTGCAATGCAGAAAATCAGGTCCCTCTCAAGAGAGCCAGGCTCCAGTTAAACCTTACCTGAAGGAGCCAAGGCTCAGCCCCACTGAAACCCCTGAGCATTCCCAAAGTGGCTTTTGGAGCAGATGGGCAATGGCTGCAGCTGCGGGGGAAGCTCATTTATTGTGGTATTGCCTCACATTTGGCAGCACTCAGTGGAGCCTGAGATGGCTCTGCAAACACTTCCCACAGAGGGAGAGGAACCAGCACATCCCATCGTTTCTGGGATGCAGGGAGGCTGGGACCTCTTGGTAGGAAAGACCTTCACTAAAGCCCTGCACTCCTGCAGGGCAGGAGGTGTTTGTATCACACTTGCAGAGCCTGGAGGGAAGGGGTGTGAGGTCCCTGAGTCACCCCTGTGCCACTCGGCCTTCCTGCCAGCACACAGCCCTGCCTGGCCGTGACAGGGACGGCACAACTCCAGTTCAGGGCTCCAGGGGTGGTGGGAGGTGAGGGCTGAGCACAGCAGAGCTGAGCAGTGAGGGAATGGGCACTGTCACCCCGCGGCAAGGAGATGTCCTCGGCTAGTGACCAGGACGTGGCCCAAACAAACACAGCCCTCGTCATCTGTGAGAGAGCTCAGGGGTGTGAGTTCCCTGGCAGGGTGTCTTGGGCACACAGCTCTGTTTCAGGGGGCTGCTGCAGTGGTTTTTGGCTCCTGCTGGAGTCTGAGAGCGCCTGCCCAACCTGGGCAGCTGGATTTCACTGATCACAGAGCTGGGCTCAACTGTTTGCAAAACACCCTCCAGAACCCTCTGAGGTTTGGGCTTCTCTGATGGCTTGGAGCCATCCTGGCAAGTTTGGCAGTCCTGGCCAGCAACACTTGGCCCAGAGGCAGCTGGAAATGTGGGGAGCAGAGATCAGGATGGGTAGGATGGGGAAAAGAGGAGGAGCCTCATGCTGTGTCTCCTGGTTTTCTCACCCACAGCATAAAATCCTAAGGCTTGCCAGCATCTTCTCACTCATTACAGACCTGGCCTAGGGTTTTGCAGAGCAAAGCATTTCAGAACAACCCTGAAAATTAATTAGCTTACTTTAAATGTAAAAGACCTAATAACTCATGAGGGAGAACTGTAACTAACTCCTGGTGCCACTAATTGTTGATGGGGACTTTTTCTCTTGGAGTTGGGGTGTCTTTGGTGGCCTTGATAAAGTTGCTGAAACCTCACTCGGATTTTCTCTTGATTCATGTTGCACAACAATAGCTTTGATTTGACCTTTTTTTTTCCCCCTTGCATTATTTCAGGACAGAAGAAAAGAAGATCTTGCCCAATATCCTCAAGAAAATTGGCTGCACCCCAATGGTCCAAATCAACAAGATTGGGAAGTCCTATGGGCTCAAGTGTGAGCTCTGTGAGTGTCCCCTTGCCACCAGGTTTTTGCATGCCACGAGGTGAGGGTGAGGGGTGGTGCTGGAGGGGGGCTTCAGAAGAGGCTCTGTGAGAGGAACACAGATGGGGAGGGGCAGATGTGGCTCATGCTGGGCTCTCCTGCTTATTAGGCAGCAATTTATTTGGGCAAACAGGAGGTTTCAAGCAGCAGTGAGCAGGGGAGCAATGGTAGTGAGGCATCTCTCCCGCCAGATAACAGCAGCATAAGCTCAGAGCAGAGCTGGCCTAAATTTGGGGACGGATCTAAGTCCTCTCCCTAAGGTGGCGTTAGCTGGTGCTGTCTCATGTAAGGCTTGGCTTTAGGCTGGTCCCCTACAGTCACAAGGGTGATAAACTCAGATCTGTGCAGGTGGACTTTTCAGTCTCCTTTCCTGTAACTCCTAACCCTAATAATTCATTTGATCCAAACTGGGCAGAAAGGCAGATTCTGAGAGGCAGAGAGTGCCACGAGTGCCACACAGCTGAGCAAGGAGAGGCTTGCTGAGCACTCCTCCTGAATGCAATGGCACAGCAGAGCCTTGCAGGGCTGTGGGGCAGCTGGGAACCACACAGTTATTTATTGAATAACTCTGATTAAACTATTTACCACACAGTTATTTATTGAATAACTCTGATTAAACTATTTACCACACAGTTATTTATTAAGTAACTCTGATTAAACTATTTACCACACAGTTATTTATTAATTTAATTAATGTATTAATTTAATCACTATGATGAAATTAAATAACTATGAAACTATGATTAAATTAAATAACTATGAATAACTCTAAGGGCAGCCAGACCCCACTGAGCACACAGACACAGGGAGCACCCTGGGCTTTCCCACCTGACCCCTTCTCAGGATCTGGGATCCTTGGGCCACCAACCCTGCAAGCTCCACACTGCACTGCCTCACCCTGCCCACAGTGAGTGGAGGGGACACCAGGAGAGCAGGGAGGAGCTGCTGGAGGTGGGAGGACAGATGTGCAGTGCCTGGTGCAGCTCTGGAGCAGCCTGTCCCGTGGAGGATGTCTGGCTGGTGATTTAGGAGCTGGGAAAGCCCGGCAGATCCCATTTTCTGGGATGATGTCTCCCTCCCCTGGCACAGGAGGGGAAGGAGAGCAGAACAGGCAGAGCAGCTCCATGTGTCAGCACAGAGCCCCTTCCCAGGCAAACACAGGAATAAAGGGAAGCAGCTGCAGCTGGATGGGATTGCCTGGTGTTTTCTGTGCCCCCAGGGACCCTTGTGCAGCTGGAGTTGTGGCGCTTTGCATTATAAAGTGTAAGGATGAGCACAAGATTTCCTTTCTTGTTCGGGCTGCTCAGGTACAGGGCTGATTTCTCAACCTCAAGTCACTGTCTCTGCCTGGGTGAAGTGAAAAACACGCCTGGAAATCCCCATTTCTCCCTGTTGTCCACAAAACAGAGCTCAGTAGCACCAGTTCAGTTGCAGATGTTCATCAAAGGCTTGATAAGAAGAATGCTGTGGTGTGGAGGCCCCGGTGAGGACTGAGATGTGCCTTGCATTGCAATCTGAACGTGCCTTGGAAAGTTCCTTGGTTTGTTGCTAGCTCAGTGGAAGAAACTGTCATTTGGCCTGACACTTGAAAATGTCCTTTCTATTGTTTGGGACTTTTTACGGCACCTCAGTCAGGACTACAGATCACCCCTGCAAAAGGGGAGCTTTTTAGATATCTGTTAAAAACCTCGATGCCCCAGGATGGACAGGGAGACCTTGCTGCTAACCCTTGCCCACAAAAGAGTCCTCATGGAGTGTTGTGCCAGTGAGGAACCTCCCCCCCTGCAATGGCCGTGTCCAGCTGATTTCAAACCCATCCTGGGCTGTCCAGGTTGACTTCAAACCCACCCAGGGTGGAGGAAACATGGGGGAAAGAAGGACTCTGTGCTGATGGGTAATGCCAGAAAAGCAGATGGTGGATGCATTCCCCTGAGCAAAGGACAGTCCTGCAGAGGAGGAAGAGGTGTCCTAACACTGCGGTGAGGCCCGGGGCAGCTGGTGCCTGATGGAGTCTCCCCTTTGTTTCCCTTTCCAGTGGCCAAGTGTGAGTACTTCAACGCGGGGGGCAGCGTGAAGGACCGCATCAGCCTCAGGATGGTGGAGGATGCAGAGAGAGCTGGCATTATCAAACCAGGAGACACCCTGATTGAACCCACTTCAGGAAACACAGGTGGGAAGAGCAGGGATGCTCCCTCTGCCTGGGAACTGGGCAGGGAGGAATTTCTGAGGAGCAGGGATTTGAGGAGCTCTTGCACTTGGAGTTACGAGGTTGGCTCTGGCTCCATCCTCCCCTCAGCTCCCCTCCTGGTGGCCATGGGCTTCCTGGCATGCCGAGGTGCCTCCTTGCTGAAATTCCTGAGGGTTCTGTGAGGGTCCCACACCTGCACAGGTGTGCCTGGAACGTTTCCTTGTGGCAAGGCAGACAGCATCAAGGGCTGGGGCAACCCTGGGTGTTTTCAGGCTGGGAAGCTTTTGAATTCTCAGAGGTTCCCAGACACCATTCCCCTGATGGGTTGGAAGAGAATTCCTGGGATTTTTGCCCTTGTCACTCTCACTTGTCACCCCAGCCACCCCCAGCCATGGAGCCAAGAGGATCTGTGCTCCCCCAGAGCTGTGTCCCACCTGGATCACACTGGCTCCCTGCCTGCCTGGGGGCAGCTGGAATGGCACCAGGCTCCCTGCAGCCCCTGGCAGGCACACGCTGCTCCTTCCTGCTGCCTCACCTCCCTGCTCTAGCTGGGAGCAGCTGGCTCCATCCATCACCCCAGTGAAACTGGAGCAGAGGTGCCCTTTGCCTGCTGGCCACAGAGTGATGTCCTGTGTGCCTGTCCCCCACAACTGAGGGGGAGGGAAGGCACTCCTGAAGCAAAACCACCTTTCTCCTGTGTTTCCAAAACCACAGGAAGGTGGCTGAGCCTCGGTGAGGGGAGAAAAGCTCTCCCCATTCTCTCAGTGCCACCCGTCAGCATCAGCCCATCCTCCCACCCTCCCTGGTGCTCCCTGCACATGCCAGGAGGCTCGCAGAGGATTCCCTCACCCGTGGCTTGCCGGTGCCCACGTCGTGGTTCCACGCGAGCGAGGGGCGCGCGTCGGTCGCTCTCGCCGAGCTCTGGTGCCAACCAATTCCCTCTGCTCCCCCCACGCAGGGATTGGGCTGGCACTGGTGGCTGCTCTCAAGGGTTACCGCTGCATCATCGTCTTGCCAGAGAAAATGAGCATGGAGAAGGTCAGAGCTCTCTATGGTTTTACCCCACAGCCAGGGAACATCTCCTTTCTCTCTGCCTCTCCCTCCCTGGAGCCCTTTAAAAGCCAACGAGCCTTGCACACCCACTGCCACAGCTGCTATGTGGAAAGTTGCCTCTTGAGGGAAAAAAAAACAGCCTGTGGTGGCCCGGTGGCTGTCTGGTGTCAGAAGTGCAGCTGGGAGAGCCAAACACAGCGTGTGGGTGCAGAGGAACGGAGCAGGGTCTGCTGCATGTGAAGCACAGGCAGCTGCCAGGGCTATCCTGCCAGTCCTGCTCACTTCCCCTCTGACATCTGAGTATTTATGGTTTTCTTTCACCTGGAGACACTTAGAGTTGCCTGAGCTGTTTCTCAGGGTGGTGTCTCAAGTCCCTTGCACTAGAGCTGATGGTCAGGTGAACACAGTGTCCTGGAGATGGCAGAAATCCCTCGCTGGTGAGCCAAGAGCCTCACAGACAGCTCAGCTGAACTCATGCCAGTGAAGCCAGACAGGCACCCTGACCTGGCTCGAGAATGAGCCCTTCTCCTAAGTGTCACCCTCAATTCAACCTAAATCTCACTCAATCTCAGTCTGGGTCAGATGCCACCTCCAGCTGCCATGGGCTTCATCTCCAGGTGTCCCAACACTCCCCTGTCCCACTGACAGCCCCATCTCCCAGAGGAGACACCCTAGGGCTGATTGCTCCTTCCCTGTCTTTAGTGAGAGAAGAGAAGGGACTTAAGGCAAAACCAGCTCTTGATCTCCCCTTTGCACGCTGGGGCTCCAGTCCCAGCACACAGGAGACGCTGTTCCCTGTCCAGTTCCCTCTGCCCTTTTCCACTGTCACCTCCCTCCACCCTGTCCCCAGCCTGCCCTCCAAGTAGGACAGGGCAAGAGGCCAGAATCCATGTGCCAGCTTCAGGCAGGAGGCCCTGGGGTGCTGGAGCTTGTCAGAGACAGCAGAGCCCAGAATTGGACATTGTAGCTCCCCATGATAAATGTCTCCCACATGCAAAGCTGCTCTGGCATCTGGTGCTGCCCTGAGCCTGCAGGTTCAGGTTACCATCCCCGCGTGGGATCAGCAGTGTGCAGCTCCTCCTCTCCCTCCCAAAGGTGGATATTCTGAAGGCACTGGGTGCTGAGATCGTGAGGACGCCGTGCGCCCGCTTCGATGCCCCCGAGTCCAACATCCGTGTTGCCTGGAAGCTGAAAAGTGAAATCCCAAACTCTCACATCCTGGACCAGGTAAAGGCCGTCCCTCCACTGGCTCCCTTTCCCAAGAGAGTTTACAGGGTGTTCTCCGAGTCTGCCTGTGTTTGGGGGCTCCATTTGAACTGGCACCAGAGGCAGATTTCATCAGTGTTTCATGGCATTTGAAACTTAATCGCTCCTCTGCAAAGCACAGGGGGACAGAAACAAAATAAGGGACATTTCCAAACCTGCAACACTTCTGCCAAAGCCTAGATGTGAGTGAGGCTGGGTTTTCTTGCACAATTCAAACCCTCCTCAAATTGCTTCAGATTTAACTTTGACCTGAAAAAAAACCACAACTTTTTAAGCCTAGCTAGCAGCCTCTGTTCTGCCTCAAAAATAAACCTCATGCTGTAAAGGGCAAACCCTGGTGACTCATGCCAGAGGTTCCTGCAGTGCTGGGTCTTGGATAGGAGGGCACTTGGTCTGACCCCTGAGTGAGGAGCCCCTGGAATGCAGGAAAGCCAGGCAAGCTCCTTCCATCTGAGAAATAAGTAGCTCAAAGACTGGCTGAGCTTTTCAGCTCATTTTTGGTCCATGGGTGTGAACGTGGGGTGCACAATTATCAGCGCTGCAAAATCCCTCTGTGCATGAGAGCTGATGATCAGGACAGCTTCTCCAGCCTCTGAACCATCCCCACACCTAAGGGGCACCACGTGCTGGAGAGTGAGTGTTTGTGGGCACACTTAACCTCCCAAGTGGGTTTGGAAACCTGTGCCAAAGGGACAAACAGGAGGAACACGTGTGGCCTGCCCTGGTGGGGTGGCAGTTTCCCCCTCGGCAGGGAGAGGAGGGGGCAGCTGCATGCTTTAGGTACAGCTCCGTCAGGAGCTATTGCTGGTTTGGTATTTGACCTGCTCTTCACACGGTAATTCCTGCTGTTCTCTGCTGGAATAAACAGTACCGAAACCCGAGCAACCCCCTGGCTCACTACGACACCACGGCCGAGGAGATCCTGGAGCAGTGTGAAGGTACTGTCCGTGCTGCTGCCTCTACGTGCACAGGGCTGCAACCCTCTCTGAGAGGCTTCATTTACACCATTTATTGACCTGAATGTCTAGAAACAGCCCAAAGGGCCTCCGGAGGGGCAGGCAGTATTATCTTAAGAACACTGACACGCAGAGTGTAGCAACCTCTCCTAATCCACTCCAGATCCACCTCAGCCTGCAGGGTTCCCGGTTGTCCCCTCCCACTGAAAAAGCCTGGGGGGGAAACCAGAGGCTTAAGAAACTCAGGCTGTACCTAATGGAGAAAGAACATGTCTCTTGGTGGCCTCTGTGACCTGCCAGCTGGGAACACAAGAGGTCCCACGAGGCCTTGGAAGGGAATATAAATCCACCAGGGCATGGCAAGGCTGCATCTGATCCAGCACTCTCATTTGCAAATCAAAACCTCCCAAACGAGTGCCACTGGAAGTGAGGGCTGGAGGAGGATGAAGGGCTATCTCAGTCCACGTCTGTGCAGACAGAAGTGAAATTTATTGCCAGTTCTGGGAGCACTGTACAGTGTGACCAGGACTTGAGGATTTTAACTGGAGAGCAGTTATCAGAGCTGCAAAGCAGTCAGCTATCAATGGCAACAGGAGAGTCCCAGCCTTGCCTCCACTGCAGTGTCAGGGTTTGCTCCAGCTGGCTGCCAGCTGTGGCTTGCAGGTCCCCCTTTCCCAATGCAGCTGCAGCAGCAGGTTTTGAAGGCCAGACTCCAATTCTGCTGCTACCAGTCCTAAATCTGTATAATTTCAGCCATGCCAGTGGGGCAGCATGTGACAGAGGCAGGTGCCAGGGCAGAGCTCAGCCCTCCCTCCACTGTGGATGCCAGCACAGGCTGGAAGGTTGTGCCTGTTGGTGATATTCATGTGTGTGACTTCCTTTGATGTGCTGTGGTTTGAAAGGGACGGATGTGCTGAGATATTCCCTCCCCTTAAGCCACAGAATCACAGAATATCCTGAGCTGGAGAGGACCCACAAGGATTATCAAAGTCCAACTTGTGGTCCTGCACACCTAGAAAGTCACACCATGTGCCTGAGAGCATTGTCCAAACACTCCTTGAGCTCTGGCAGGCTGGTGCTGTGACCACTGCCCTGGGGAGCCTGTTCATGCCCAGCCACCCTCTGGGGAAGAACCTTTCCCTAATATCCAACCTAAACCTGCCCTGACACATCTTCAGGCTGTTCCCTCTGCTCAGCAGATGCCAAAGATGCAGAAATCGTGGAGAGCTGCAGTGGGAGATCTAGAGGTCACCTTCAGCTCCCTGCAGTGAGGCAGGATCAGCTGTGCTCAAGTCCTGCAAGCTCATCTGAGCTTCTGCACAGGACCAGGCTGTGGCCACCAGCACGGCCTCTGCCTGACCTTAGCTCACAGGGGTTCTGGTGAACACAGGCTCTGCACCTGCACAGGGCTCTGAATAGAGGGGAGGTCGTGCTGGGGGCTGTGCTGAGCCTTGCAAACCTCTCTGTCCCCTGATCTGCAGGCAAGGTGCACATGGTGGTGATTGGGTCTGGCACAGGAGGAACCATCACTGGTGTCGCCAGGAAGCTGAAGGAGAAGTGCCCAGAGTGCAAGGTAAGGCTGGAGGCAGGACTGCCGGGGTTTTCATGGAATCACAGAGTGGTTTGGGTTGGAAGGGACATTGGGGTTGTCCCATTCCACCCTCCTGCCATTGGCAGGTACACCTTCCACCAGACCTGGTTGCTCAGAGCTGGCTTTGAACAATTCCAGGGATGGGGCACCCACAACTTCTCTGGGCAACCTGTGCCAGGGCCTCACCACCCTCACAATAAGGAATTTCTTCCTATTATCCAGTATAAATCTACCCTCCTTCAACTCAAAGCCATCCCCCTTGTCCTGTCCCTGCATGTCATTTCCTGCCTAACCCCACAGCTCACCTGAGTAGTTGTTGTCTGCACCTGTTTGTTTGTTCACAGCAATCCTGGCTTTTGCTGGAAGCAATTTGGTGATGTTTAGGCTGATCTAGACCCATCCAAGTGCCTTAGAGACCAAAGTTTCCACAGCCCCTGTAAAATCTCCCCTGCCTTGTGCCTTGCCCTGTGCAGGACACTGGGGGGCACAGACTGCAAATACTTCCCCTCTGCCCCTGCAAAAGCCTCAGTGCTTTAGGGTTAGCATCCCCCACGATGCTCATCCTGCAGAGCTCGTGCTTCAAGGCAGACCAGAGGCGTGCACACACAGGTCTGGTCAGTGTGTGAGTGATCCCTGATCCACCAGAGAGGTGTGGACTCACCACTGGGGGACTGGGACGTGAGGTTTCCCTCCCTGGCAGCGTGCAGCTGCGTGTGCAGCGTCACCACCCCTTCTCAAGCTGCCTGCTGAGGGAGGCAGCTCAGCCCAGACACAAAGCTGTAAATAACCGGGGAGGTGCCACCATCAGGCAGCACAGCTAGATCCAGAAGGGATGTCGGTGTCCACGGGTGCCACAGGTTGGAGCTCACTGGCTGGCTTCACCTAGAGCAGATTAAGGAGCTCTGGCACTGTCCTCAGGGTTGGGCTTTGGAAGTGGCAGGCTCTGCCAAAGGGGTGATGACAAACACCTTGAGAGCGATAACATTTTAAGCCACCAGTCACTTCTGCAACAGCTGAAGACTACCTAGGATCTATTTAAACAGACAGTGAAAAACAGCACCCTTTTATCCTGGAAGCTCTCCATGCTGCCAGTGATTAGGAATATTAATGAATATCAGGGGAAGGAAACGCTGCTGATAAGGGTGTAGGTAACTTTTCGTTTGACTTTTGTGTTTGGCTGTTTCTCAGTTCCCATTTTGGTTTGACAAAATGCCTTTCCCTCCAAGATCATTGGCGTGGACCCTGATGGCTCCATCGTGGCCCTGCCCAGTGAGATGAACAAGAGCAGCACCAGAACCATCGAGGTGGAGGGCATTGGGCACGACTTCATCCCCACTGTCCTCGACAGATCCGTGAGTAACCCTGTGAGGAGGGGCCTCTGCCTGCCCTCTGCCTTGGCATCCAGCTGTCAAGCAAATCTCCAGTCACCCAGTGCAAAACAACAACTAAATAAACGATTTAGTGCACTGCAACCCCCAGCCTGCTCCCAAGGCCAGAGGTGTGGTGGCCCTGGTCTATCTTCCCAGTGCAGAACAAGCTGTTGTGGGGGGATTGGGACACCCAGTTACTTTCTGAGTAACTCTGGTTATAACTGACTGTAGTGGTTTTGGTTTGTTAATTTAAGATTTCCTCAATTTTAAAATTTCCTGGCTAAAGCACCAAAGAGTGTGGTAGGTTTTGGTGCTGGTCAATCACTAATGCATTCACTTCCTTCTGTGAGATAGGATTAGGAGAAAGGCAAAGCAGGCTCAAAACTTTAAAAGGGTAGAAAGAAAATTTTATTAAAAGTAATTGAAAGACAAAAAAAGTAGTAAGAATCAAAACAAACCCTTCAGAACACTTCTTCTACCCCCACAACCTTTTCTTTCTCACTGATAATGTAAAGAAACAGAACCTAAAATTTCCAGTCAGTTTGCTACCTTTAAAATAGTGCTTCTTCAGTTCACTTAGGGAGAGAAGTCCCTCTTGTTAAGGTTATGGAGACGTTTCCAATTTTCCAAGAGATAAAAAACATGTGTCTTTCACAGAGCCATATCCAGCTTCTCAGTGGCTGAACAAGCTGTCAGTTACACAAAAAGCTTTTGCCTCACTCCCCTAAATTCCTCCCATGTCAAACTACGCCACTGACCCACAAGGAGAAGGCAAATAGCGGTGAAAGGCAGGCATTTAACACGGTGTGAGTGTCCTCTGCTCAGCCTTGCCATTGTTCACCCTTTGGCTGTGGTCACACAGATGTCTGTGCTGAGGCTGCTCTTCATCACACCGCTCTTTCCTGAGCCTTCTCTGCCCCAGGCACCACACACAGAGAGCAGAAATCCTGCACCATGCGCAGGCTGGATGACAAGATCCAAGCAAGACAGCAGATCATGAACCTTGCAGCTCTTGTTGTCAAGTTCCCTCTCAGTATCAGCTGCCACAGAGCTTTAAATCCCTAACACAGGCTGCCTGTGTTGCCCTGGCCTCATTCTAGAAAGGTCCCTCACAGCCTCAGACCCCAGACTCTTTCTGCTTCCAGGTGTTAACTACACCCCTGCTGTCAGCACCGGGCTGTGGAGCTGTCACCTTAACAATCCAGACTGATTCTTGTAGGTGGATCTCATTTTGGCAAATTCTGAATCATTAATGTACCCTGGCCTGGGACATCATAAATACCCTTCCACATCCTAACCCTGGACCTGCCAGGCGTCCCTAACTCTCCAAGGAAAGGGTGCTGGCTGCAAAGGTGTGGGTGTCTGCAAGCAAGAACTTCAGACCATGGATGTTCTGACAAATGCTTTCAGCAAGTGTGGAAGGCAGCTCAGAGCTGCCAGATGTTGTGGGCATCAGCACCACGGCGTGCCTCAGAGGGCCAGGGCAGCCTGAAATGACATTTCCAAGACTCATCCTCCTTGCTTGCCTTCCAGGTGGTCGATCAGTGGTACAAAAGCAACGACAGAGACTCGTTCCTCATGTCCCGCCGGCTGATCAGAGAGGAGGGCTTGTTGTGTGGTAAGCACAGTGCAGGCACAACAGTTTGTCCCCTTAACAAACCTTCTGAACCTCATCCTTTTGGGACCAAAACTCTCCAGAGTAGGTGCCCTCTGCATTTTGTGCCTGCAGGGCTGAAAGGCTGAGCCTCGGGCTGTGCAGAGGTCACTGCAGGCTCCAGAGGTGTGTCCCTCAGTCTGGTCTGGGCTCTGACTCATCAGCCACAGTAATTATAGAAGTAATAATTCTCTCCTTGCTGGAGCACTTTTGCAGTGGAACTGGATCTTCAGGCAGTGTAGAGTTACACAGGCTGAAGGGAGGATTAGTGGGGCTCGGGGCAGGACAGGTGGGCTCTGCCAACAGCTCTGCGAGGCCGTGCTCGGTGTCACCGCCGCACCAGAGGTGCCAGCTTTGGACCAGGAAGGTCTGAAAGCAAAGAAAGTGTGAGATGTTCTTACTGAGTATTTCTCCCCGTGCCAACAAGCTGTAAGTGATCCCACTGGCTTCCCAAAATGAACAGGTGCCCTCACACAGACCCTGCCTGTGCCCTAAGAGCCTGCACAGAGCATCAGCCTTGTTTTCAGCCTCCCCTGGCACCAAGCAAACAGACACAGGTTTGCATCCAGGAGCAGACACTACGTAGTTACAGCTGATAAAAGCCCTGAGCACTCATATCCAGGGAGTTTTGGAAAAGATCAGGCTATATATATGTAATGAAACACTTAAATGTTGATTTAACCTAGCAGGCACGGAGTCACTGTGTTTCAACAGAAACCACTTGTTTGAACTCAACCACAATTTGTGAACAGCTTCGTGTTCCCTGAACTGCATTTTTCAGGGCCGTTCCTCGTTTGTTTGAAAAATGTGACCCAGGGATAATTAACCTGCTGTAAAATACGTGCTGCCGTGAATGCAGTGTGTAATTGGCACACAGATAGTGGAATGTGTTTGACTTCCAGTACTCAGACTGGTGGTGGAGGAATTGTCTCTGTAAAGCAGGGACCTGCTTTCCCTACGTGCAGCAAACCACATGCGTGCACACAGACACGGGGAGCATTCAAGCCTTCCCATCATGTTGGCCTGGTATTCCAAGCATGAATGAAATGTTTATGGGTTTTTTTTTTCAGTCTTTAGAGTGCATTTAAAGCCAGTCTTTGGCTGCCAAGTATGTCAGCCAGAAGCTTTAGAACTGGCGTGGTCTTCTGCTCATGGGAAGGGAGGGTGTGGTGTGGGCAGTGTGTTCTGAATGTCCCCACATGGGACATCTCAGACCTTGGTCTGCCCACAAGAAATGGTTCATGAAGTCCATGAGGTGACTTTCATGCTGCCTCAGAAGCCCAAGAGCCACCACATGAACACGTCCCATGAGTCCCTTCCTCTGCCTGGCCCTAAAGCCGGCAAGGCTTTGTGATTGATTGTCCTCCCATCCCAGTGTCCCAAGCCACCATCCCATGAGGTGCCACCTCTGCACCCTTATCTGGGGCAGCCTGTGCTTCCCACGCCAGGACAGTGGCCCTGGGCAGCCCTGACACTTGTCTCCCTGTCCTTGGCGCCCTTGCAGGTGGCAGCTCGGGCAGTGCCATGTCTGTGGCTGTGAGGGCTGCCAAGGACTTGCAGGAAGGCCAGCGCTGCGTTGTCATCCTGCCCGACTCCGTCCGCAACTACATGTGAGTGTCCCGCTCCCTCCCTGCCTCCCAGCACCAGGGTGGGAGCTCCCACGGCCTCCTGTGACAGGAGCTGAGCCCAGGTGCTTGGGGCTCTGGAGAACCACCCCAATAAATCTGATAGCAAGGCACGTGGAGTGTGCCCAGAGCTGGGAGTCTCCCTCCGGCAGATCACAGGGAAAAAGCCAAATCAACAACAGGGAGGAACAGCACATCAGCGTGGCAGTCACCAGGGGATGGGTGCTGGGACACTTGGGGTTTATTTCCTCTTTATTATCTCCTCACTGACTCACTGCATGGAGCAGGACTCAGCCAAGCTGCGCTTTCTGAGCGTGCATGCCTAAAGTTAGGAAGGCAAATAGCTGGCGTGCTTCAAAGAGTTACTGAGCACCCCATGCTCCTGTTGACCTTAAAAGGGGCTGAGAGCAGCCAGCTGCAAAAATCATGAGGGCCCCGGGGGCAGCGCTGCGGTCTGGTGCACGAAACAAAGCATGACTTCTTCTGGAAGCCTCACAGACTTGCTCTTTGTTGGTGATTTCTAGGTCCAAATTTGTGAATGATAAGTGGATGATAAAAAATGGGTTCCTAAATGACGCCCAGGAGCACAAGCCTTGGTAAGACAACTTCTGCTGGGATAAATTGTGCTAGGGGAATCAGCTTTCTGAGTCTGGAAATCATTATCTTCAAAGGAAAACGTTCCCTTTTAGTGTTTAGGAAAAACACAGTAAAGTCCATACCCTTCTGGGGAGGCTGTAATGTCAGCTCCTCTCTTTTTGAGTGGTTATCTCTCAGCTCTCCAGTCAAAGTCTATAAAGGAGCCATTTCTGTCCCAAAGTAGCTGATCCACTCCCACGTGGCAGCCCAGGCCACCAAAACCATCTGAAAACCTCTCTCTACTCCACATCTGATGTTCAAAGGATCATCAGGCTGCTGGGGAGGTGGGTCCCTGTTGTAGCAAGCCCCCTTTCAAACAGCTCTGCAGCTCTTTTCAGGCATAAAACAGGGAATTTTCACCTTCCAGAGCTGCTGGCCAGAAAAGATGGCCAACTCTGCTGTCCCTTGGACACCATGGGGAGAGAGTCCCCTCAGGGAGTCACAGGCAAACTGCTGATTCCAGTTGATGTGTGGCTGGGCAAATGCCAGTTGTTTAGAAAAGCTCTTGGTCTCACCCTAAAGACAGCAGGTATTACTGATGTCGCCTTCTCCTTTACCTAAAATTATTGTAAAATATTTCCTAAAAACTTAACACATTTCCAAGGCCTCTTGTGTCTGGTTAGAGTCACTTTTGGCCCTTCCAGGCTCCAGCATTGCCTTGCCTTTTCTGCAAGGACTCAGGGCTGAGATGTTTGGGGGCTGCTCGTGTCCCCCCCCCACAAGCTCAGCTTGTCCCTCGTAAGTCACACGAGCATCTCTGCGAGGCTCTCTCCTGCAGGAGCTGCAAATGCTGCCTTGTGAGGACCAAGGATACAGAACAAAGGAGTAAAACTGGTAGGTCACCCATTTATGAGCTTGAAGTGAAGCCCTCAATAGCTTCCTTGGATTCAGGACAGCTCAGCACCTTGCCAGCTGCTGGTCTCATCCCTGCCTCTGGAGCTGCATGAACACTGGGCGTAGGGAAAGCTTGGCTTCAACAAGACCTGGCCGTGGTGGCATTTCTGCTTTGGCTGTAGGAGTGGGGCTGGCTTTTCAGGCAGACAGACTATCCCTCATCTCCTCTGGCCTTGCCCCCCTGCTGAAGGCCACAGCTGTGCGGCAGTCACAGCTCGGCGCTGCCATTTGTCTTCCAACAGGTGGTGGAACCTCAAGGTGCAGAAACTGAATCTCTCGGCCCCTCTCATCCTCCTGCCAGAAGTCAGCTGTCAAAAGGCAATTGAGATCCTCCAGGAGAAGGGATATGACCAAGCTCCTGTTGTTGCTGAGTCAGGGTAACTATTTCTGCTCACTGCACAGACGGGCATTCGTACAGAAAAATCACTCATGATGAAACTGAAGTCCCATTTGCTCATCCAGAGCTGGGGCTCTTGTGTTGGACTCTGATGCATAATTTTAAAAAGATCATCTGCCTCCTTGTGAAGATTCATCAATAAAACTCCTGTAAAAGACCCAGTTAAAGCCAATCCAGTGCCCACCAAACCAGAAGATGCTGGATCAGTGCATGGGCAAGGGGAGCCCAGGGGAGTGAGAGCTGGGGGGAAACCCACACAAATAAGCAGCTGGAGAACCCACGGGTTTTCCTTCTCCCAGCTGCTAAGTCCTGGACTGCAAGAGCAGATTTTAACTGCTGTGAAACCAACAGCTTGGTGAGGACAAAGACTTCCTTGTTCTGCTCAAGTGAGGAGAAACCTGGTGCCTCCCACTGACTGCAGCAACAATTTAGTCACTGACTTCAACCAGAGCAGTTCAGCCCCTCCATAAAATGTGTGTTCTACCTCAGGCCTGACCTTCTGGAAAACTCCCTATTCTCTTACAGGCATATTTTGGGAATGGTGACCCTCAGCAACACCCTGAGCTCTGTGCTGGATGGAAACGTGGAGTTCTCAGAGCCTGTCACCAAGGTCACCTACGACCAGTTCTCCAAGGTACCACCGAGGCCGGACTGCTGTCAGCCTCTCTGGGGACAGGGAGAGGTGCACCAGCAGCACCCTGGGGTGTGAGAGGAGGTGGGAGAAGAGGTTGGTGAGAGGGCAGAGAGCAGTGGGGAGGGTCACGGTGACATCTTGGAGATCAGAGTAAGGACAAGCACCTGTAAAAGCCCTGCAGAGCCAGCAGGGCTCAGATATGGGAGCTTTTCACACCAGGAGCCAAGAACTGGCAGGGGATTTCATGCAGCTGGAGGATCAGCACCCTCCAAAATCAAAGCTCAGCCATTGCCAGGGGAAGTAAAACATTAAAAGTTACATTTTGTCCTGTTTAGATCGGCCTGGAGGACAGCCTTGGGAAGCTTTCCTGCATCCTGGAGAACGACCCCTTTGCTATCGTGGTGCACGAGCAGATGCAGTGTGGGTACCTGCACAAACTCCCCACGGGCTTGGCACAAGGGTTTGAGATGGGAGAGGGAAATTCTCAAGCTGATTGTGGCAGGTGTCAGTGCATCTGCTGCACCTGTGCAGCCCCTGAGCCTCTGCCCCACGAGGTGTTTCTGCTCTGCAAAGCCCTGGAACTGCCCACTCTTCACCCATGTCTCCTCCTGACCCCACAGGGATGAGGGGAGAGGGGCAAAGCTAGCAAGGGGGAAATTAGAGATCTCTGTAGACTTCTGTAGCCCAGGGGCAAGGTCAGAAGGAGCATTTGGCCACATCAGGTAAAGCCTGGGTGGAATTTAGGCACCTAAGATGAGAAAGCTGAGAAAAATTGGGGTGGGCCATGAGCAAGCCCTGTGGCACGGGTCATCAGGGGCAGTGGTTTGTAGCCTGGGGCAGCAGTGTGTGAGCCTTCCCTGGACCATGGCTGGGTGGAGGGATGCTGTGCCAGTCTGGGAGGACATTTAAAGCAGGTTTTATTGGTTTTATTCTCAATCCACTGCACAGCCACCTTCCCCTTGGTGTACAAGCCAACCCAGCAGAGTCACCTGCAGCAGCACCACAGCAGCAGCAGGATTGCTGACACATCAGTGGCAGCAGGGATCGCCCCTTGTGCCTCCTCTGACCCAAAAAAGGCGTGGTGGCAGGTGCTGCTCAGCACATCTGACCTGGCACACCTTTCCAGTACAATTACACCAAAAAGAGTACAGATTTGACCTTGGCTGGGAAAAGTGAGCAACACGAAAAGCAGTCACCAGAGCCATGTTTAGGTCTTGTGAATTAGAGCTGAAGGGTGTAATCATGCTGATTTGATGGGATTACACACTGAGCATGCAAAGCATCCCTCAGGTGAGCAGTGGGTGACTCCAGCAAGGGGCTGTCTGCTCAACTTGGGGCCTCCAAACCCAAACATCCCAAACCTTCCCCTCCAGGGCCTGCTCCCCCAGAGCCCCATCAGCTCTGAAGCTTGCAAGTCCATCCATGTTCCCACAACATGTTGCTAACAAAAATCTGTCACTCAAAACTCCCTTTGATGAACGTTTCCAATTCCGTCACCAAAATTAATGCCAGGCAGAGTTTCCTTTCTCGGCTGTGGTGTCACAAAATAAGGAATATCTCTTTTGTATCACGTTTTGATATAAATTAAATGGTATCAGCAAATTAAATGGCACCCATCAAAAAATAGCAGCCAGCTGTCTGCAGCACCTTTGGCTCTGATTTTCAAAAACACCCACTTGCTTTTCCAGAGCTGCTGTTTTAATGCTGTCACAGTTACCCCCTTATTTATTACTTTCTTCCCACACCTTTGGAGCTCGCATTTTATCTTGTGTCTGGGCTCTGGTGGCTAGTTTTATTTTTATTTAAGAAAACATTTATCAGACAGTTAAAACAATTATTGAAGTGCTGTTTCATTAATGGTGGTGTAGGATGTTATGAGAACAGAGTAGAAAAGTGCCTGACTGCTGCTTTTAGAGAGTCTCATTAGTCTGCTCTGAAAGGTTCCGTAGTGATAGGAGCAGGACTGGAGGTTGGCTAAAAACAACTGGGAAATTAAGTTTCCTGCTCTGGGAAAGGTGGGTTATTTGCAGCAAAAACCTCTCTGGTGTGATCACAGTAACCTGGCTGAGGCTCCATCATCATTTCTGTGGAGGCAGAGCTCAGACAGATGCTGTCCCTGTTAGGGTTTTCTTTTAATAAAAGAACAGCAGCCTCTGCACAGCTGGAAGGTGGTGAGGGGGCTGGTGGGGGTGATGGTGTTCTATTTTTTTGCCACTAAGCTGGAATTTTCTGTGCTTCCAGTCAATGGAAATGGCAGCTCCTCCACGAAGCAGACGGTGCTTGGTGTGGTCACAGCCATGGATCTCCTCACCTTTGTCAGCAGGAATGACAAGAAGCAGCAGAGCAGCTCGGCTGCCCCCGCTCCTCCAGCAGGTCCAGATGTGCCCCTGAGCCCAAACCACCTGGTCAAGGGAGCCTCTGGCCCAATGCAGCCAGTAGTTTCTCAAAATGCTTAGGAGAAAACTGTGGTGTGTTAGATTTGTCTGCCAAATGCCACCCACAGCATCACTGAAGAGGAGATAACTGAAGAAATTGTGTTTAACAGCCATGTGTGCTCACATGGAGCTTCCCAGGGCTGGGCAGGGAATGAGGGAAGGTCAGGATGGGAAGGGGATGGTTGTTCCTGCCCAGAGTTTAGCAGGAGGAGCTTTGGTGAGTTTGCCAGCTGCAGGTACCTGTGCACTGCCTGTGGTGCAGCTCCTGGGAGTTACCCTGGGGGCCAGAGCCCGTTTCTGCCACAGGAGCAGCAGGGCTGGGGGCAAGTCACAGCACTGCTGCACCCTTCTGCCCCTCTCTGCCACCCAGGCAGGGCTGCAGGCACCCCCAGGAGCCATTCCTCCTCACCCCTGGGGATGTTTGCCTCCAAGAAGGCAGCAGGAGAATGTGGAGTCTTAACTTCTGTTTGCCAGGCTCAGGATTAAATGTGTGAGATGGTATTTCTTGTTCTGACTCAGATGTTTATTAGTTCTTATCTCTGTTACAGTCTCACAAACCATGAGTTCTGCAGCACTTCACTCTAACAAACTAAAAATGGAGCCCTGTCTCTCTCTCTACAAGGCCTTTGAAGGATAAACTGTCCAATTAAGAAATGACACCTCAATTATTTTTACTTTTAACCCAATAACCAACCACCCGTGCCCACAATGAGGACTTTTTTATCCAATGACACAAAACCACCCAAACCCATGGAGAAGAAGGTGAAGAAGAAGGAGCAGCCTCTGCCTAAAACCTCCATCTGGCTTTATATCCATTACTGTATTCTAAACCCTTCAACTCTGAGTTTCCCAGCCTGTGATATCACACACTTCTATTCAAACTCCACACCCACAATCCCAGTTCTGTCATTCCATTTTGGAAGCTTCTCCAGGGCCTCAGGTCAATGCAGTGTTCTCTTGGGGGTCAGTGCCTGGCAGCACAGAAAGCCCAAAATCTCAGCAGCCAGGGTTCCAACAGGAGAGGTCTGACAGGGAGGGAGGAACGGGTGGGACACAGAGCCCCAGGAGGTGGAAGGTGTCAGCAGAAGGGGTGAGAAGGAAAAGCTGAGGGCTTTGATGAGCAGAGGGGATGAGGAGCTGGGCTGGTGGGGAATGGTCACCCCTGTGGGGGCAGCTGGGCTTTGGGAAGCACCTTCCTCTCCTCTGGGGGAGTTGGTAGCACCTGCATGTCCCACATGAGGGGACAGTGAAAGGAACCCAAACAAGAAGCAAAGACTCAGTCACAGAACAGTGAGAGGGGCCATGGCTTCATCCCTGATGAATATGCATCCTGAGAGCTCCTTACCAAGGGCTGGAGGGGAGGGCAAGTTTGGTCCTGATTTTGCTATCAGGCCATTGTGTTCTGGGGACTGATAATGAAGGTCAGAAGAGCCATTTGCCATGGCTGCCAAAAAACATAAATGAAAGCAAATGTCAAAAGTGGGCTGTGGGACCACACTGAAGTGCCATTGAAACCCACTTTGGGTTTGGGGGAGTTGCTCTCAAAAGACCCAGAGAGGTTCACAATCTTTCCGTAAGTTTCTGGAGCTGCTCCAAGATGGCAACAACCAATTTCAATTTCAGCTAAGTGGCTACTCCATATTCTCAATCTAATCTAGTTTGCAGGAGACTTTTATTGAGTTATAGAATGCTGAAGTATTTACAGTTAGGAAAAGTGTCTCTGCTGTCTGTTGTTTCCTGAGTGACATGGGCTATTATCAGATTTTCTGAGAGTTTTTGCTTCAGCAATAACCATATTTGTCCAGAAAAACAAACTGATTAGCTCAACCCTCATTGTACCAAATTTATTTTATCAATTCTGTTGCAAAGTGAAACATGTTAGTCCCTGCATGTGTTCCAAACTCACATGAGTAAGTCTGAAAGTGCCCCATAACTCCATGAAGCCCAGAACTGAGTCTGAATCTGAGTTTGGACCAGCCTGGCTGTTATGGATTAACCCAAAGGCCAGTGCTTCCAGCAGCAGCAGCAGGGCTGCAGGGCTGCAGGGCTGCAGGGCAGTGGCTGCCAGCTGCAGACAGGCTCCAGGACAGGCAGATGCACTCCAGCAAAGGTGAAGGAACCGCTGAGTATTGACCTCGAATATTTACAACTTCTTCTCTATGTTAACTATGAGCGTGGGAGCCAATAAAGGTGGGTGTGAGCTCCAGATATTCCAGGATTGCTCCACCTGGGCTGGAGCCAGGCTCGCCAAGGTTCTCCTGGGACCCCCTTCCCCTGTCCCTGGGGCTGCTCTTTGCAGGCACATCTGACAGTGGCACTGCCCTGCCCAGGGATGCTGGTGCTGTGTCTCCTGATGTTTGCCAGGCTGTGACCCCGAGGATGTCCCACAGGGCTGGGTGACTGGCTGTGCCATCCTGCCCACGGTGTCTCTGGCATGGAAAAGGCCTCAGGAGGCAAGGGAGGAGTTTTCATTTGAGTTGCCTGCAGAACTCCCTGCAGGACCTGTCAACACGTGCCCATACAGCATCGGTGGCAGGAGCAGCGTGTCCAAGTGTCCCTCCCACCACCCTCTGTCCCTTCTCCACACATCCCTGGGCCTGTCCTCTGACACTGATGACCCCCTCTGGATAAACAGTCCTTGGAGTTCCTTTTCCTTCCCCTACCACTGAGAAATACCCTGTCAGTATTTCATGTCTCCAGTGGGAGGCAGCTGCCCAGCTTGGCACAGCTCAGTGCTCTTGAGCTCTGTGGGGCATGGGGGTTCTGGACCAGAGAGATTTCCAGGATTCAGGAGCCATGAGAAGGGAGCAGGAGGTGGATGAAGGCCAGCCAGCATCCCAGCCCACTGTCCTGAGTGCAGCGTCCAGCTCCAGTGCTCCCTCAACCTGCAGCTTCACCCGTGCTCTTCTCCCAGCACCTCCTGCTCCAAAGGGTGAACGGGTGTGTGCTCCAAACCCCTCACTGCTTTCCAGCCCCTTCTGCCCCAAGATGCCTCTGCTCTGCATCCCTCTGTTCTGCAAGGCTGGGGGCACATTTCCAGTGAGATCATGGCAAGACATTTCCACAGCAAGGAAATCATCAGGGCAAGACATTTCCACAGCAGGGACCAAATGGCCCAGGGGGAAGAAGCTCGGGCTGCCCTTCCTGGTCAGGGCACATGAAATTTGTGCATCCCTTCTCTGCTGGGATCCATGGCCTCGGCTCCCTGCAGCTCGATCCAGGGGAAAACAAACCCCCAGGCTTGCATATCAAGCATGTGGCACAGGAGGGCTGCCCTGTCCTGGGAAGGTGTGTGCTCTGAGAAGGTCCGTGCCCACCGCTGGCTCCTGCATTTTGGGGTGCATCACCCCAGAGCTGGCTGCATTTCAGCTGTGCTGCCTTCCTAGAGCTCTTAACTCGTTTTGCTCTCCTTGTGGAGCCCGCTGTCACTGTCCCCAGCAGTCTGTGAGACACAGGGGGCTGCTGATGCTTCAGAAACGCTGGTGAAGTTTGCCCAGAGGGGCGTGGGGAGCCAGGACGGAGCTGGACACGCCGGCTTAGCCTGAGCTCAGACAGAACCAACACCAGGAGCAAGATAAGCATCTCGCTGGCCCTGCCCAGCACCTTGGAGGCTTCCCCGCCTCCCCTTTCGCCCCGCCAGGGTTCCACCGAGCAGCCACATAAATAGAGGTGCGGGCGGGCCGTGGGGCAGCAGCGGGGCCACTTCCCAAGGAATCCCAGCGCATCCCAGCGCCAGTCCCACCCTGCAGGTAACCCGGGAGCCACGGGGAACGGGGCAGGGCCAGCCTGCAACCCCAGAAGGGAGGGGAGGATGGACATTTCCCCAGGGAATAGCGGGAGGCTGGGGATGCTGCTCAGCGACAAAGCCACGGCGGGGTTCTGCTGGAAATTGGCTCTGTTGAAGGTGCCCAATTTCACTGCTGGGTGGGGTCAGATGTTCTGGCAATGGATGGGATTGGTGAGGTTGGGGTGTGAGGAGCCTTCTCACACGGTTTAGAGATGGTTGGTGGTGGTGTCCTGCTCTGTCTGCGTGGGGTGGCTGAGGCTGGGGCAGCCAGGAGGGAGCTCTTGGCTTGGGGAAGGGATATCCTTTCCAGCGGCAGCTTTTCCATGGGGAGCATGTCTGGGTTCTGTGCCAGTTCTCTGGGAATAACAGCAAAATAAGCACTAGATTAAAATGTGTGAATGAAAAGAAGGGGCAGAACAACTCCAGCAAAGACAAAGCTGGTCTAAGTAACTTAAACTAGCAAAAGCTTGCTTTAAAACCAGAAAAGCTTCAAGGTCTTTCTTTTTTTTTTCTCAAATTGGTAACGGTCAGGGTCTGTGCTTTCAAGTTTTTTCTTTATGATCATGCAACTTGCAAATGTTTTTGTTTAAGGAGATGTTAAGGAATAACTGCAAGTAGTTGCATGCCTGCAAGAGTAGGAGATTGGGGTTATCAAAGGGTGATGATATAAATGTAATCAAAGGTGGCAATGGGAGAAGAGACCAGAGCTGGAAGGACCCAGTGCAGGAAGGAGGAAGGTGTCTTTAATACATCAGGACATAAGGACACTCAGACAGAGGGAAGGGATCCAAAAATGCACTTAAAGGAAACACTGGGTCTTGAAAAGATGAAAGAAAATTTAAAAAAGAGTCCCCAGCCTTTAAACAGGAACTGGATTCAGCATGGGCTGCCAGGTGCTGTGCATCCAAGGTGTGAGTGGAGAAGGGAGCAGGCACAGGGAGGGAATTTCATGCTGGGATTGATTCTCTGAAAACAGGCTGGCCAAAGAAATGGAGAAGATAAAGAGGTGAGTCCCACAGGAATGCCCAACATCAGAAACATCTTCCTTGAGAAAAAGAGGTTTTTCCACTTATAGAGTGACCCCCTTGGCTTCCTTTGAAGGAGTGAGGTGCCTGGAAAAGGCAGACAGTGAGTGGCACAGCAGGACAGGCTGGGAGCTGACACCCAGACCTGGTGCCTGGAGCAGCCACAGGACAAGCCACCAAAGCAGACAGAGCTTCTTTGAGCCCTGCTTCTGTCCAGGCCTGCATGCATTCCAGGGACAATTAATTAGGCATTTAAAAGTAAATTATTAGCACCAACATGAGGGTGAACGAGTCCCATTTCCCAGTTAGGGCACCCATGCCAAAGCTCAGTGTGGGCTTTGCTCACCGGTGCCCACCTGTCTGAGCCCCTGGGGATGGAGGGCACTGTGTTCCAGCCAGGATGGGCTTTTGGGGATGAGAGATTCTGGTTTAGAGCAAATTCCCCTGGCACCTGATGCTGTTGAGTGAGGGATGGAAAGAAGGACTCCAGTCTTCAGGTGGATCAGAAGGCTAACTTTAATGAAAGCAGCAGGTCTTTTACAATGTGACTTTCTAAAGTCTGATTGGTCTCAAAGCAGAAACATCTCACACTATTGGTGACTATGAATAGCACACTGTGAAGAGCCATAACTATAAACAATAGTTGCACAAAGAGAGATAATAACACTTTTAATTCTTTCCTCTAAGATTCCCAGGCTCGACCCGGGAGAAATAATCTCAGTTCTTTCTTTGGCTGAGCTGAGAATCTCCACAAGCACCAGGCAGCTGTGGGTGACCCAGCCATGGGCTCATCCAGGAGATGAGGCTTGAAACTGTGGAGGGGCCAGCCCAGAGCCGGGACCTTCAGTGCGACACACCCCGTGTGTGACACACCCCGTGTGTGACACACTCTGCAGGTGTGTGTGACACACCCCGTGTGTGACACCCGCTCCCTTTTCCCTCAGAACCATGGCCCTCCCCGGCGCCCTTCTCCTGTGCCTCGCCTGCCTCCTGCTCCGCAGCGCGGCCCCAAGCCCCACCTGCGACCCCAGCGCCTGCCCGCCGTGCCCCGAGGGGGACGCGGAGGTGACAGCCACCCCGGGGCCCGCTGGCTGCTGTCCCCCGTGCCCGCTGCCCTGCGCCTGCCCGCCGCACCTGGAGAGCGACTGCGAGCTGCAAGGCTTCCCCGGCGGCCGCGTCCCCGCAGGCCGCTCCTTCTACATCGACTTCGCCCGCTCGCTGTGCAGCTGCCGGCCCGGCGGGGACATCGCCTGCAGGCCGCTGTGCCCGCGGCCCGAGCCCGCCTGCCGCGCCCTGGGCAGCCCGGTGGCCGACGGCTGTCCCCGCTGCGTCTGCTACGACGAGGAGGGCATGGCGGTGGCCGCCGGCAGCGCGGCCCGGCGCGGCTCCCGGCTGTGCCGCTGCCCGGCGCTGGGCGGGGAGCTGCGCTGTGAGGAGCCCGAGCAGTGAGGCCGGGCTGGCCGCTCTGAGGGGCAGGGCGGCCCCTGCGGCGGCACAGCCTGCCCGGGCCCCGCGGCATCCTCGCCCACAGGGTGGGAGGGCAGTGATGGGGTTTGTCTTTACAAGCTGCGGGCTCGGTTTCTGTGCCTGTGGTGACTCCCGAGGTGTTAGAAAGTCTCTTTTTCTCAGCCCTGTGACCGGAGAAGTCGAGATTCCTCGGCTCTGCTTTCCGAGGTTGCTTATTTTCTCTTATCTGTAACACTGTTTCTCTGACCCGCTGAGGTCTGTCTGGCAGGCCGGTTCATGGCACACTGACCACCCTTGGGGTGGTGTTAGTTTTTTTATACTAAGAACTACGTATACTTTATTTACAATAATTTTCCAATACCTTTCACCTATGTTAGACAGTCTGTCTCTACTGTAAACCAATCAAACAGTGCCACCATCACAGCAGAAGGTGGAGGACAAGAAGAAGAAGGAAGACAGGACATGCCCAGATTCTTCCATCTTGCCTCTTGGACCCCATTCTAAAAACCCCAAAATTCTACTTTTTCACCCTGTGACAAATTAACTGTCATTCTACTCAAACTCTTGTGGCTTGTAAATCCTCACACAACGCTGGTAATTTTTTCCATGGGTTAAAATCGAAGGCACAGGTGTCTTTGACTCCGTGCCAAGGTCTCTGAGCCATCCAGGGCAGTCAGAGAATTGTCCTGGGTTCCGACACTCTGGGTCTGCTGGTAGATAAAACTAGCACTGCCAGATAAAAGAAACAATGGGAAGGATTCCACTGATTGATGAATGGGATTCCACTGATTGATTAATGGAAAAAGAGATTTTGCTTTTACGAGTAAACTTCAGGTTGGCTGATGAATGGAATTGGACTTTGAAAGGTGAAAGAAACAATGGGGGGAAACCCTAAATTCCATAAGAATTGAAATTAAAAGGGAGGGTTACACATTAGAGGGGAATCTTCAGTATCAGGCATATCAGGAAGTCTGTACCTCTCAAGTACCTCAGCCAATGGGGAAAGAGAGAAGGGAAATGCAGCCAGGAAATTCAGATAAAAAGGAGGCTGCATCCTCCAAAAATTTGAGAGACCCCAGGGGAATGCCCCGTGGCCTCTCCCTTTATTCCAATTAAGTAAAAGGACTCCTCTGTCTCCTTTTTGGACCCTTTGAACAGCTTCAAAGGGTCCCTGAGGACTTGGGGGTTGCTCCCCTCTGGACAGGGGGGATGCCACATTCTTTGTCATTCCTAGGCCAGGGCAAAGTGTCTGCAGGGGGTGAGCTTGCTTGCTTGTGAGGTTTGTTCCACAGGTACAAACTGACTGCTGCTAACGTGTAACTGGAGCAAACACAGCTATTTATTTATTTGGAAGAGGATTCTGCTTTTGTATGTGTTTGTGTTTATATAGGCTGTTTGTATTAAACTCGCTGGATGAACTTTCTCCCAGGAGCCAGGCTTTTTCTTCCTGTAATTCTGTCGCGTGGTGGGACCAAGATCAGAAGGCTGGCTGACACCTTCTCTCCAATCTTTTCACTGGTGGGAGGAGTTGGTGGGTGAGCACAGCTCTGCGTTCTTAGAAGGCAAAGCCCTCTCCTGTCTCCATCCTCCGGGGCAAAGCCTTGGCTCACATGAGGATGGTGGCACTCAAGGCTCTGTCTTTCACAGCCACCTTGATCCTACCCAGGGCTGACCCCATTGTCAGTCCCAGTTCAGCAGGAATGCCCCCAAAATGTGTCTCAGAGACTGTGTCCTCTGGATACAGACACGGGATACAGAATACTGCATCTTCTGAATGCTTTGACATATAGAAATACACACACATAAATATATCTATATATGAACCCCACAGCTTCATCAGGCTGTGTTATTACCACATGTTAATTGTTTGAGGATTGAATAAAAGCATTGTTACCAGTGAACTTTTGAGGACTTTACTGATAAAGACACACACATACTTTCCTCTTGTGTTAGCTGGTGCTACTTGGGCCACACAAGGCTCTCTCCAACCACCTTGGCTCCAGGTACACCTGGACACATTAAATGGGTCCCCTGGATTATTTTAATTCTCTTCTGCTCTGTCTGATGCTGTTTGACTGAAAAAAAAAAAAAAACAAACCAGTGAGCAGGTGGGATTCAGGTGGAGGGTGAGGAAAAGGTTGGAGGAAGCAGGTGAATTTGGTTTTTGGGATGCAGCAGGGGTCTCCATCCATTGGGGAATAGACCTAAAGGATTATCCAGTTCCAACTCCCCTGCCATGGGCAGGGAGGGACACCTTCCACTGTCCCAGGTTCCTCAGAGCTCCATCCAGCCTGGCCTTGGGCACTTCCAGGGATCCAGGGACAGCCACAGCTGCTCTGGGCACCCTGTGCCAGGGCACCACCAGCTTGACAGTGAAGAATTTTTTTCCATATATCTAACCTATATTTCTCTTTCAGTTTGAAGCTATTCCCCCTTGTCCTGTCATGCCAGCCCCTAGGAAATTCTCTCTCCCCATGTTTTTTTGTAGGCCCCTTCAGGCACTGGAAAGGCACAAGGAGGTCACCCCAAAGCCTTCTCTTCTCTGGGCTGGACCATCCCAATTCTCTCAGCCCTTCCTCACCGGACAGCTGCTCCATGCTTCTGTTGCAGGGGAGGGGGTTTGACCTGACAACACTTCACCCTCTGCTCTTCCCTGTTTAATCTGTAAAACTCTTAGTAATTCCCTGTAAAAATCTTAGTTTTTTTAGTGAGGTAAAGCTCATTGTTCACCTTCCAGACAGACACCAGACATGCCATGCCACCGTGTTTGCCAGCAGCACAAGAAATTCTTCCCATTACGGCTTTCTAATTACCTGCTGCCCAGGTATTTACAAATTGCTGAAGGACCCCACATCCTGTGTGCCCTTGCAAGGTGAAGATGTTTGAGTCCATGGGGTTGGCTCCCTTTTGTGTCTGCCAAGAATTTAAGGAGATCAGGACGAGTTTGCAAGGGCGGCGATGGGTTTTGCAAGCACAGGGATTATCCAGAGGGAGTCGTGAGGGATTTGGAAAGGCTCCTCAGTGCCTGGGGAGGGTGGTGGGCTGCTGGGGTTGTTTATCCTTTGTCACACATCTTATCTGTCTCAGGGCTCCCTGCTTTGTGTGACTGATAACCTTGGAGCAGGGGGGGATGACCGACAGATGGGCAGCCCCTGCATAATATGGGGATTGTCTGCTGTACCCAGTGTCAGCACGGGAACAATGAAAGAGTTATTGTCCAAATATCTCTGCAAAAAGGTCCCTGTTGGCTCCTTTGCAAGCTGCTCCTTGGAGGTGGTGCAGTTTCTTTGCTCTGCCCCTACCTCTGATGTGAAATACCTTCTGTCTCCAGGATCTCTTGCTGCATTTCATCACATTGAAAACAGTAGCTGCATTATTTTATTTTTCTCATTATATTATTTATTATATATTTATTATATATTATAATATTTATTCCTTATTAATATTTCTTATTTTATTTGTTATTGTTTTTTTAATTTTCACCATGAACAGCACAGGGAGAAAATTAAAAACAGTGATCAGTTGTCAGGATTTACTCACTTAAATTGAATGTCCTGGGGTTTGGCATGCTTTGTTTGAATGGGTGTTGTCCTGGATTCTCCAATATTAATCACCCATGTGCTTGTCTGCAATTTGGACACAGTATTGCTGGTGTTATTTGTATTTTTCCAGCTCAGATTTTCCCCAGTCTGGGCAGGGGTACAGTTTTGGGGCTGCTCCTTCACATGGTCACTGTCACTTTGCATCACAGCCGGGCACCTGTTTGCAGGAAAGGACTGTAAACGTTTCTCAAGAGCAAAGCAACACACAAACTCCTGTGCATCCCTAAAGGAGCCCTGAGAACTGAAACCAAAGCTGAAAATTGCAGCTCCTAAAAAGAACTCATTTTGCAGGTAGAGCAATCAGGTTTTGGGGGGTTGTTTGTAACATTACTGATGTTTAGTTAGTTGTGGAAGGACAGGTCCTTTCTTCATTGTGTTAATCATAAAATGGTTGATTTAAATAGAACCATGCTTCAGCCCTCAGTCCCTTTTATGAGCCCTCTCAGTTCCTGCCTCATGAGGCTGTAAAACATTAAAATATTAATGAATGAAAGCCCATCAGGAGGCTTCCTTTGGGCACAGCTGTGTCAAGAAGTTGAAGTGTTTGCACAAGTCCTTCTACCTTTTCCAGCAGCCTGCCAGCAGTGAATTCCTCAGGTGTGTTTCACCAAACAGCTTTAGCACCCCAGACTACATTTGCAGAGCCCAGGTGTGGGGGGCTGGCTGCTTGCCATTTATTTTTTTTCCTCTTGTTTATGCTCTGAAGTGATCAGAAATCTTGATCCGTGGCAGGTTCTGCACTGGTGATTTCTGATCAGGATGAGAACAGAGGTTTCCTAGAGGACCCCCTGATTAAATTAGAACACAGTCACTCACTGTTGGTAATGGACTGAGCACATCCCCCTAGAAATAATTTTTTCTTTGAAATTTGGGGCAAGGGAGAGAGGTAACATTTGACACTTCTGAATGTGTTCATTACAGGAAATTTTAAGCTGACCTGACACGCCAAAGGTGCAGTGCTTTTATTAACAGCAAATGACACAAGGATGGGAGCTACACACGCACAAGTGTATTTGGGTTTTTATGATTTAATAGGGAGTGCTCTGGGCTGGGGACAAAGTGGGGATTGGTGAAAGGTTGGGCTCTGTGATCTTGGAGATCTGTTCAACTTAATTGATTCTGTTCTGTGATTTAGCTTCAACATTGTGCATCTACACTAAAAACAGCTTCTTGTGAATCATTCTGATACTGCATCCGTAGCAGCACCCACAGCTCAGTTCTCCAAAGCTGTTGGGCTTTTTCCAGCAGCTGGCTTTGAATCCTGGAGGGATTTGCAGAGTCATTATTCATGGCTATTCACAGTTCAGAAGTTCAAGAGACACAAAAAATGTCCAGAGTATGTAATCAAAGATTAATTGTTGCCAGCTTCCAAAGAAAGGAAGGGGAAAACAAAACAAACAAACAAAAAAGCCCACACAAAAAAAACCCCCAAAAACAAAACAAACAAACAAACAAAAAAACCCCAAAAAACCCCAACAAAACAAAACAAAAAAAAACACCAAAAAACAAAAAACCAAACCAACCAAACAAACAAACAAAAAACCACCACCGAAAAACAGACAAGCTAATAAAACTATAAGAATGCAAAACCAGTTGTTTGAAAGCAGAATGGAGGATCTTAGAGGAAAATTATTAAATTATTGTTTCTGGAGCTGCTGAAAGTGTCCCTGTGTGTACAAGTGAGTCAGGAACATTGTTTCCAGCCAGCATCTGGAAAGCTGGGAGAGCAGCACAGGCATTACCTAACAAATGCCAACCCAGTTCCTCAAAACCTTTGGAATTTTGCCATTTTGAATTTCATTTGGTGATGATGCTTAAAATTTTCAAGAGCTTTCAGGTCTGCATCCAGCTACAGTACTGAGTTAAGAAACTTAATCAGAATCAGCTGTGCAAAATAGCCCTTTTGTGTATAAAAAAGAAGCAACAGAAATATTCTCTCTTCTTCCTGGCCTTAATTGGGATCCTGCCCATGGAACCATGTATATTCTAAGTATCTTAGAAAAATCAGTATCTGCACAGTAATTGAATTTGTAATTATTGTTATTGCACATATCAGTAAGTCCCCTTGTCTTTTCTGTGTGCTAGTCTCTGCTGAGAGCAAGGAGTCTAAACCTTAAAGACCAAACAGGGCCATGAACTGAGCTGTGCAGAAACATGAGGAAACAGAATTTGGTGAATGTTAAGAAATTAAGGGAAGTGTCCAGGGTTTGTAGCTCATAGTGAGATGCTGCAGGACGAGGGACACACACAACCCTCAAGATGAAAAGTCAGTCACTGGTTACTTAATCACAGAACCATTAAGGCTGGAAAAATCCTCTGAGATTGAGTCCAAGCTGTGCCTGGTCCCCACCTTGTCCCCAGCCCAGAGCTCTGAGTGCCACCTCCAGGCTTTCCTTGGACACCTCCAGGGATGGGGACTCCAAATCTCCCTGGGCAACCCCTGCCAATGTTTAACAACCCTTTAATGGAAGAAATTCCTGCTGCTGTCCAAGCTGAGCCTGCCCTGGCCCAGCCTGAGGCCGTTCCCTCTCCCCCTGTCCCTGTTCCCTGGCAGCACAGCCCGACCCCCCCGGCTGTCCCCTCCTGGCAGGGACTTGTGCAGAGCCACAAGGTCCCCCCTGAGCCTCCTTTGCTCCAGGCTCAGCCCCTTCCCAGCTCCCTCAGCCCCTCCTGGGGCTCCAGCCCCTTCCCAGCTCCCTTCCCTGCCCTGGACACGCTCCAGCCCCTCCAGGTCTCTCCTGCACTGTCCAAAACTGGACGCAGCCCTCGAGGTGTGGCCTCAGCAGGGCCCAGCACAGAGGGACAATCCCTGCCCAGTAGGATCTGCATATTTCTTCAAGACTTCCAAAAATCTAACTTGAAAACTCCCTGGATCTTAGCAAAAAATTATCTAAAATAATTTTTATTACCACAGTCACATTCAGTGTATGCATCAGTTTGTATTTAGGATTCAGGATCAAGTTAATGAAAAATGTGCAAGGAATAATTTTCAGGAGTAGGTCCAAGGGCCTCAGCTCCTGCTTTGTGCCAGTGGTGACACCAAAATCCAGCAGAGAAGGTAAATACCCACAGATTTTCCCTGATTACTTCACAAGCCCTAGACCACAGCTCAGTTGCATCAGGAAGAGAAACCAAACTTCACCTGCACAGGTCACATTGCTTTCAGATTTTAGGAGAGTATTGAAACGGTGATTTTTAATTCTGTGTTTTAAATACACGACAAATGTAATCCCACACATGTCACATACTCTGAACTTGCATGAATTTATATATGGATAAATAAATAAATACCTAATGTGTCCCAGCCATGTCGGGTTGTTTTTGCAGAATCCTCATTTCACACTGTGTGCAGTTTATTTTCTCTTGTTTTGAGGATATGGCTCTGGTTTTTACGAAGAGAGTTATTTAGGAACAGCCCTAAGGTGAGGACTAAAGGACTTTGTAAACTGATGCTCCACAAAAGCAAACCAGCTCACCAGTTATTTACAACTATTTACTTATGATACCTGTAATGGCTTCTTGAAGAGGGGATTTACCTCTCAGGGGAGTTTGAAACCATCCAACTAAAAATATTCAATATGGGACCTAATTTAGTTGACATAATCATATAATCACAGAATGGTTTGGGTCAGAAGGGACCTTAAAGATAATCCAATTCCAACTCCCCTGCCATGGGCAGGGACACCTTCCACTGTCCCAGGTTCCTCAGAGCTCCATCCAGCCTGGCCTTGGGCACTTCCAGGGATCCAGGGACAGCCACAGCTTCTCTGGGCACCCTGTGTCAGGGCCTGCCCACCCTCCCAGGGAAGAATATTTTCTAATCTAACCCTGCTTCCTCTCAGTCTGAAGCCATTCCCCTTTGCACTTTACAGGTGGGGGATTTTTTTGTTTGTTAGGTTGTTTATTCACTTCAGGTTAAGGGAAAAAATTGCTCCCTGGCAGCAGTGGAGTTAAAATTATTTCCAGGAGTTATTGGCACTACTCTCAGACACCCTTCTAATGCCAGACAAGGAAATGATAAATGCTCCTTTGTCTAGAACTCAAACTACTTGTCTTTCCACAGATCAACTCTCTAACCACAAAACATGATCCAAAATCTGCTCTCTTCCCTTCTGGAGGCACTCGTGGGTGTCACCATGCCAGATGCTGGGGAAGAGCCAGCAGGAATAAATGATGCTCCAGCAGGAAAAAATAATGCTCCAGCACTCAGCAGAAGTAAATCCAAGAGTACCCACATTTGATTTAATCTCTGCTGAGCAGGACTCGCTGGATATGAAATGAGTTTGAGATTCTTAGTTGAGAAGAATCTTGTAATAAAGGAGCTGCTTATTTCCTGAAGATTTCTGATTTGGTAGAACACGATCATTTCAGAAATGTGTTACAATCTGGCTGAACGAGTTAACACATGGGATTTGCAGAGAGGAAGTGTTTTCAAATAAGTCACTACCATATATGCTTGGAACCATTACTTGAAGTTTGATGTCCATGCCATTTTAATTCATCATTTCGAAACAACAACAAAAAGAAAACCCCACCCAAAGTCACAAACATTGTGGACTATTTACCTGCTAATCCTTTCTTTCATCCAAGCTGCTCCTGCTTTACAAAAGTGTAATAAAAATCCCCACACTGGTAAGAACTAGTAAACATTTCTCTTCATTTGCATAAACAAGAAACCCCAAACAAATACAAGGGCCAAGGACTTTCCTTGGCCAAGAACTGGTTAAACAGTTTGAAACTATGCTCAAGATTTCCTGAAAATGTATTTGTCTTTCAGCCAAACAATACTGTTAAAGCAATGTAAATGCTTTGCTTCCAAAATGTGCTTTTTCTGTTCACAGAGAGCAGCAGTGTAAAAATAAATCATCCATGAAGCATATTCTCATTTTTAATTTCATTCCTTGATAGATCAGTTGCTTCAAAATCCCTTAACAACCAAGGAGAGAAAAGTCACAGGGTTCACATTTTTAAGATTGTCGATTGTACAGACCCAGTGCTGCTAATCCTTGGGCAGGTCATGGGCAGCTTCTGTCACCACCTGAAACACTGGATTTTATTAACACCAACTATGAGCCTTTATGGGTGTCTACAAGGTTGGAAAAGCATTTCCCTGCCTTCTCACACCTTGCTTTTCTCTGGCAAAACCAACTGTGATCACTCAGCAGGTCCTAAAGAACTAAGTCACAGAAAAGGAACGGATTTTGTATTTCCAGGTGACAGGAAAGAACAAATTACCTGATTTGGGTAATCACCAAAAAACACATCAGTGCCAATTTCCCTGCACTTTGCACTGGACCATCAGGTTCCTGTAGGACTTGAAAATTAAACAACCCAGAAGGTCTTTGAAGGAGTTGAGCATGCCAAGGGCAGGGGAGCGAGGGAAGGAATCCACGCTGAGTTTGAGTTTGGTCAAATGAACCTGCTTTTGTCCTCAGCTCTGCTGCAGAGGGAAGAGCAAAGTGCATCCAGCTGAGGGTTGGGTGGTTTGCACACCACAGTCACACGTGCATGTTCACGGATCTGCTGTGTTCAGGAGGTGGTGAGAGCTTGAATTTATTATTAGGAAACCAAAACATTTCACTTAATTGTTTAACATGCGAGATTTTCATGAGGGAATGAAGGTTAGTTACATTTCCAACAGGATTTCAAAACTACATTTTGCCTATTCAACTCTAAGCCTAATGTAAGGCTGAAAGGTTGAAGAGACTAATCAAAGGAACAGAAGTCAGAAAGACAATAACAATACAGTACCTAAAGATGGGTAATTCACACACTTTTGACATTTGTGTCTTGCATAGACAAATACTTATTCGTTTTTTTTCTCCCAAGATGACTCAGCTTCAGAAAATAAAATGTTAAATGCTCTTTAATTACAATCAAATGTATGTGTTCCAATTTTTCAAAACACCAGGGTGTTGTGGATTTTTGTTCGTTTAAGTGCAACTATCATCCCTTGGAAAGGCTTTGTTTTATCCCGTGGGCTGCCAGGTTCCTAAAGTCAGGAAGGTGGACCTGTGATTCTTCCAGAAACAAATCCACGGATTATTTCACAGAACACTCTGAGGTGGAAGGGACCCACAGTGAGTCCAACTCCCCAGGGAATGGCCCACGTGGGGACCAGAGCTGTGCCCTGGGTGTCACTGGCACCACGCTCTGACCAACTGAGCCAGCCTCAGGCCAGGAGCTGGGGTTTGAGCCACGTGTGCTCCTCCTATTCCACTCCAATATCCATGAAGCTAAAGCTATTTTGGAAGCACAGGAACTGGGAACTGCAATTCCTCACTCAGGTCTGGCTCCTGGCTGCAGCCTGAACATTAAAAACATTTATTTGTTGCACCCCGGGTCACCATGAAATCCTGCCCTGCCAAGCCCTTCATCCATACTCAGGTTTCCACTGGAAGAAGACCCAGGTGTGCAGGCAAGGTAGAGCTGGAGGGCTCTCCAAAAGATTCCTGACAGAGAGCAGGTACCAGAAGGCAAATGCAGCCTGACATGGATCCGTGTGGAGCTTCCCTGAGGTCAGCAGGACTCCACTGAGACACAAAATCCAGATGGAGAATTCTGCAGAGCCAGAGTTCATTCTGAGTATTTTCTGACGTGATGATTTCTTTGTAACAGTCATTCAGAAACTTATCCTGATCGTTTTGGAATTGATTTGCTGAACTGCAATGCTTCCAAAGTTTAAAAAAACAACAGAAAATCGCCTTGCCTGTTCCAGGAATATTGAAAAAAATTGAACTGAGAACCTTGTTTTGGGTTAGATTGAAAAAATAAAAATTAAAAGTTTCAGTAATCGTGTTTGCAGAAGAATCACGTTGATTCAAAAACCAAATTAGTTCTATTGCATATGAATATGACTTTAATTGAGGGCAGGGGGAATTATACACAGACTCCAAGTCAGGTCCCCTGTAAATACTTTTTAACTAATGTAAACATGTGCCTTTCCTGAATGGTGATGCTTTGCTGAAACCAGCAATCTTTCCTACACAGGAAAAAAAAAATCAGATTAAAAAAACCCCACAAACTACTCTACTTGTTTTTTCTTCTTTTAAATCATGAAAAGAACAAGCACTTCCCTGCAGTTCACACCCACTACAGAATTCTCACTGAATCAAAAGAAAATATTTGAGTTTCACATGTTAAGCACTACTTTTACACTGGTGAAGCCTTTTCAGTTTTAGGAATTCAAGTCCCCGTATTTTTTGTAATGTTTCTAATCTGACAGTGAAACTATTCCATATTCCCCTTTCACAGTAAACTGTCAACTTCAGTCTCCAGGAATTGATTAAGTAGCTGAAGACAAGGTCACGTTTTGGAAGAACAGAACTTCTGCTGCATGTAAGGTTGGGGGAACAATAATTTAAAATAAAATTTTAAAAAACTAACTAGAAAATGGCTTCTTTCTGAAAAATAAACTTTCGTAAGTTTGCAAACCCTGAGGCCTAGTTGTTTCCAATAAAAACCCCAAACAAACCAACAAATACCACCTGCTATTGAATGGAGATGGTGGGGGCAATGAAGCACTCTTGGAGTTAAAAATACAGAATCTGAGTTCCAGTAATCTGAGCTATTTTTGTAGGGGCAGTAGGATGAATGCTTCCAAAGGAGTAGGATCTGTACGTGGTTTGTCTTTTAAAATGTTTTGGGGTCAAACTGGATTTGACAGCAGCCTTTGAGATAGCCATGCTATGTCAAAGCCTTATTAATTCATCTTCCATCATTCATTTGCTGTGCTGTTTAACAAACATGGCACATTAGTGGCCAAGCAGAGAAGTCAGAAGAAAACAAATTATTTAGAAATCACCAGTCCAGTGGAGCAGATCCTGAGAGCACTTGAACTAAGGAGGATCCTCAGCCAGGACTCAGTGAGAGCCAGAGCAGAAACATCTCTTGTATTGAGTAAAAACCATTTAGAACAAAGTAACTCCCAGTCACTGAAAACTCCTGTTATTCTCCGTGTGCGTATGGCAATGCCACTGATATTTCCTCCTGAAGCTTTTCTTCCTACCAACTCAACCTTGCCTTGGAAGACAATCTGCCATGACCAGCTTCCAGCCACTTCAGCATGTCCAGCAGCACATTCCTTCATCCTCCTGAAATCAAGGGGACCTCAGCATGTGCCTGGGTGCTCTGAGAAGCAGAAATTAAATATTCAATTAAGTATCTGCATCTGCCAAAGGGCTTTGTTCAAATACGGTGTCTGGAGATTCTAAAGGGGACCACCTTTCTCCCTGTCACCTTAGAAACACATCCAGACTTGGTGAAAACCAGAAGGAAATTCGGACTTTGATTTAAGCCAACACTGTGACAAATGGACAGGGACAAAAGAGGGTGTTGATCATACCATGAGGCTCTTGAGTCTCTTATTTGTACTCAACAATGGGAAATACAAAGTTCCAAAAGGAAGTGTTCATGGATAGACAATCACAGACTTCAAACTTTGGGAAAATGAAAGAAATGAACTGTTACCACAACCAAAAAAAAAATCCCAAAACAAAACCAAACCAAAACCCAGCTGCTTTTATCACCAGCTCTTTGTTTTTTCAATGACACACAAGGATTTCCTACTCTAACAAAGCCTGCTGTATATTCTGGTAGTAAACTTCAGATCTGAAGAAATTTTATATAAATCCATGTTATATTTTTCTTTTTGTATTAGGGGAAAATATTTCAAATGCAATAAAATAGCAGAATTCATGACTGTATAGTAGGCAACTTTTAACTTTTCATTTTTTTAGATTCAGTTGTACAAACTATAAACTGGTAAATTTCTCTAATAATTGGAAAAGTTGTGGGTATTTGAACTTACTTACCTGAATATTCATTTAGCAAATATTTTCAGATACAAGTCTAGATACAGAGTTATGCAATTTGAATATTAGTTTACACATAATATAAATCAATGTTTGACAATATCAAAATCCCATCAAACAGTGGGCCCTTCTTATGCTATTATCAAATATAGTATATCACTGTGGGATAGCTGAGAATCATAGAATGCTACTGTAGGCTTGTTTATTAAATTGGGTCAATTTTCAGACCTTCCAAATAGGAATACTAAACATTTATTTTTCCCCTCTGGAAATTATTTTTTTTTCCTCCTACTTAATACAGTTGTCATCCCAATTTCTAGTGAATTTATAAAAATATTTTTTTTTATCCAATAACCCCAGCAAGGTAAAAATAGGAGTTTTTATAGCAAATGATAAACAGGCTCACGGACTATGAGAGAAACTAAACTTATTTAAATTGCCATACATTCTCTACTGAATCACACATCAACAGTTCCTTTTTATGTGTGTTGCTGTCCACCTCAGACTAGCAGTTTTTAAGGTGCAGAAGCATCTTTCAAATATATGCATCTAACTCAATAATCAAGTTTCACACACTAGTGTCACATGCTTTAAATTTACATCACCTGCCCATCCAAAGCTGTGTTAAATAACAGCACTAATTGAAACTGCATAATTCATCAGAAACTGCAGCACTTCCAATTCCGAGAACAAAGGGGTGCTTACGTGGTTCTTTATATTACTAGATATAATTTTTTGAAATAAGGAAAGGAAAATAAACAACAACAACAACAAAAAAAAAAACCAAAACCAAAACACATTTGAAAGAAGTTGCTGCACCTGCAAAAACACTCTTTAAGCTTACTATGAAATACAAAAAAGTGCACCCTTCTATATCTACATATAAAACATATTAGAAATAAAACTTGTGTAAAATGTTTGCTGTGCAAACTATAAAAAGTCAGTCAGTCAGTCCATTCTTTTTCCTAAGTGTTTTTCTCCAGGCTCTCTGGCTTCCTACTGCAGAGAGTCGCTGTTATCCAAGACCAGCCCGCCGATGTTCGCTGTCGAGAGGTCTCCGCCGTCGTCCTCGCCGCTGTCCACAGACTCGTCCTCGCTCTGCCCTGCCATCATCACCTGCTGCACGGCCAGGGTGGCACCATCCGAGGACAAGGACTGCAGACTGTCTACATTCATGTTCACTGGAGCTGTGATGGTCACGACAGCACCTGCAGGAGCACAACCACAGCGCTTCAGCACCTTTCCGGCCTTCTGCTCGTGTGTAACGGAGCTTTTTTCTAATCAACAGTTTCTAATCAACAGTTACCCACCACAGAAACTCAAGAAACTACAATAAAATAAAAGATATATAGGCTGTCAAATACTTAAATGTCAGGAAATGCCTTAGGTTGGTCTTAAACTTTGTGTTGTGAATCTTAGATCTGCCTTATGGACATCCACTACAGCAATTCCCCAATCACGTCATCCCAAGGCCATTTCTGCAAAGTATTCCAGCTTACTTCCTTGCAGAAAAAGGGGAGTGTTCAGATTCAAGGTAACTTCAGTGGATAAAGCTGTTGTCAGATCCAGCAGAGGCTGAAGGAAAATTTGTTACAAACTGGAAAGAATAAAGCACCAAGCAGCAGGACAGAAAGGATGATGCTGGCATTAAAGCAGTTATTTATCTTTCTTAAATTAAATCTTTTTGCTTGATCTGACACTGAGGAAGTTACTTCAGTCAAAGTTTGTGGAGGTTCTGTGATATTTTCCTGCCTCTCATTGTTCAGCTGGAAGCACGTGAGGCAGATGTGGAATTGCAGCTGCTCAGCCATGAAGCTGAAGCTGCAGCCCAGTGCTGCTCATCCAACAGGACCCTCCTGACGTGCACACAGAGAGAACTCAGCTGTGCATCTCAGTTTTACATCTTTTATTCTGTTGTTTTATAACTTTTGAAACAAAAGCAAGTTTCTCAACATGAATTCCAATACAATACCCTTGCTTAAACCACAGAAAACTCTTAAAGAGAGGAAAAAGTGACACATTTCTATTAAGCTTTCCCAGATTAAAACCACTATAATGAAATATCCAGAAATTTCCCTCCCAGCACAGGCATCAAACCCTCCCTTTCCCTGTCAGAGAAGAATTAACTTTATTTTCCATGTTCAGGCAGCTCTCCTCACCATCTGACATCGTGAGCTCGTTCGATTGCTGCTGAGCCACTCCTGAGGCAATGGAGTCAGGCCAGAACCTCTGGACTGGTCGGTTCTGGGCTGTTTTCTTCTTTGTTTTTGGAGTTTCAGAACAACTGGAATCCAGCATTGGCTGAAGAATTCGCCTTCTAGCATTGATAAACCTAAACACAATTGAGGGGAAGGTGAATTTAGGATCAGTTGGCTGTAAATTCTGTGTCTCTCTCTCTCACATTCACTAAGTATGCAGCAGGGGAAAAAAATTAGGAATATGAAATTTTCTATCAGCTGGGCTTCACATCCTTTTTTAAAGTGTAGAACCACTTCTAGAATACCAGCATCCTTCAATTCTGGCAAACTAGCTAAGAAAGCACTTCTGTCATTTTGCAGCTAACAGCATTTTTCCCCCACCTCAGAAGGAAAAATTCTCCAGACAGCACAACAGATGTACCCTTCAGGATCTTATTAAAAACTAAGCACCAGAAAACCTGCTGACAGCCCAGCTCAGAAAGCTGATACTCCTCTTATTAGGGTTCACCTAAAGTCTAGCCCCTGCCTAACCTGCTTTGTTTGGTCTGGTTTCATTTACTCCCTTAAGCTTCTGCATTACTTATTTTACAGGCTTTCCAAGGGCTGCCTCCTGATCCAGGAGATGACAGCAAACACTCTTGTCAGATCAGTCCTGGTTCCTTTTAGTTCTCTGATTTTCACTTGCTTACTTTAGCATGCTAATTGCTGCCCTTCCCCTTTCTGCTAGTGAACAAGAAAATACTTCAACTGAATCAACTTCAACACAGTGAGCTCTGGCAGGGAGTTGTGACTGAAGACATCATACCTAAATATCACAAAATACATCCAGGCTTCAAGTTTACCTGCAATGGGAGGAAATCAGGTGTAGCTGGCAGGTTCCTAAGTTGTAATGGGATGCTCTGCAAAGACAGCAGTCAGATCCCAGCACAGAGCTCCATGGCCACATGTCACACAGGCACAGCCACCCTGTTCCACTTTTGGAACCAGTGTTCTGTCACTATCTTGGCTATTTCCCCCCTGGACCCCTCCACAGCCTCACAGCCAGTGTCATCTTTGAAATCTGAGGCAGATCCCAGAGGGACATTGCTGCAGCAATTTTAGGAACTGATGCCACAAGGCGAGTAGGACACGTGTCAGCACCTTCCCTCTTCTCTTCTGCAGGGCAGGTGTCTTATCTTGCAGCTCCAGGAAAGATAAGACATGACAAAACCTGCTGAACCATGAACTGGTGTAGCTGAGGAACTGCCTCTCCATTCAGACACCACTGCTCAGGAGAGCATCCTTTGATCCAAGAACAGAATCTGTGAACAGTAACTTCATAAACATCTGCAGCCACCAGGCCACTAAATGCCTTTAGACTTCAATTTCTTCACTTGCAGAAGAGAGATCAGAGTACTCCCATCTCTCTCACCACTGGAACAGAACCCAATTCCTAGTGCTGCAATGTTTTCTGGACTCCTTACATAATTTAAATGGCACGAGTGTTATTATACCTTATAAAAATAACGTGCTCGTGTGCCAGTGCACAGCTCTTGTCTTTCTATACATGTTTTGTAACATAAGTAGAATATTTAAGTTCAACTCCAGATGTCCAAGGTATCCTCCTCACTATTTCTGAGCTGTAAGCACACGGAGGCAAGGACAGATATTAAGTTAAGGGCTTTGCTCTTACCAATTGTTAACCTGGAGTAGTGTCAGATTTGTTTGTGCTGCAATCTGCTTCTTCTCATCCTCTGTTGGATATGGATGCTACAGAGGCCAGAAAAGCAAACAAAAAAAGGCATAAGCTTGTTTTCCATCTCCTCATCAAAAATAAGAACTCCTTTATTACATCTGATTAAAAAGGGTGGATTAAGGCCACCTGACTCATGAAAACACAAACCTTAGAAACCTCACAAACTTTTATAGACAAAAATAATTCAACAAAGAGTGCTTTACTACACAGAAACTGATTTTATCCTTAAGAGTGTCGGTGGCACCATGAAGCTGCTGCTGTGTAATTCAGAAGAAAAAGCTTCTCATGGCTGACAGTCTTTATTAAAGAGCGTGATCCCTGGGCAGCACAGCATGTGAGCAGCTCTGATTAGTTCTGCTGGCCAGGGCAGTGTCATATGAGAGAAGTGAGGAGCACTCAGTTAAATAAAGGAGCACTGGAGTTAAATAAAGCTGCTCTAAGCAGATGAGGACAGGGCACGTAACGCAAGAAGTGCACACGCAGCTTCCCTGGATCAGTGCTCTGCTGCAAACCAGTTGTAAAAGGCAAAATATCAATCAACCCAACATTGAAATAGCCTGAGAGCCATTTATCCTTTCAAAGTATTCACGCCAAGGGAAGACAATTGAAAGCACAAGCAGATAGTGACATGCTCGGTACACATCAGAAGGACTGGAAAGGAGATAAAGACAGAAAATTTGAGATTTTCCTCGGTCGAAAATACCCCTAAAACACCACAAAATGCAGGTGAAATTACTTTTCTTTGTGCCATGAGCCAGGGTGTAGAGAGCGTTAAGTTCTCAACACAGTGAAATGAAGAAAGGCTCCTTGTAACAACACTTATTAAGTCTGTGCAGTACAAATATAACATATTTATTAAAATATTACTAAAAGTCAACCAGCAGTGGACTGTGGAACTACTCCAAATGACTCCAGGGAAAGCTGAACTGAGATTCCATAACTGACAACAGAATAAATTCACCCTGTTTATGAAGAAAAATTGTAAGAGACCACATGGAAGAGCTGCATAAAAAACTGACCATGCTCAGTCCTTACCCCTATGTGCTGAAAAAGCCAAGATCTCATCACATTTGTAGCGTGCTTGGGAAGAACTCCTCTCTTATTTTTTGATGAGCCATCATCTTGATGCAAGATGCCTAGATCTTGGTTTAATTGCAACTGGAGCTGCACATTTAATTTTAGGAGAAATAAAGCAGTTAACATAGTAATGGCACTTCTGTATCAATAAATGAACAACTCATTTATAGAAGGAATGAAAATAAATTAGGCTTGAATATCTTGAATGTACTCACTGTGTGCAAACATAAACAACTATGGAAGCTGTAAAATATTACTGATTTAAGACTTAAATGAAGGATAAAGTAAAATTAATTATTATGCTGCAGTTGCAAAAAAAAAGATGCTAAAGGTCCTGCTAAATAAATGCATTACATTCTCAAAGAGCATTAAGATCCATGCAGCAGAACCTATAATTCACTTTACAGCATTCATACTACTGCCTAAATATTCATATTTCTTTATCTTTGTTTTTCACTTCCTATGGTATTCATCAAATCATTTGCACATTGGTAATCTGAACGTTTGGGAATACATTCTTAAATGTTTATGCAGAAATAGAAAGAAACCAGCACAATTTATGTGCTGTCATATAAGATTCTATTTCAGACAATTGTAACCAAAATAATTCTAAATCAGGTTTTCCAGACAAATTGGAGCAATTTCTTAAGCCAATCAATATGTAGGAAATTAGTTTTAAACAAGGTTTAGGCTATCAAATTACTAGAAATATATATCTGGATCACATTTTAATTTCCAGAGTAATGTCTAACATTCTAAATAACCTGCTTGCATAGGGAGGCTTTCTAATGAACTTCCAATAGCTTTGCTACAGTGCTTTTCCCTACCTCCAGAGCATTCTGAAACACTGAAAAAGAAGAGACTGAATAAGGATTTTCAGTTAGTGACCTTTGCATAGGTGGGTTTGGAGACTCCTACTAACATCAAGAGTAGTCACAGATGTATAGAGGAGGTCAGGTCCTTTTTTATTTATAGGCTAGAGGCATTATTTTCCTCTCAGTATTTTATTTTTTTCATAAAAGGTTAAAAAACCACCAATTTTTCCAAATCCCTTCAGTCCAGGAGAGTAACTTTAAACATTTCTTTCTGAGAGGTGTGTGAGGACAGAGCTGGCTGTGTTCTAGGGGGGGACATGGCTGAGTGCAGATATCCTCCTGCCAATTCAAAGAACACTCTGTGCACACTTTTTTAGTTGGAAGGCCAGAATAAGGGGGAAAAGAAGCCAGTGAGTCAGTGATTACCAACAGATTTTAGGTTGTGGAGATGGGAGCTCCTCATTCACATTTCTAATTAAATCCAGATTCCAGGAAGACTTGGTTTACCACTTCCAGAAAAAGCCAGCAAGGTTTTTTATACCAGAAGATGGTCTAGTTTTCTGTTTCTTTTTCTTTAGTTGTTTCTTTGAGCTCTTCAGATCCAACTCTTAAGAGCCTCCCACAAAAGAGTGCTGGCCCTTATATTTTAGGGTATAAGGGGACAAAATTAGGATCTGCCAGAGTCTCAACTAAATATTTTGAAGGTTAAACTCTGAAATACATCGTTTCACAGTTCTACTGGTTGCCATTGTAATAAAAAGTCAAATTTCCTCACAATAGCAGTGTGGCACCTTAATGCAATACATCAGATCCATCCAGCCATAAACATAGTTCAATGATTAGGAAAGTTATAATAATTGAAAAAGTATTCATTTAATTCAGAGGGGTTTTTGGTTTGCATTTGTGTGGTTTTTTTAATTTTCTTTTTTTGTTTGTTTGTTTGGTTGGTTTTGTTTTTTGTCGCTGTTGTTGATTGGGTTTAGAGGTGGGGATTTTTTTAGTTTTAGCTTGTTGTTTTGTTGTTTTTTTTTTTTTATTTCATGTACCTATAACTCTTCTGGCATCAGTAGAGGAAGACAATTAAAAGGCAGGAACTCTGATGAGCTGTGGTGGCAAGGAGGACCTTATGACATATCCTACAACCTGTACCTCCCACAGCAGTGGCTGCACCAGTTTATAATTAATTACTCTGTGTGTACACAGAGCTGCTTCTGCCAGTGTGTCAAATTTAAATCAAAACTCCTAAACCCACTGAGATGTATTTCCAGCCCCAACACCATTCTGTGGAGCTTATGGAACAAACCTGAGAGTTCTGGATCCGAATAGTCCCAGGTGACAGTGCCTGTGTCACCACTTGTCCTTGTGGAGTGACCACAGTGACTGGCTGATACACTGTCCCCCCTTGAAGCAAAACAGAAACACAGATGACGGGGAAGAAAAACCCCTCCAAGTATTATTCTCTTTAAACACATCAGCACTGCACACCATCCAAGACTTTTAATAATCAGTTATCAATTACTCTTTTCTAGTCAGCATGCACAATGTGCTCTTTGCACACTAAAATTTTCATCCATTCACAAAAAAACTCTACAAAATCTGATTCTATTTCCCTGTATTTCAGGCATTCTAAATCTATTTTCAAAGGAAAATGCCATGATTATCAGGCTATAAATCAGTTGTTCATGTTGTTTTAACTGAGCTAAGTCATCAGCCAACAAGGGTCACAACACCAAAATCACACCTCAGTGTGGCCAGTCCTTAGGGCAGCTGGGTTTGATTTAAAATCTTGCTGAGAGGCAAGACTAAACACTTCATCCCAAATGTAATTTCCATATAACAAGGACATCAAGGATTTTACAGACTTGTAGGTGTGGTTCCAAACTCCAAGGAGCATGAGGCAACCAACAAGTGCAGCAGTTTAGGTAACGCATGTTTTTGTCAAATAGGATTCTTCGTTTGGAAGGGAAAAAGGAAAGTAAAACACCACAGTCTATGAAAATTTAACAAATGTGGTGTTGCACATTAAGATCTCTTAATATTATATATGTAACTGCCACTCTCATAGACATACTTGGAACACATATAAATTAAACAAACATTCATAAACCAGTAAAGCACTTGACTGTACTACAACAACTTTTCAGGTATAAAACACACTTTTTCAAGTACTTGTGTAGTTTTTGCAACAACCATAAAGGAAACCAAGATGAAGAGCAAGGTGCCAGTTGTTTTTAGTGTGTCATACCTGCTACTGTTGCCATAGTTACATTTCCCTGCTGCAATGCTGATGCTGGCACCACGATCCCTTGAGGACTGAGTGTGCCTGCAATGGCACTTGGAATTTGCTAGAAAAATAAAACAATTAGTTGCTTACAATTTTTTAACTTTTTTTTTTCATGTAAGGAGATCAAGCATGCTTGTGTACTTTTGTAATTTGTTTTAGGTATTTTTGGCTCTAAAATACGTTTGGAGTTTAATCACAGGATTACCTTCAAAGAGAAAAATACTTCATTAGGGGTTCATCATTACCTACATTAACTTCCTCATTATCACCAACCATTACCTTTGAAAACCCTCATGAAAGCAACTGCTAGAAAAGATGTAAAACAGTTTTGAGAAATTTTAGTTCTAGGTATGTAAAGAATAAAGAAGCAGTTTCCAAAGGCAAGAGGGGAAAAGGACAAATGAAATGACCCTTGATGCTCTTATTACAAGCATCAAAGCTTTAGAATTTCAGTTATTACCTCAATTCCTTCAATTCAAACATAATGTATTAAATATTCAATATGTTTTATTCTGCTCAAGATAGCTCTTACTCAACCTTGGACATGCAAACTCTTACACATTTCCTTAGTATGTATGAATAGTCTCTTTTGATAGCAAATGCAAAATAGGTCCCTTGTGTCTCTACAGAAAACTGTAAGAGATATACAGAAAAAACCTTTGAAAAGCTGGTTTTGCCTGATTTTAGAATCTCCTTCCACACTTCCAGACATCGAAACCTATAAAAGGAGTCCATAAAGTGAAGTTTAAAAGTCATTGGGGCTTTTTTTAATACAGAGCATTAGACACATGAGTATTTCACAGAAGGGCCATGCCCTAAGACTCAGGATCAAGTGGGTACTGGGGTGGCAGGGCTCACTCTTCACCATCTGACAGCAAAAACATCAGCCATAACCTATTAATTGTGATCCATTTAATAGAGAAAATGCAATATTGCAACTTTAATCCATCAGATATTGTCTATTTATTCCAGAATACAGGTTGTGTATAACATATATTAGTCATCTCAATGTTTTAATGAAGGAGGCAGACTAAGGAGGCCTTAACAAGCAAAATTTTTCTTCTTAGTTTATTCTGTTTCCTAACCTCCTTCCAACCAAACAGCAAATCCAGGCTATTCTGAATATCTCCACTTGCTGAACTGAGAAAAAAAATCATAAAAGGAAGACAGATAATAAAAAATTGCCTCTGTGCTCTGGCACATTTCAATAAATTTTTCCATCAGGCAGTGGCACAAAAAAACCCAAACCAAAACATATAAAACCAAACCAAACCAAGAGAAAAAACTCAACAAAACAAAAAAAACCCTCTTTCTACTCTTAATAACAGATTTGAGAGAATACAGGAAACTGCAGAAACTCTGTTGGCAAACCAATAGCAAAAGAAGCACAGCTAGAACTTCCTAAGGAAATCTAAGCAAAAATCCGCTGAACAGCATTTGAAACACACCTGAGATTGCACAGGTGAATAAGGACTTCCAGGCTCTCCACTTAATAGAGTTTCACTATTCATTTTTGTCTTCAGGCAGGCAATGTAACGACTACAGAAATCCTTGCAGAGTTCATTAACCTTTTCTAGCTCCAGCAGATGGATCCGCAGAACCTGGATTGCTTTTACCATCTGAGGGAGAGAATTGGGAAAAAAAAAAAATCAGAAACAAAACAACTGTTCCTTAAAAAAAAAAAATTAATGTGAGATTTAAGCAAACACTGCTTCCCAGTAACAAGGATCACCCAATTAAAGCCGAGGTTCTAATTGCTAAATCCTGGAATGTGAAAGGAACAGGAGGAGACTGCCACACGGGGGAAACAGAACAGGCCAACAAAGTGATCTTTGTCATGTGTGACACTTCAGGAAGACAGAGCAGCTCAGGTGTCACAGGGCACAGGATGAGCCTGGATGTCCATGTGGTCTTTAACCCCCTCTACACCTCTGGGGCACAGACCACACAAGAGTGGAAGCGATGGAAAGCAATCCCATCCCCAGAAGTGGTTTGGAAGGCAGGGCTGGGACAGGCTTGGCCAGCAGCAGTGGTTCTCTGGAGCTCTACAAATCAGAAACACCAGGTTCAGCTCCACGTTACACCCTGACACAAGGAAACAAGAAGGGTTGGAGATCCAGTGAGAAAGAAAACACTCCTGTGATTAAGCATAAATTTGTTCCACAGATTGCTAGGGAGGATGAAAGTTTTTCTTTTTCAATACGATTAGAATAAAGAGGTCCCAGATTTAGTCACACTGTTCAACAAAGCTTAAAGTAATCAAACAGTTCTTCAGTGCTACAGCTTTTAAGTTCCCCTGTGATTGTATGTCAATTCTCAGGTAAAATCTTGTGAGAACTTTCAGGTGAGGAGACTGATTCTGAAATACAAAACATTAAATACAAAGCACTAAACCAAATTAAAGAAAAATAATCCGTGTTTAAGCTAAAATCCAAGTACAGGAGATATGTATGTGAGGAGAATACTTGTCATGCTCACTGTGAGAAAAGCACTGTAAGCCTGGATAACCAATGGTATTACATACTGCATAAAAATAGCTTAGGTGATTGGAAGGGTCATGGCAGAAGATCAGAAGCTAAAACCAAATCCAGATGGTCTAACAGCAGCAAGAAATCCAGGACATTCAAATATGTACACAACACACCAGCAAAGTAATTATTTTTTATACAACATGCCATCCCCAACGTTTCTGTGCTGTGCTGGATCTCTGAGACAAATATCCTTCAGTTCCATGAAACTGAACAGTTGCAATTTTAAAGCATAGTGCAGAGCTTGACTTCACAATTACTTGGAAAAATCTGTCCTATGTGAGGGGTTATTTACCTGGGCAGAGCACTGAATCCAGCGAACAGAAATCAGACCCTCCAAACTCATCTATCTATTACTTCCAGCTCCAGAAGCCAACTGGGAGCTGAAGATGCCTTTGCTCAAGTCACCCAAAGGAGATCAAGGCAGGAAAACTTTTGAGTGTGCTCCCCTCTCCATCATGACATTTTAGCTTTCATTTTCCCTGTTTTTTGAACAATAGGTTCTAGGACACTCAGTGTAGACAACTGCATGTTAAAATAAACAAGATGAAAAAAAAATTAAGAAATGAAATGATTTTTAAAAAAATTCTTCTCAGGGATAAAAAAAAAAACCAAAAAAACATCTTTCAAAAAACAGCTGCAGAAACACCTGAGCTGTAGATTTGAGGGAATTGCTCCAAATTAATATCTGGTAACTCTTGTGACCTATGACACTGAAAGCCTTTGGAACACTGAGTGCAGTGACCCAGCGCTGAGACACAAACCAGTGATTTCCTAACCCAGCTCAGGTTGCTGTTTAAACTGTGCTTAAGCACCTTTAAACACAACCAAGTTAAAGCATGCAAAAGTAACTAAATTTTAACACAAAATAAAGATCATCTGGGTATCAAGAAATTCTGTCTCTGTTTCAGAGACAAAAAAGCTTAAAATAGAAAATTCTTCATGTGTGACTGATTAACAAATTACATATCATATTAGTGAGTGCTTTAAACATTCAGCTAAAACTGAGGTAACAAAATATGGTTTTGGACACATAATATTTGACCATAATAGAGATTAGTTTATTTTTGCTTAGTCAAGAGAGAGCTGGGGTTTTTAAACATTAGCCAAAATTGTACTGTTTATTTATCAGCATGTGCTTGGAGGAAAAAAATGAAAGGCCTTTCTTCAGCTTAGACTTCATTTAAAATTGATGGTTGATACTTGAGGTGAAAATTGAATTAAAGTCAAAATTACCCACAAGCCCAAATTCAGTAACACTACCCAGGTTTCTGCAGGGCCCCTCTCCATCCCACTGCTCCTGTAGGAAGCTGTGCTGCTGTGCTTAGGAGGAAAACAAAACTTTGTAAATATGCCATGCCTGTCACCAGGACTTATTAATTCATTTACAGCTACATTAATTGTGGCCATATGGCTCCTGCTCTCTTGCAGCACAGGTGGACCAAACCTAATGTCAGCAGAAGTTCACTTTTCCCTTAAAACTACAAAAATCAAGAACTCCGGATAAAATAACTCAAGTTGGACAAAGGTAATACAAAGAGGTGTTTTCAGACAGGTCACAGCAGCAGGAATATTTCATTCAGTGCTACTGCATAGAATATGCCACGGAAAAATGACATTTTACAGCTGATTCAGTCTTTTCAGCTGTAGCAATAAAACTGGAGTATCACTTCAGAGAAATGCATGAAGATGAAGGAACCATGAGATTTGTGAGCATTCACACAATCCTAGAATGGTTTGGGTTGGAAGGGACCCTAAAGATCACCCTGTTCCAACCCCTGCCATGAGCAGGGACACCTTCCACTATTACTGAAATTGCTGTAAATAAAGATAATGGTAAACTAGTAGAGAAAGAGAAGTTATTGAAAAACTTCCAGTTCTTGCTATCAGGAGCCTATTCATATATAAATATGTCTCCAAATTTAAGAAATGTAGGCTATCTTTAGCCTAAATATGCTCTAGGTTGTGCCTGTGTCCTGCCTTCGGTGCCTCGAGCCTGTGGTGCAGAGGCACAGACACAGCACAAACTGCCTCAGTCCTGATCCCCAGCTCACCTGGGCTGATGGAAAACACTGAGCCACCGGTTTTATGGATTTCAGAGCACATCAACTGCACATGTGGGCAACATACATGAAAGAATCTCCATATGCTGACGCATAATCTCACTCAAATGACTCTACATTTGCAATAAAAACCAACTAGAATATATACATTCACAGCTTACCTACCTCCCTGACCCAAATCCTTCTGCAGCAGTTCAGATTTTCAGGGGAAAAACACAAACTCTGGGAGAAAAGCTATTTTGTTTTCATTTGTTTTGAATTGATAACCTCACTCCTCTATTTTGAGTCCTCAGCTGTGAGACATAGCTAGAAAAGGTGTAACTAGAGGTTTATGGAACAGTTCTGCACATTAAAACAGCAAAAACACTTCTCAGAAAGACTTGGTCAGTCAACACTCAAATGACATCAGCTGGCTTCACCTCTACAACTCAGGTTCCAGACACAACTAAAAATTCAAGAGAATTGAGAAGAGGGTACTGAACCAAAAATCCTTACCCCAAACGAAACAAAAAACTCAGGGGTCTTCAAAAAAGGCAGTGTCCTGTTCAAATACAAAAGGGAGAGTAGATTTAACACCCCTTGTTTTGTGTTGAGTCTAGACTTGACAAAGCCGTAAGTAACCTGCTCTGACTTCACAGCTGACCCTACTCTGTGCAGAAGGCTGGATTACAAACCTCTTGAGCTTGCAGGGCAGCCCAAACTATCCTATGGTTCTGTGAATGTGGAGTAATTAAAAAATCCAGCCATGTGTGGGAAGAGTTGACTCTGAACAGAAGCAACACGAGAGGCAGGAACCACCCTGAGGCAGTGTGGTATTTCTGCAGTGTCTGGGTTGGCAGTGAGCAACAAAAAAAGCGTTAAGCAATGGGTGTCTTCAAACATAAAATAATCTGTGAAGGGTCTAAAAAAACTCTCTGCAAGCACCCATGCTGAACAGCTTCTTAGACATGGAGGAGTCTGTGGATGACCTGTGCACAAAATGAGACTGATGGAGAACAAAGAGCAGTTGGTTCATTCCAGGATCTGTTGGATCTGTAAAAATGAGGCAGGGATAGCAAAGGGTTAAGAGGAAAAGTGTGTGGAGCTCCAACAGGTGACACTCCAAGTTATGTGGATAAGCTGAGCACACTTCCAGAAAGCAACAGAGACCACCAAAATCTGGTTATTGACAGCAAACACACATCTTCTGACACTGATGCTTGGTAAGAGGACTAAGGGGATGCAAATAACATTCCAAGAAGATACAGAGGAAGTTGAAGCTCTAGGAAAGCACATTTCCAGTCTAGTAACAACATGAGCACAACTTTCAGCTTCCACTTCCCACAGGATTTGAGAACAAGAGATCTGCAGGATGAACCACAGGGTCATCCCAGAGCACGTGGCCCTGGATTGCACCCAGACCTGGGAAAGACCCTGCACAAGTGAAAAAGGCCTGGTAACAATTCTCCTAAGAAGGCCTGGTAAAAATTCTCCTGGATTGACTATGATCCTTTGCCCTGCTGATTCGAGATCACCAGCTGATGTTGTTGGGAGAGCTAAACTGGGAAGAACAGAATCCCTGGACCAGAATCCCTCCATCTAGATAGTAACAAGGGTTTGAAAGCTGCTTTACAGGCAATTTAGCAATTTATCCTTAAAATCAAGTTTCAGGTGGATGCTACCCACATTTCCCAGTGCTGAAATCCTTTTTAATACTAAAGCAGGAAGCCACCAATTAATTCAGAATGGGAATTATAATACCAAAGTAATAAGATAATCTAGACCATAGCTTAGTAAGAGCTACTCAAATTGGAACAAGCATCCACTGCTCTTAATGAACTTCCTTTCTGGTCAAACTGATCTAATGTCTGTGTCACCCAGATTAACATTCTGTGGTCCTCTGGATGAACTCCAAACTCCTCTTGTGGAGTATTCAAGGCACTTCAAGTGAGTGCACAATGTGGAACATTGCCAGGACTGTAAGTGACCCTACAATCACTATCTGTAACCCTTCCTAATTTCTGTTATCTACCTAATTAGCCCACAGGCAGCACAGAGCATGGAATTATATTCTGCTGCTTTGGAGCTGTCAGTTGAAGCTCTGTCACAGAAACTGCAGTCTGGCTGAGTTCTACATGCCATATCTCAAAGAGCTTAAAGCTAAAAAAAAAGGAAAGAGCTGACCAATTTCCTTACTGTAACAGGCCTGTGACTCTCAGATAGGATTTGAATTTGGCTCTTTAGTATTGTGACGCTCAGTTCATCTCAGTTTAGGTCTGGCCCCGAGTTGATCCTACTGAGCAAACATTTACACCTTATTTGTTTGACTCTGCTCCACCCTTCTAGCCCAGTCTAATTATCAGTGTTAACAGCTTCTCCTTTCAGATGAATGGTTGAATTACCTTTGGAGTTAAAAAGGGAAGGACAGCATGAGCAGAAGATGGAACAAAGGTGCATAATAGTGTTTCTTGCTACTAAACTGAGACTTTTTAATTACTATATAAAACATATATATGACAGGAGGCAGAAAAAACTGCCTGTCTGCAGCCTTCTCTGCGGCAAGCACCAATATTTCAAGCTGAGAAGAGACTGAAAGCCATGCTAGCCAGTTCACAACTTAAGAGAAGCTTGTGCTCACTGCCCCACACCAAACGAAGAGCCTGTCAGAATGTCAGCTGTTCAGAGCTCCCAGCCTCCAGGACAGGCAGAGGACAAGCTGCACTCAGGTTTCATCTGGTATCCAGTAACAGAAAGTCACAGCTCACAATACAACCACAGGACAGGAGGTCAATGCCAAGGATTTTTGATTTTGCAACGTGGTTCCAGTTTAAGCCACTACTGACCTCAGCAGCCATGGAATGCAGGACATAAAAAATTCCTCACCCACTTCAAGCAAAACCAGCCAGGTTTGTGCAGCCCATCAGCAAAGGAGAACACCACATAATCCAAGAGACTTTGTCACTAGAACCACAAACTGAAACCATAAACAGGTCAATGACAGGAAGGACTATCTGAACACACCAGATCCAGCTACAACCAAAGCAAGCTGGATCTGAGAGTGTTTATGTATGACCAAAAGCACAGGGAACAGGCCAAGGCAAGCAGGATCTTTGGGAAACCAATCTTTGGAGGCTCACAGAAGCCACAGAGTAGCTGAGGTGGAAAGGGATATATGGAGATGGTTTAATCCAACCTCCCTGCTCAAAGCAAGGTCAGGCAGGGCAGGTTCCTCAGGGTCACGTCCAGCTGAGTTTGACTGTCTCCAAGGATGGAGATTCCACAGCTCTCTGGGATTCCTTCTGCCCCATAGAACCTATGAGGCAGCATTTCAGGATCTTGGGGCAGACAGGGTCTATGGGGCACAGGGGATCTATAGGGCAGGATTCAATCACCCTCACAGCAAAAAAGGTTTAATGGAACCTCCTGTTTCATACCCATTCCTGAGTAAGTTCATGCCCATTTCCTCTTGCCCTGATGAGTCAGTCTGTCTTTTTCTCCATGAAGGCTTGGCATTTCCCTTTGCTGAATCCATCAGGTTCCCATTTTTTTTTGCTTCTCCAAAAGCACTTAATGGTGGCAGAGCCATGTGTGCATCAGCCCCTCCTCCCAGTTTTGCAACACCTGCAAACCTGCTGAGGGTTCAGCCTGCCCCATCACCCCAGTCAGCAAGGGGGATGTTCAACAGCTCTGGGTCCACAATCAGTCCCTGGAGAACAGCACTTATGGGTAGCCCTCAACTGGACTTCATGCTGCTGACCAGAACTCCCTGAGCCCAGGGGTTCACCCATTTTTCAGTCCACCTCTCTGCTCACTTATCTCATCCCTGTCTTGTCAGTTTGTCTATGAGAATGTTGTAAGAGACCTCAAAAGTCAAGATAAACCACAGGCACTGTTCTTCCCTCATCCACTGAGCCACAGCTACTACATTCCAGCTATTAGACCTCAGATGTGCTTCTGAAATTAGAGAAATATGGATTAGAGAAATATGGGAAAACAGTGACTTTGTGTTGGATTCAGAGAGTTACAAATGAAGAAAATAACCTGAGGCTTAACAAGTCAGCAGACCTGCTTCATGCAGAACAGAACTAACTATGATTTTTGAGTAAAATATTGAAGGCAAGTATATTCAAAATAGTGAAATCACAGCTTCATCACAGAATGACTTTCAAAAAGCCTAAAGGAGTTAATGACATGAAAGAAAAAATTATATATGGTAAAGACTTTCTAAGATCATCTTTTAACAGCTCTTCCCTCACATTAACTAGCTGAAGCATGAGTTAAATAAAATTGGAAAAAAATTTGCATCAATTACATGTTTTTGATAAATATGTCAAACACCCAACACTCAAATTAATTTGCAGAGTCAGTCTGGCTATGGAAAGGATTTGTTTCTGTTTGTCTCCAATACACTCATGTCAGCTGAGAATAGGAAACAACTGTGAAGAGCTCAATGTAAATTTACAGATAAAAGGGAAAAGGGGCCAGAAGAAATTTTTAAATATATTTTTAATCATTAACATAAAGAAGAATCTCTCACAGGCAGAAAAATGTGAGAAGAAACTACAAGGACCACTTGAGATCAGAAATTAGGGAGAAGCTGCAAATGTATTTCAGAAATGAAAGAAACAGCTAATACTTACCAAATTATCAGTTTCTGGATCTTCACAGAAAAAGGGTTTTCCTTCTTTCTCCTGTTTCCTTACGAAGTTTTCAATATCTACATCAAAACTGGCAGAAGTTGTGCCTTCTGAGCCTTGTGTAGATTGCTCACATTTTTCAAATAATAGTGCTAACAAGGGAAATAGTGGGTGCCTAGAAAAAAAACAGTTTAAATACATGAATAAGTATTTTCACTTATGTGAAAATTAAGACATCTAGCTCAGAAAAGCTCACAGTCACTCATGTGAGTCTGACAAGTTCTGGAAAAGACTGCATATAACAGCATTGGCTAGAGCAAAATAAGATAAAAGTTTATTTTCATTTTGATTTACCCCACTCCAGAGACAAATACAGCAGTAAAATATGTATATATTTAACTAAAGAGAACAATCACAAGCAAAAAAGCTCTGACTGTTTAATTCACTGTAATTGAGTGGCACTGAGACAGATTAATACAGTGCACTAGAAATGAGATTTAGGATTTACAAAGAGGATGAATGCAGATTTAAATGAAGCCAGATAAAATTAATTTATTCTTCAATGTGGGCCATACTTACACATCATGAAATAACTTTAAAAAATTGAGAAGTATATTCAGGCTGTGCTCAGAGGCCTCCTGTGAAATCATGCTCTAAGGAGAAGATTTTGTTAGCACAATTCTGTAAATGAATGGATACATCTTTCTGCCTCAGGTTGAGGGTTTTTTGGTGTTTTGTTTGGCTTTTTCCTGTTTTGGTGGTTTTTTGGGTTTTTTTTTAACCTGAAAACCAGTAATAATTCTGTCTTTATAAAGTAGTTAAGGTGAAAGAACACTTAACCACATGAAAACTGAGCAAACTGCATAGCACAGCACTTTTCACTGAAAAATCTCAAATTAGTGTGCTCATACATCAATATTTAATCCATTTTGAGCTAATTACTGGGGAATAGATTGTTATCCCTAAAGAAAAAGGAATAAAGATTGACCTAATTACAATAAAAGTAAAAACTCATATTAAAGATAAAAACAACAATATGACAAATACTGACCACAGTTTAAAAGCAAAAACAGCTTTTTAGATTTGGCAACCACACTTAGAATACCCTTTAAAACTGCTGAAATTGAAAAATCCCACAAGCTCAGGAGGCTTTTCCTTGGCTGATGACTGCCAGTGAAGCCTATTTGGTCTCACTCCTTCCCTACAAACGATGGAGACAGCCAAGAGATCACCTAATTTTAAACTACTTATTATTTATTTATTTAAAACCCCCCAAATCCTCTGCCCTATCCTTCACCCTTCAAAAGACAGAACAGAGTCCATCACTACCTGTAAATGGCCTGCTTGTCTGCATCCATTGGAGTCTGAGATTCTACAGGGGCAGGACTCACCCCTTCGGCATCGGTTTCAGAGCAGTTGGGATCTTGTTCAGTTTTTAACTCTGTTACCACTTGCATCTGTAAAAAAAAAAAAAAAAGAAGTAAATCTGTAGCCCTGACGTAAAAGAAGGGTGCTGTGTTCTAAGGAAAGAGCAGTGCAAAGGGCTCCTAAATTGCCAGAAGGTTGGTGTGACTTGGCAGTGACACAAGAAGTTGTAGCAGCAACAAAACCCCTCTTTTAATCCCTGACACTTTTTGATGGATAAAGGTCATTTCCAAGTTTCAGCATTTGGCTTTAAAATGGGAATGATAGATATTAGTAAATTGTTGAAGCATTTTGTCTCTGAAGTGGCTGTTTTTGGAATAGCCTAGAGTACACTGCTCCAAAAAGTTCATGGGAATGTCTGCATGAAAATCCTTTAGGATGAAATCAATGTAAAGAAAAGTTTATGCACTTGAGATTTCCTTTTTATTTTGCTTTGTATAAGGGTGCTGAAGAAAAGGATCTTCTAGGGGTTTTTTGTCCATTAAAATGCTCATTTGCTTAAAAAGATCTGAAATATTCTGTGTCCCTCCAGTCCTTCAATAATAGGAGCATAACCTCCTGTGACCTTTAGCACTCCATTTTACATATTGCAAGAACCAAGTATTTAAGGCTCTCAAACTACAGGAGAACAGCAGTAATTCCTCCTACACATCCATTTTACCCACATTTATACCATGGAAAAGCACCACAGAGCCACAGCTTCACCTGAGCACCTCCTAAATTGCATTAGGAGGCTGGGCACACCTTTGGGGTGCTTTGAAGGTGTTCCAAGTGGTTTTTTTCCATCACCTCCAGCTAAATATCTTCTGGACTAAAAGGTCTTCCAGGAACCTGAACTGTGAAAGTCACAGTTTCCACCCCTCAGCCCAAACTCTTTGGTTTTCTCCCATTTGAGCATCTGCACAAGGACATGAAACCACTGCAATCTTCTCTCTTAATTCTCTTTTACCTCAGGTAGAGGTCAGACACTGTTCTAGGGACCTCCTGGCAGCCAGAACTGACAGCTCCAGAAACTATGAGAGAGCCCGACTTTAACAGAATTTATTTCCACATAACAGCAGCAGAAAAAGTTATATTATTCTTAACAGTCTGGGAGAACCAAAAGATTTGTGCTTTATTACCCAATGGGGCCAAGCCATCTTCTAGAAAAATCAGAAACTGAGAAATTTCAGCATCTCCCACCCAAGAGAGCAGCCTGCCTTGCAGAGAGCTCCCTCAGCAAGCAGAGAAGATTTTCAAGCCAGAATGGTTAAAAAAAAAAAAAAAAAGTAACTAATGGACTAATTTCTTGACTAATGACAGGAAGGAGGAGCAAATTAGAAGGGGATGACTCAGACAAGTGATTATAAATGTTGGCCATACATCTGCAGAGTTTGAAGGGAGGGAGTGTGTTCAGTTAGGGTTCCATTGCCCTAGGAGGAGGAAACAGCTCACTTAAAACTGTAAGTTTTTTTCTATGGACCATTTCCAAACTAGAAAAACAGCAGGCACCTGAATTACCCATCTATCTTGGACACTGAGAACTTGAAATACACAAGAAATAGGAAGAAAAATCTCTCTCTCAATCTATTCTTTAGAAATAAACATATTTTACTTTCACTGCCACAGGATGGTAGGTATTTGCTGGGGGAATAAAGTCAAATATGTCAAACAGGTGAGAGAAGAGAGAAATTAGAATTGCAATAAAAGAAACAAACAATAAAGCTAAAAATCAAAAATCTGACTGCATTCAGATGAACATTTTATAGGAGATGTGGAAAGTTGCTGGTTTTTTTCTGACTGTTCCCCATTGTTGCCATCTGCTGACAGAAGTACTTGTAGTTATAGCTTAGGGCTGACACAGAGAAACAGAAAAATGGGTCTTCAGAGGAGAGGCCACCTCACAACTTGCCTCCAGTTAACAGCATTTTAATTTAGCGATTTAAAGTGTAAAACTACACAGCATGTTGTACAAAAAAGAAACATGAGCAGATATACATGGCTATGTTTCATTATTCCAGCTTAAACAATGCCAAAGCAGGCACTAAGCACAAAGTCACTATTTTTTTTCCCTCTTCCTAAGTGTATTTAGTTCCTAGAGAAATGAAAACACACCTACCTGTTGTCCATCTTGATAGTTGTCTATACTTAATGTCTGTGTTGCCATCATGGTTATTAAGAAATTAATTGTGTCAAATCATCATAAGTGTGAACAAATAGTCTTTAAAGAAAAACAAATAGTCAGTTAAAAAAAGTGGCCACTTAGAATTCAGTTCTAAAGGGGGATGAAAAAATAAAGGTAGAAATTCAGATTATTGCACGCCACTCAGTTTATTGACAACAATAGCCACATGCAAATTCAAACAACAAATAAGTTCAGTTTGGAAATATACAGGTTTTATAAGCAAAAAGTTCATTGTCTCTTTATATTTTAAAGTAAAACTTTTGGTAAGAGGCTGAGGTTTTTTTATACTCACAAGCTCAAGTGAACTCTAGCATTAATTTCTGCACTACTTAACTGATATTCTAAGGTCATACATGAAATCTAGAAATGGGCAGGTTTGTGTTTCTGTTTTGGAAAGGCTCCCAACCCACTGAGCATCACTGTAACTGAAATAAAAATAGTTAAAAATTATTAACCATATGCAAAATGTTAAGGAACACCCTGTTCACTTTTTGGGTGTGAATCCCAGATTCTAAAGTAGGGCTGAAACTACTTTGAGAGACCAAGCCTCAAATCACTTCTGACATCAGGAACTTGCCATCCAAGTCATTTAAGGTTCAACAAAGAATGGACCAATATCTAACAATTTTACAACAACTAGGCCCAGGTGATTATAAAGTTTCAAAAGAGACCTAGGAATTCAGAACTCTCAATTTCAGAGACAATTGATACTTTGGGAAATACTAATTACAATAGGATTTAAACACAAGTAAATGCATCAGGTTATTCTCTCTAGGCAGTAGCTGGAGTTTGGTGCCCAAACGAGTTAAACATTTTTAAATTAAGACATACCATAATTAAAAAAAAATAAATTAGCAAAGCACTACCACCAGATAGAGTGTAGCCAACAAATTATTACTTCACATTTCATTTTCTTGTCAGATCTGCAGCCATTACAACTGAAATCACGTAACTCATTAAGCTATTACCAGTAACTATTAACACAGAAGTCAATTTTCTTTGACACATAGGAGTTCTAATGTTTAGCTACTATTAAAAAAATCCGTATTAAAAAAGAAGTCAGAGCTCATGTCTTGAAAAACATTATATCCAGGTAATAATTCCAGGCTTTCTGGTTTTTTTTTCACTTATGTCAGTATTGAAGAACTAAGTTTTAAAATTTTCACCACTTTAGGATCTGAGACAGAATTTTTTTTTCAATGTGTTCAATCACTAAAAATTTTAAAACTATTTTATGTCCTTCCCCTATTGCATATTACTCCTGCATATGATCATTTTTAAGAGCAATTTTTACATTTCTGGATATCTTCCCCTACAGATTACAACATTCTCAAGTGAGTGTTTCATTTTGCAAACACAGGACAAATTTCAACGTTCCCTTCTTTGACAACAGTTTCAGGCACAGAGACAAACCGAACTCCTCAGGAGAAACCTCAAGCCTTACTTTGCATCAAATTCACTCAGTGTAATTCTTAAGTATGAGTGCAATTGTTAAAATCTTTTTTTAAACAGCTTCAAAGACCACAGAAGTTCACCAAGATGATGTAAGCTTGGTTTCCTCTAAAAACTAGGTTATATCTGTTTTTACAGAACATCAATATTCTTTCTTTAAAACTCCAAAAACATGACTGATTTCTCCACCAAAATTAAAAATACAAAGGGAACAACCTAAGTGCACTCACTGATAGAAGTACTTCAGAAGTACTTCAGATTTTAATTTTTTTTTTACAGTTACAAATCATTTAGTGTTAAAAGTTAAATCAGCATTTGCCACAATAAGTGAGAAACCTCTCAAAATACTTTAAGGGAACACATTCTGAAGTATCAGTCCTGTAAGCATTTGTCTGATGTTTAAACATTTATTTTCTTTCATAAATGGCAGCTGACAGCCAATGCAAGTGCCTGCCTGTATCGACAGAGTGAACAGACACATAGAAAATGCTGCTTTTCTTCCTTCTCAAAAGACAAACATTTAATTTATGACTGTGACATCCAAAGCATGGACCAGACTACCCTCAAAATAAAAGCAGAACAGCTGAAATGATCAACAAAGAAAGAGCAAACACTATTTAATGATTATTTTAAAGCTAAGCCCCACAGAAAACACTGCAAAAGAAACTGTTTAACTGTGAGAGAAAGATGAAATTCTTAGGCAAAAATGAGAAAATAAAAGTAAAACTTCTGTTGGAGTTTTAGAAGAGGAAGAAAGTCTTAAGAGTTCTAAGGGATGTAAGATCATATTTGTGGCATGAAGAAAAACCTGGAGAAGGAGGCCACAAAGATAATACATGTAAATTGGTAAAGACAGTAGGACATGGCAAGAATTTTTGGAGAACAAGACAAGCTGGACTGACCCCTCCTTCCAGATTTCCATAATGAAGAGACGTTCCACATCTGGAAGGCCCTCAGGCCACACAAAAGAAGAAAGGAGGTGCACAGCTTTGAGCTAGATCCATGGATTATTGCATCTAGAAGGACTTTTGTCATATTTTCTCTCAGGGGAATGACTGGAAAGAATTCTACATGGGTATTTCCTTTATTTCTCACAAGAGCTTCCCCTCTGCCTTATAATTACAGTAGAAAAAGATTAAGCTGTTAGGCAAGATAGGAACTGATGAGATTTAGCAAAGACAACAACTGCAAATCAAGAAGAACAAATTGAGCTAATCACACACTTAAATTGAGGCAATTAACTGAGGAATTACTTCTGTTCACTAAAAAGAAACATTTCCCCATTACTCAGTAGAGGCAAGAAACAAACTGTGTTAAACTTTAAGAAAAGTAACTGAGCAGGTATTTACAGATTTGGCTTTCATGCCCTCATTTGGGATGCAGCAGCAGGGCTGGTTAGCAGGCACAGCCCCAGCAGATGCTCAGGCTGCAGACAGCCACGGGGCTGCTATCGCTCCCAGATGTTTATCACTCCTCCTCCACCGAGCTCACACAACACGTGGATGGTTTCTGACCCTTTTTACACCGAGTCAGCCAGGCTGGTTCAGGCCTCTCCCTGCTGAAGGTGGCTGTGATGGAAAGCAGCTGACTTGGTCTGAAGCGGTCGCGGCGCGCTCCAACACGCCCTGCTCTTGGCTGACCTACTCGTGTGTGTCCATCCTCAGCTCACAGACCACCTCCAACCAGCACACTGTACCTCAGGACACTGAGTGTTTGGGTATCTGAGGTGAACCCATGAATATATGACTTCTGGACATCATAGCTTTCAAAATGCCAATTATTCTCTGTGAAAGAAATCAAGAGCGGAGGGGAAAGTGTGTTTTTGTTTTATATTCAAAGACTTACAAATAACAAAAATAACCTGAGGGTGAGTCTGCTGGTCTGCTTCACACAGAACAGAACTAACTCTCATTCTATTTATTTTGAAAGTAAAGGGTGTAGAAAACTCAAGGAAGGAAACACTTAAGGTCATGTAACTGGAAGCTGATGCATGACCTGCAATCAGGAACTCCACTGATACCTGTGGTGAAAGAATTTCATAAAAGATCATGGTCTACAAAGCAAAGGGAAAAACAAAAAAGAGAAGCCTTTTATAAAATGAGGTATGAAGGGAAATGTAAAGCAGAAAGGAAGCTAAATGAAGGGGGTAATCATAATTAGAAATGTGGAGAGCTTGTGCAAGTTGAGTATGTGAGAGAAGAGATTAAATGTGAGCTGAAACATACACACAAAGCGATCACTTGACATTCATCACTCCACTCCTTGCTTGTTCCACTTACTCCTTCATAATTAAGGGCACAGGGACCACCCAGTAACGTTAACAGAAGGTACAAGTGAGCTGCTGGAGATCAGTGGTATCATTTTTAACATACACAAGCTACAACAGATGTTTGTAAGAGATATAAATAGTTACGCTTCAGGCTAAGACTTAACCACCAACTCTCTTAGGGTTGTGAAGGAGCTACCCGACAGACTTGTTAACAAGTAATCATTCCTTCTAATTTTCCCTCATACTTGTTTCTTTGAAGTCCTTCAGAGAGAAATGCATGACTGGCAGATTCGGCATGGCTCTTTGTTCATTCTTATTTAACTTTAGTCCTGGCACTTGCTGTGTAACATTAGATGCTTACATTCACACAGCAAGTTAAAAAGAAACAAAAATCAATTCTCTTGGACACATGAAAAGCAACTAGAACTGGCTTCCTTTTCAACACAATATAGGATGATATTTATTTCCAGGGCATGGTGTTTTCTGAAGAAGATAAAATATTTGCCATGAGAAAGCTGCTCACCCCTTTCCTTCAATGAGTTGAAGACATTATCTTGTTCCAGCACAGAGATCCCACTTATGTACAAGGTGGAAGACAAAAACCTAAAAACCAACACAGAAACAGTCAGAAGAAAATAACACCTTAGAACACACATTCTAAGACTCAGTATGATTTTTTTTTTAATTGTTTTACTATGTGGTTCCCTCATCAAGTGTTAATGAACAGACAGGAATTTTTTTGCACGTTTTGCTAATCTTTGCATTGTTAATAATCGCTAATCACACCCATTATCCCACGCTTGAACTTCTTATCCCATCATTTGATCTTCCTCTCATCTTATTCCACTCATTCTCTACATTCACCTTTGTCTCTGTTGACACCTCTAACAGAAGGCTCAGTTTGGATAATAACTCCCTCACTGTTCAACCTTCATATTTTACTCCTTGGCTCAGTGTCTGTCTGCCAAGACTAGACAAGACACATCCCAAAAATAGAACCACGAAATGCAAATAGGAGTAACTCACCACTGTTGTGAAAATGAAGCATAAAATCAAGAAAGGTGAGGATTTCCCCCCCCCATTTAAATCTCCTTCATAATCATTTGAATACAATCCATGATAAAATCAAAGCCTGATGCTAGAAATGGGCCACTGCTAGGAACGTGTCTTCTGTGAGGACAGGTTCTGCTACAGGATTATTCAGCCATTTTAAAAACCTTTCCAAAAATTACCACTTAAAATTACTTTAATTACATTTAATAGCACCCATTTGATACAGAAAAGCTACTTTTAAAAAGTAGTAAGGATTCTGAAAGCAAAGCAGCAAAGATTGTGAAAACATACTTAGAAAACGTAACTGCTGAAAAGCATTAAAAAACCATCTCAGGAGAAGTTCCAGACACTAAGGTTGCACAAAGGCCACCAGAAATTAAATGATGGCTAAAACACAGCTGAGATCTTTAATCTGATTATCTCTGTTTCTCACACAGATAAAGTTCATGGTAAGAACTAGAGAGAAAGTAACTCCAACATTTTTGAAAGGGAGATGAAACTAGTCTTTGAATTGGTCTTTAAATTAATTAAAATTTATGCACGTGTTGTTTTCCAAGAAGTGATGGTTTTCAGACAAATTCACATAAAAACAAAATGTGAAGGGCCACTCAATCTACATGCCATCTCTGGCTCATGAAACCTGGTTCTAAACAGGGCAGGGAAGGTATGTGAGGAGTTTAAAGGCAGTTTAAATTTCAGCCATTGGTTAGAGACTGAACACTGAGCAAGAAGGAGTTTCAGCCCAAAGTGATACACCTGGTCTTGAAGGTTCAAGGAGCAGATGGCACATTAAAAGTTCTTACCACTTTTCCTTAAACTGTCAAAGATCTATGTCTTCAGAAAATGGGCTTCTCTCATTTTTGCAGCTTCTTAATTCTGTTCTGAGGACAGTGTAACCCTCTTACTCCCTTCTTCACATGCCATGCATTTTGGTACTCATTCTCACTTCAATTTACTGGGCTACTTTCAAATAAAAGACTTCTCACTATTCATGGCATCTTCAGAACGGAGGTCACTGACAGAGAAATCAGGATTGATAAAGAGATGAATTATCCATTCCTTGTCTCTGCTCAGACATAAGGAGGACTAGTGCAAACCTGAAAATCCTGCTCCTGCATTCAGAAATAACTGCAGCCACGAACTGGCGGGGCCACTGCTGCCAGATCTGGTCAGTCAAATATTCAGTGTATGAAGAAGTTGCCCTTGCCTGCAAAGCCTTCCTGAAGCTCTGGAAACAGCAAATTTCTAGGCAGCTTATGAGATATTGAGGGCAGGAACAAAGAGGGGCTAAAGAAATGCAGGCCTGGATGGAAGATGCTGCAGAGGGAAGGATGTGGCTGAGGAGCCAGAGGATTTTGCAGTGGTATTGCTCATTTGAAAGAGACACTGGACAACATTTAATACTGCTGAACCCTAAAACATACCAGACAAGAGATCTGAGCTTGCAGATGATGTCTTGCACATTTCAGTGGGGGCAAGAAGAGGGAGCAGATACACCTGTTACAGGGTGGAGTCAACACCCAGGCACTGTGGAGTCTTAACCTGGACTTGCTATTGCCAGTTTTTGTTTTCCTTGAATTCCTCTGGCAGGCAAGCTTTAAAGTAACGCCATCATAATCAAAATACCTAACTATGAAACCAAAACAAAGGGCAGCTTGCTTTGTCTCTCAGAAAGTGAATCAGCACTGAGGTTTTTAACTACAAGGTAAAAGAGGAACTTGTTCATTCAAGCACGGCAGAGCCCTCGTTTGAGTCATCCTCTCATTTCAGATCACAGGAAGCAAAGACCTGCGAGTACATTCACATGAACAAATATGAGCAGACATTAAGGTCCGTGTATTTTTATAGATTCCAATAAGGATAGTAATAATTGATTCAAATAATGAAGCAGTAAGTAGAGCACACGCCAACATCCAGGATTCATTCCATCTTTGCTGCAGTTCATTTCCATCTCCGCTGACCTGCCCACGCAGAGTCATTCACAGAAATTAAGACAAACAAATCAATATGAAGTTGATGCAGACAAGTTTATTAAAACTCTTCTCCTCATTCAGCACCAAGGTGGCTTCCATTTCCTCTGTCTCATGTACTTAAACAGTACAGTCATTATTTAGAATATTATACTTTTAAGAAAGACAATGTTCCTGTTCAGGAACATAATACCAGCCTCAGAGAGTTTCATCACACAGATACAGCCACTCAGTTACTCTTCAACAGCTATGCTGTCAATTGCCCTGGGAGTCAAGCCCTAAAAAGCCACAAAACCAATTTTGGGCTGCAGTAAAATGAGATTTATTTTGTGTCACTTTGTTCCCTTTATTGTTTGGTGGTGCAATAGAGTTATTTATATGTTAATCTTGATGAATATGAGATTACATTTAAAAATGAATGCAAATTATACTTTAAGAAATGGAAAATTAAAAATAAATTAAAATCCACAACTAAAGTTGAGTTTCTGCAGAAATACAGGCTACACTCCAAGCTACCATCGACCTTTCTTTTCATGTAGGATTTTGAACAGAGATGCTATGTAATAGTGACTTTATTCAGCAAGACCTCTCCAACAGTGTATCCACTGCTTTGTTGTCCCATTAATCTTCCCTAGCATCCTCTTTTCATATCCCTCCATCTCAGACCCAAGCACCACCACACACTGTCACACAGCATGACCAACAACAAACCATCTCATTGCAAGATTTGTGTTCCTTTAGCAACTCCCTCTTTGTTTAAACTCTGCTTTTAGTACATTTAATTCCATAAACTCTCCTATCTGCAAGTACGAAATTAAAAAAAAAATATAAAAAATGTGCCACTTTATAAGCTAAAATTGCATATGCTGTTAACTGATAAAATGAATATTAAAGATGCATAGATCATGGGAATTTCTCCAGGCACAACAACAGAAATAAAACTGAGGGGATCCTGGAGTGAAGAACTCCAGCTCCTGATTCTGCACACATCCTTGGTGTGTACAGCAGCATATTTCTAGGGAAAGGTGCAAAATCATGGGTCACATTCCTGATTCCACGTCATCACCAATTCACCACAGTCCTTCTTAACAAGGATGAGAAAGATGAGGAATTCTACCCAATCCTGTCATAAAATGATGTATGCGAGGTAGCCTGTCCTCAGGTAGCTCTTGGAATTCTGGAAGGAAATCTTCGGGTTGCTCTCCTCCCTTCTGCAAAATAAAATCCTCATTCTTCTGACTATGGAAAGATCCTCAAATTCAAGGAACTTCCTGCAGCATCTCATTTCTCCTACCCAATTCACACTGTAATTTGACCCTGCTTTATTAGCCCCATAAAGTAATAGTAAGGAATTTAGGAGACTAAACAGCAATTTTGGCAAGAGAAAAACAAAACTTGGGGGAAAGGAAACCTCCCTCTTTAATTGTTCCAAGACTCTTGAGGAATTAGGGTATGAGGGAGCAAAAATATTTCCCATCACTCTCTCATCCACCACCAACATTCACATAATAAATGAAGATTCCTTTTTTTTTTTTTTTTCTGTATTCTTAAGACTACATCCAGGACTTTATGGGTCCAGCATGAGAATCCTCACACACACATCATGAAACCTCACACATATTTATTGTTACAGGACAGAGAAGGAGTTTTTGCCCTCAGTTTTTACCCAATGTGCTTTCATAACATGTTGGACCCAAGAATCAGGAAGATGGTGTCACATCTGCCTTGCTGCTCTCGTGGCAGGAGAGTGGCATTGGAAAGACTCCAAACACTCCTTAGATCCCACAGGATGTGTACCAGCACTTCCACAACTGGAACTGATCCTGTACAACTCCTGCTTACTGATAGTTAATTACTTTTTCAAACCAAATTTCATTTTAAAAAGACAGAAACATCTCAGTAAACAGAACAAAAAAGGTGAGAACTCCACCAGCCTCACAATTTCTCTGGCATTCCCCACATGGATAAAGAGGGTTGGTTACCCCTAGACACAAATCCATCCCTCTGCCACTGAAGCTTTTGGAGTATCCACACAAGCACCTCCCAAATTTCTTCATTTTGGAGACACTCGTGCAACCATCTCCTTCCAGGCAAATTAAACCAAAGCAACAGGAAATCCTATTTTAATCATGATTTGCATCAGCACCCAATAAACCGTGACTGAAATGAATCTTGTTTTGTGTTTATACTTTGTGGTTTCATAAGGAAGACACAGAATAACCACCAGTCTCTCTGCCTTTATTGCTATTGAATACTTCACAATGTGAGCAGTTTGTGTAAGCATGTGTTATGTTTTCCAACCTTTTTATTATAAAACCATAAAAGTTGCCAATTATTCTATGAAGGGGTGAATTCCTAATGCTGTTGAAGTACAGTTGAAGGGTGAATAGGAGTGTTTATTTAAATAATAAATGCATTTAAAATGGACTTTGGATGTTGAATGGATAAGAAAATGCCCTCTACACATTTTTTGGCATTTAAACAATTCATCAAGACCAGGATGTTCCCTTACCAATTATTTAATTTTTATATCGTTAATGATTTCTGGAATAACAACCCCATTAATGAATCATGCATTAACTTGGACCTGAAAGACACACAAAAAAACTGAAAGTGACACAAAATCCTGGCCCTGCAACCCTCTGTGAAATCCAATTCCAATCCATCACTAACTTTTCCAGAATCTTCCCTGTTCTGACTCCAACATTTGGTCAAACCTGAACAACTAACTTTGTTTTGCTACTAAGTTTAGGTCTTAAAATGAACTGTTATGGTTTTTGGTTTTTTTTTTTTAAAGTGAGGATGAAATAAAAACTCTTCCTTTCCTGGTCCACTCTTGTTTCCCACCTCTCCCAAACACAAGTCTCCATCCTCCCAGGAGTTATGACTGCTGCCTAAGTGTCCTGGGGTATAAAAAGACTATTTAGGATTAAACTTACCCATCACCTCTGCTGTGAGCTGCATCATGCTGAACTGCTTGGTCCAGGTGGTGCCTGCACAGGCAGGTGACGAAGGACCAACAGACAGGAAGACACTCACAGAATATTCAGGTAATTTAGATTATAAATATTTGCCCAGTACCATATAAAGCAGGTTTTCCAAGAGGTTTTGGTCTGTTGAAGGTTCTCAGTGAACAGCCACATGCTCCATGTGAATGCTTATGATCCTTTCCCCTCTGCAACACTAAAATCCACAATTCAGCTGCTGATATGCTCTTAAATAAGAAGAATCCTGCCTTTCTTATAAATTAACATATTTACTGAGAGTCATTCTCAGGATGCTGAGTCATTTTTAAGTTGGCAGAATAAAGAATAACCCTGTTCAAACGTATTCATCATGGCAAATTTCAGTAGGACTAAGAATTACGCTACTGAAATGAACACCTCAAAATAAAATAAAATAAAATAAAATAAAATAAAATAAAATAAAATAAAATAAAAATAATGATAACCAGGTAATCTTCCTTCTGGTAATGCTACTATCATAGCCTAGACCACATAAAAATGGGCTAGAAAACATCAATTAAGTGATCACAGACTGACCCAGAAGTCATTTAGTTACAAAATCATACAACACAGCACACACATTTTCATTCCCCTGTTCTCTAGGCACGTCAAAAATGTGTAAAGATCCAATTTCTGTTCTCTAATTGCCTCCGTTTCCTTGGAATATAAAAGGCTTGGACTTTATTTTTCAGCAAGTAGGATAATATCCTTTTCCCTTTGCTTTGTTTGCTGTGTAACTCATAAAAAGCCAAGCAGGATGTGAAGTACAGCCACACTTCCTAGCTTCTTCTACCATCAAGAAAAAACACAGGCAATTCCAAAACCTCACCAATAAAATAAAAATTGGAATTTGGAGGCTTAAAAGAAATGGATCTCTCTTTCAGTGTATCAGAAGTAAGCTGCTATTTTCTACTTTTTGCTTGAATTTCCCATCAGCTGCAGAAGAGAGCTGCAGATCCCTGGGCACAGCAGGGTGAGGGACAGTCTGTGATCATCACACTCAGCTCCCATTTCCAAAAATCACCTTTTGACTCTCTGTGTACTTAAACAGCCCTCATGTTTAACAGCAAATACGTCTTTTGTACACCCAGGTACTAAAAAACGAGAACACCACGGCCTGGAGCTGCTGCCACATCAAACCCCAACGTGTTCCTGTGAAGGATGAGAACCAACCACGCCAGAACAAGATATTTTATTTCCCTTTCTAGCATCAACATTTGCCTCTCAGTGCCATACTGGGATCCCCCAGTGCTGGCAGGGGAACCAAGTTACTGCCCCTCAGCAGCTTCATGAAAACGTGCCACAGCTCCAGAACAACAAAACTGGCATTTCCAGATCCATAGTGCCATTATTTTATTTTCCACCCCACCCCTGCTCTACCTGATGAATCCCACGTTCCACAGTTCTGGCATGAAACCACCTCAGTGAACAAAGCAAAGAACCTGCCACAAGTGTGAATATTTCACTGTTCAATTCCCCTGGGGAGATCTAAAACGGTCTGGGTAAAAGATTTTGGCAACATCTGGCACCAAGTAAGCAAATGAAAGAACTCCATCAGCAGCTTTTTCTCCTTGCTCTTGGAATCCTCTGGCTTCGAAGAGCAGTAAGTTGTTTTACATTTTGTACAGCATTGAGCTGTAGCAAATTAAACCCCTCAGAGACTTCTCATTTTTAAACCTACAGACTCTTTGAACAAGTGAGAAGTGAAGTAACCAGCTGCTGCTGCTGCAAAAGAAGCAACATTTGCAACATTTTTAATTTCACACCAAAAAAAAAATTGCATTTGGTCTTACTTAGACCAAAATAAAAATATTAATCTGCTTTACTGTAAGCTTTCACATATGTGCCAGTTTTGCAGAGGCAACATTTGGCTGCCAGACCACGACATAATATTCTGAAACACAATTTGGACTGCACCACTCAGGACATTAACATGGCCATTAGAACAGGCAGTTCCAGCGCCACAGTGGTGGCTCTGTGATCAGTCACCCTCGGCCACTAACACAGGGTTTCATTTCACCAAGGAGTTCCTCTTTTCCAGGAAATTGAACTGCTCCTGAACAATCCCAAATTTGCTGTGGTAGCAATCAGAATTATTAGGGCTTTATTAGAGCACTGTATTTACAGCACAGAAAAATACAGCTGGAAAGCAAAATTCTGAAGAAGAACCTACAGCTTCTAGAAGATTTACCATTTTATTAAACTAAAGCATTTAAAATAAATTAAATTTATATTTCATTCATTCTAAACTCCTTTCAGTCCTATCACGGAAGACTGCAAGGATTTAGCTTTAAAATGTTATTTTTATTTAATCCAAATATTACAAATTGTATTGAGTACAAATCAAAGCTCTAAGTACTTAATACCAGCTTGACTTTTTACATGCCAAAGTGAAATTTCCAAATACAAAACAAAATCCCCACCAACCCTAACAAAAACAACAACAACGTACTCAAAATGTGAAGAATTCTTGGGTTTTCTATCAGCACATGGGAAATGGTTACAAGAAAAAAATTCAGCCCAGCAAAACACATCAGCACAGATTAAAAAAAAAAGGCCAAAGTAGACTGGGGAGATCAATGAGAAATGATCTGAGCCTCCAAAATCTCAGTGTAGCACAACAGCCCCTACTTTACCCTGTGACTTTCCCTTTTTACCCTGTGACTTTCCCTTTTTACCCTGTGACTGCAGCACACTGAGCTCTGCCTTTCACCACAGAACTGGAGATTATGTAAAGAAAACACAGTAAAACCTACACTGAAGTTTTCCTGTGGATACTTTAATTAGGAGATGGCAAGAAAATATGTCAAGTGGTGACAGTCAAAAAAAATATACTGTACAGTTCATAAAATAAACTGAAGATAGAACATTCATGAGAAAAATAATTAGAATTATTTTGAATAGGTTATGTGAAATGTTTGGGGGATTTTTTTTTCCTTCAGAAATTTTTGAAAATTTGAATGTAATGATTCTGTATGTGATTACACAGACTCAGAAGAGGATAAATCTGCAATTTTACTTGACAGAAAACGCACTCAAAATTTGCTGTTGCTTGACACTGCAGCAATGACAGAGTTTGGAAATACATGTAAGGATGGATTTCAGATACAATCCCAACATCTTGTTTCCTGGTTCAGTGCAATCCATAAAACTCACAGATGCAGCTGACAGGGACTGACCAGGGCTCCATCCAGCTGCAGAAGCCATCTCACCCCAACCACACATACAGGCACAGCTAAAGGGATGTAACCCCACAGCACGGGCAGCCCATGAACAGATTCTATCCCGCAGAGGACAGGGAACAAGCTGGGAGTGTGTGCACAGTATGGAGAACAGCAGCACGTGTGGATATCCTAAGCCACCCTTGTTACAATTCTCCTCATCAAACAATCTACACTCATGAAAATTTGTGCAAGAGCACGCTCAATAATAAAATTAGGAACTAACTAAATGGGCACTTTTTTTTGTAAAAAACTAAGAAAGGATTTTTTTTTAGTTAATAAAAAATTAAATGAGATATTTAGCATACTTTTGAGTGACCTACAGCCTCTTGCTTTCCTCCACAGGATTTTGGCCCAAGTGTTTTCCAACATCCAGAACATAATGCCCATGTTCCCCGTTCCTGGGATCTGTTCAATGGAATGCACACAACCTATTCCAAAGAGGGGCAAAGACAAAAAATGAATCTTGCCTGGGCAGCACTCAAGTCTAAGTGGAAAGAAAAAAAAAAAATCCAACAAACCAGCAATTCGTTCACTTTTAAGGATTTCACAGCAGATATAGTGTCTTGCATTAGGAATAAATTATTCACTGCCCCATCCCTAGAAGTGTCCAAAGCCAGGCTGGACATCAGGGCTTGGAGCAGCCTGGGATAGTGGAAGGTATCCCTGCCCATGGCAGAGGGATGGAACAAGATGAGCTTTTAGGTCTCTTCCAACCCAAATCATTCTGGGATTCTCCCTCCCTAAACCGCACCAGTCATTTTACTCAGACAAAACTGCAAAAAGGGACTAAAAACTTCACCAGCAGATCAAAAAAAAAAAAAAAAAACAAACAAACAAATACTGTGACCCGTCTCTAAAATTCCACTCCATATCACCATTTAAGAAAATATTTAATAAATTACAATTTTAAAAATAGCTATACAGAGAATTATCGCAGGAAGGCGTTAACTACTCATATTGTCATATTGTTAATTGAGCAGCTCCGGCATGGTGGGAGCGAAGGGAAGCCACGGGCTGCTCCGTGAGGACATGTGGCTCACCGAGGCAACACTCGGGGATAAAACCAGCGCTTGATTTATTATTGTTTACACACATCCCCAGCAGGGCCTCTGGCCAGTGTCAAGTCTCAGCTCCTAATTGCGGCCGCGTAAACACCGGGCAACCCTCGGCCTGGCAGTCGGGAAGGTGTCTGCTCCCAGCCCAGCCGGGGACAGCGCGGGGTCACCCCGGAAAGGAGAGAGAACCGAGGGACAAACCCAAGCGGGCTCCGCGCCGGCCGCGCTCCGCTTTCTATGAACGCGGGAGGCGGGGGGAGCATCGCCCGAAGCGGGGCCCATCTCCGCCTGCCCTTCCTGCGCTCCCGCCGGGGCAGGGCAGGTGCGCAGCAGGGAGAGGAGCAGAGCGGGGAGCAGCTGCCGCGGCCCCGGGGCCCCCGGAGCGCCCCCCGTTTCCCGCCCGCCTCCGAGGAGCGGCCGGCACGGCGCTGCCCCTTTAAGCGCCGCGTCGCCTCCTCTCCCTCCCTCCATCCCTCCCTCCTTCTCCCTACCCCCCCCCCATCCCATCGCCCCCATCTCCTTCTTCCTCCTCCTCCTCCTCTTCCTCCTCCTCTCCGCGCGGACCCGCGCGCGCTCCCGCGTCCCCTCCCCGCGCGCGCCCCCGCCGGGACACAACGGGCGCACGGCGGCCGTTCCAGAACCTTCCTCGCTTCGCTCCCTCCCCCCCACCCCTCCCCGCTTTTCCCCTCCTTCCCCTCCCCGCGCCCGCCACCGCCCCTTAAACCCCCCGGTCCGTGCGAGCGGCGGCGGAGCGCGGGTGCCCCTTTCTGCCCTCGCCGCCGCCGCCGCCCCGCTCGCCCCTTCCCCAGCCGCTCCGCCGCTTCCCCGGTGCGGCCGTGCCCGGGCGGCGGGCGCGCCGTGATGGACGGCGGGGCTGGAGCGGGGTTTGAGTGACAGCGCTTACCTCGGGTGCCAATCTTCGTCACACTGACAAGCGGCTGCAGCAATCGGGACCCGCACCGCCGCCGCGCGCGTCACCGCGCGCCGCCGCGCCCGGCCAATCACCGCCCGCGCCGCCCCCGACGCCACGGCGCGCCTCATCAATATTCATCGCTCGAGGGCGGGGCTTGGGCGCACCGCCCCTCCGCATTGGGGCCGCCCGTCTCTCCCTCATGAATATGGATGAGAAGGCGGGGAAAGCCGTAAGGGTGAGGCCACGCCCATCGCCGTCTGTGAGGCGGGGGGGTGAAACCACTGCTGTAGTCGGGGGAGGAGGGACGTACCAAGTGCCTCCGCCATGAGGGGAGCGGCGGCGGCCGCTGTGGCGGGTTCGTGCCGCGTTCCCTCGGCAGCGCTTGATGCTCGCCCTGGGATCGCGTCAGGGCGCTGCTCCCCGGCCTCGGGGGAGTCCCTTGCCTCGGCTGTTGGAGCTGCGAGCCCCCGCGCCTTGTGGGGTGCCCCCGGGAGCCGCCCGGGGCGGTCGGGGGTCGGCCCGGGGAGCCCCGAGCGCGGGAGCCGCGTTCGAGGCTCCTCACGGGCTGTCCCAGGAGCTTCTCCTCTGGCGGCGTGGGGTGAAACTGCCCGGCTGAGCCTTGCGACCCTTCCAGCCCCAAAGCTGCGCCCCCCGTTCTCCCCAAACTGCGGGGTCGGAGTGAGGGCGGAGCTGCGCTGCCCCTCAGGATCCTGCCCACGGATCAGGCGCTGCTCGGGTCCTGCCATGCCCTGAAATAAAGATGCTGAGCACACGAGGCTTTTTTTGTACTGAAACTCCGCTTGGGAGGAACCAGTGCTGTCACATCTTCTTCCCCCATGAGTTACCACTGGTAAATATTCCCCCTTTTCCCAAACCATTCCTATATAAGGGACAGGAAAGTGTCAGGAATGTGCTTTCAGGCAGGTGCCCTATGGCTTGGCCATTTTGCTGTTGGGATATTTAAAAAGTGCTGTGCAAAAGGGCTGGAATGTTTTTGAGTCATGCATGTGACAGGTGATGGATTTATTGTCTCCACCTTGTTCCTCATTCTCAAGGCTTCTGAAAGATCATCCCCACATCACCTCGCTGGCTTTGAGAGCAAGCAAGGGGAGGAAGAAAGTGACACATAAAAAGCAAATCTCATTTTAGGAAGCTCAGTTGAAACACAAAGCCGTTTTACTTTCAGGTCCCTCTGCAAAGCCACCAGTGGCAATCTACTTGATTATCCTATTCCCATTAAACTGGGAATACCCTACATTTTTTCATGGTCCATGTCTCTCTCCCTGATTTAACAGTAGCGAGTCTGCTTGGTTTTTTTTGGTTCTACATAACACTTTCCTGGGCCAGGCCACTTTTTAAAGATCTGGCTAATACTTTGGCAGCTACTTAAATGTTCCTGCAAGCCAGGTCTGCCCTCAGTCCTCTGCGCGTCACTGCTGTGTCAAGACCCTGCTCAGCCAACACAGTTGCTTCAGGAATCTTGTCACCCTGTCCACACTGCCACCATTTGTCCACTGACTAAACAGTTGCTCCATCCCCTTGCCAGACTGCCTGGAGCCTTCTCAGGAGTTCCTTTTCCATTGCCGTTTTCCCCTGCACTGTCAGAGCCACGTGGACATCGGGCTTGTTGAGCAGAGAGGGAACTTCTACACCAAGAAGAGAGGGTGGAACTGAGCTGTGCTAATCCAGGGTGCTCAGATGGGTAAATCATGGCTCAGTGTCAATGGGAATGATTTATTTAAACAAGATTAGGGGAAAAAAAAAAAAAAAAAAAAAAAAAACAAAACCCAACCAACTCAGTTTGTCTCATTCACAGGAGAATCTCTGTTTCTGCTCCTGTGCTGTGTAACAGCACCTCTCATGCAGTTCCTGTGGCCAGGTTGGCTGCTTCTACCACAAGTTTCAGCTCTCATTATCCCTGACACATTCATTAGTGACACATTCACTAAACAGTACTTAAAATTAACTGCTTCCCTTGTCCAGACCTGCCTCTTCTTCAAATTTGATTCTCCCTGCAACCCCTTTGTTCTCCTTCTGCCTCGCCTGCACTTCTTTGGATGGGAGTTCACTGATTTCTTCTGAGAGCGAACAGATTAAATTAAAACTAATTTAGTTTCTGTTTAATCTCTCCTCCCAGTGATCTTCAAAGCCTTTCTTGATGCCTTTCCCAAGTTGAATTTTCTTTTCTCCTCCTGCTTCTCTTTGCTTTTCCTTCCCTTCCTGGCTGCCACTTTCTATTCCTGAGCTCCCCCCTCATGCACAACAGGTGTAGAAATTCCTCATCTGCTGTTTCCCCCTCACCCCAGTAATCTCATATTTTGGTTGCCTTTGTAGTTAAAGTTACTCCATCCATTACTCTCCTCAGCCTCTTAACTCTTTTTGTGATTTCAGTAGATGTTTTAACTCCCTCGAAATTAAAGCTTGTTATCAGAATGTGCCTCGTGGTTTGTTAACTTTAGGTTGTAAAGTGCAAGTTTTAACTGAAATCTCTTCCAAAGTTGTGATTTATTTAAGATTTCTCTTTAGCCAGAGCATGCTGTTGCCCAAAAGTTCCCGCTGCAGATTTTCCATGATTTGGGGAGAATATGATACATCCGCCCTGCTGCACAACTTATTGTCATGAAAGTCACAGAACTAAATTACTCTGTCAGCCTTAATCCTGCCTGGAGTAAGCCAGTAGATTCAAACATTATTAAATAACATGGATACACCCTCAGATATACCTCTGCCTACATGACATGACCACATAAACCTCATTCCCACAAGAAAATAACCTAAAAGTCATTCCTGATCAAACTTGGGACTTCCAGCTCACTGAAAGCTCTGATCCCACTCACTGTCAAGAGGTCCCTGCTTTTCAATTTGTCTTCAGTCATCTTTGATACAGCTTCTGCAGGCTTAATTTTTAAAGGTTAAGCTTAATTTTTAAAATATCACAGCTGAAAGGGCTCCAAGAGATGAAGATTTAAGAAAAGCTCTAAAAATTACAGGACCCTTGAGAGAAGCTGATAACTTGGAAAACAGGAGCAGCAGGGGGAAAAGAATGAAGAAGTAACTGAGATGAGTGATCCAAAGGCAAACAACAAAAAAATCCCAACAAAACGAAACAGAAAGAGAAAGTACAGGTGCCTTTTCATTCTGTTTCTGATTGTCCAAACAAACAGTGTTGTCCCTTGTCATTTCTGCAAAAGAGCAAGGATCCAATCCATGGGATGGAAGACAGTACTCCTGAGGAAATTCTCCATAGTACAAATCTTACAAGGATTATTACACAGCTGATGAGGTCTTGTGCTTGGAGCTCCCATTGGTATGGGCGCACTAACTTCAGTGCAGTAGTGAGAGGGCTGCTTTTCTTTCTAAAAAAGGAAAAGCCACATGCCAGGGTGAATGAAATGTCACTTTAATACTCTGTAATAGCAAATTACAAATACATAAAAATGGGGTTTGACAATATTCAAGCGAATAACACTCAGGTTCTCTAACTTCTGTTACCTTCTTCCCATTGTACATATTAAATGATATTATTAAGTATAGCTCATTATTTGAAGCATGCCCAGAGAGGTTTGTGGGGTCAGGACCTTACTTGACTACTCAGAACAGCCCCCAATATATAAGAGCACTCCTCTCAGCTGGCACAAATAATTGCACACACTGAACTATTGAGGTCCTGCCTCATCAAATGAGACAAGCACTTTCCCAGATCTCTTCTCTTAAATACATTTTCTGTATCTATTTAGGCACAGGAGGAATGTGTCAGTGTCTTGCGGGAGGGCAAAACCCTATCCTACATACAAGTGCTAGAGGAATTAAGTTTACTCTGAATCCTTCAGCAATTACCAAGTTGTGAATATTACAACTGTGTGCAAAACATCACATTCACCTGCATTTAACCTGTTCAGATCACTTCTCGTGCCTCTTGACTGTGTACGTGGCAACTCTTTCATAATTAAGCTTTCAAAGGCAACATTTACATAGAGGGGAAGGATGGGCTTCTATGCAGGTGGCAGGAATCTGTACTCATAACGTGTGGAATAAAGCCTGTAATTGCAGTGAAAAGACTGGAATACTCTAAAGAGAACAGGGTTTCCCTCAGATTTCCATAAAAACCAGTTGAGTTTTTAAGCGTTGATCTCCTGACAATGGGAGGCCTCTGCAGAAAACCAGTTTCTCCTTTCGTCATTCCAATGGAATAAAAAGGATGTAGTAAGACATGTCAACAGCTTACATGTCTTCTGGCTGGTTGGAGAGCATTCCCAAGAGCAGCCTTGGTGTGCCCTGTTTGCAGGCACAGCACATTCACATCTGCAGCCACAACTTTACGTGGGTATAAGGAGGAGCCTGGAAAAAACGTGTGATTTACTTAATGGTGGATACAGCTTTTAAGATCTTAAAGCCGAAATTAATGAGTTAACTCCGTCTAAATAAACGCTATTGCTTGAACTAGATCATGGAGATCTGTGTAACTCGGCTGGGAACACTCCCCCTGGAGAAATTAGGAGCTCGTGTCCCACAGCAGGACTTGGGCTCAGACCAAGAGCTGGCACTGCAGTGCAGCACTGCTGCAAGGAGTTTCTGTGCAGGGACCAGGGATGCCATCCTTTGAATCAGCTGTTACGAGCTTGTGTTTTTCTACTCTGTTCAGTAGAAAAACCAACCTACTTACAGCATCCTTAAACAAAAGGAAAAATTAGAACTGTCTTATTCAATATTTCTCCTCATGTTAAATCAAATTTGAATTTTCCAGAGCTGTACATTAGCTGAATCACTGGCTGCACACTACTCACTCCATCTGTTTATATGGTTGAGTCACTGCATTACCAATATTTTAACACGTTACATGGAAAGAATTTTGGGCGATCTGGAGGACAACCCCCCAGAGCTCTGTAAGATAATGTTCCCTCCTCTGGGCTCTGTAGCACCATACTCCACTCAATGCTCCCTTTCTGCTACCAGAAAGATGTCAATTGGAACAAATGGCTATTTTAGGAATAAAAGCACAGCTTCCACTTAAAAGCTGAAGATTGAGCTGTGATGTAGAAATCCACTGTCACCTCCCTGGGTGCCATGTCTTGCCCTGGGAGCTGTGCAAGGAGTTTCATGGTGATGGAACAAACATCTTTCACAACCCAGCATATCTTTTTTCCACTTGAGATACTACAAACAGGTTATTTTCTGAGGGCAAACTGTCTGTTTTTAACTATGCCAAAAGCTGAAGGTATTTTACTGTTCAAAGTTTCTTCCAAAATGTGTAAATATTCTATGTAAATTAAAAAAAACATTAAAAATTATATGTAAAAAAAAATTATTTACCTCTGTGTAGAAGGTCAGGAGGGTGGAAGGGGCCAAAAAACAGGGTTGAAAAACAGAGTCAGAAGGACAGAGGTGGAATTACCGATAGACATTTTATTTTCCGAAAAACATAAAAAAGAGAATATTTTGTATGAATGTCACCATGGAGGACTATGAAGACATTCATGTTATTCTGGGAGTTGAGAAGCAGAAAGTGAAACCAACTGAAATAAAAGAAAACCAGTGAGACTAGTTTTACTTTTCAGACCAGGGGTTAGATCCAGCTCTCGCAGAAGTTGATGGAACAATTCCCACCGGCTTGAGTAGGATTTGGATTCAGCAAAGTGCAATGCAGAAAAAATGACCAGGAAGCACTAATGAAAGGTTCTCAAACACTGCTCTACAGAAGAACACTTTCTTCAGTCCATTGAGACGTGACTTCCCTCTCCATTACTCATTTACTTCCAGCTGCTTTTATGGGTTTCTGCATTTTGGAGCTCTGAAGGACTGAGAGGTGTTGGTAGCCAGGAATGAAAATGGCCAGCCAGCAGAGCCGGCTCTTTTGGAGATGGAAGAAGAAAGAATCCAATTGCTGAGCATATAGGGAAGGAATAAAGAAGGGACTATCTGAAGGAGCAGAAGGCCATTAAGCTGAGAGGATTAGGTGGCCTTCAGTGAGGATTAGGTGCTTTGCTGCCTAATGCAGCTGTCTAGCCAGGCACCTGAGCTCCTAGCACAAAGCAGAGGCAAAGCTGAGCCCCACACAGACGTCTGCACAGAGCTGAAAGCAAATAGGAAATGCCAAGGGCAGAAGCCTTCCACAAACATTCCCCTTCTCCTCTCTGCCAAGGTGGGATTTGTGGAAACTACCACACACCCCCTCCCCTGGGGTGAAGGTAGCCAAGCCCATCTCTGATGGTCCACACGGCAGCGCTTGCACCATCTCCTCCAGGCCCACATCCACACTGGCATCCCAGAGCTGACCCGTGTTCCTACCACCACATCTGGCTGAAGCCCAGAGCTTTGGAGCAGCCAAGCCTCTGGACCAGGTTCTGGATCAGCTGATGGGTTATGCTTGGGGCAGCATTCCCGTTAATGCTTTCAGACTCTTCCTCAACACAAGGGGCTGCTGTCATCTGGCTACAAGGACAACGCATGCATTTAGGTTGGAAAAGACCTCCAAGATCATCTAGTTCCACCTTTATGGATCTCCCTCTTGTCAGCCAAAGCACTGAGCGCCACATCCAGATGTTTCTTGAACACCTTCAGGGATGGGGACTCCAACACCTCCCTGGGCAGCCCCTTGCAATGCTTGGCAGCCATTTCCATGAAGAAACTCTTCCTGATGTCCAACCTGAACCTCCCCTGGCACAGCTTGCACCTTTCTGAATCAGAAGTTGCAATCAGACCATCATATTCAATGGCCACTGGCAGACTTCTCCTCCATTAATTCCTTTATTCCCACTTTTTGCAATTCTACAATGTCCTTTCGTCTGCCAATAAGTCTCTCCCGGAGTCAGGTTACCCATGTCAGCCTTTCCTCACAAGAAAGAGGAGATACAAGAGACTTTCTAGGCAGTTTTTCTGAGATTTACTGATAAGAAAAACATTCTAGGAAAGAAAGCTGTGTCAACACCTTGCTGAGCAGTAAGGTACAGAGATCCCCATAGTGGCTCTGCATGAACCAGCTTTGGAACTGGAAGCAGCAGAAGAAAAACCAACCTCAGGCTGTGCCTGGGTTAGCTGGTGGGCTGGGAGGCAAATGGGCTTGAGGCTGAATGCTCTGCCAGCCAGGCAGTGCTGCTTCTGGGATCCAGGCTTGTATCCCTGCCAAGCTCTGCTTCTTCCTCTGAGGAAGACTGGCCCGTTCAGCCCTGGGCTGGGGATGGGCAGCGCAGAGATGCTTTGTGCATGGCATTCTCCCAAAGCTCTGCAATGCCTGCAGCCACAGACCCAGCTCCCTCGTGGACCACCAAACTGGGCAGTGACTTTTCAGCCCTTTTCGATTTGCAGCATCCTGTTTATTTCCCAGAGCAGGTGCAGAGAGACTTAAGCCTCCTCCCACAGAAGGAGTGCATGAAACCCACAGACCCCACAGCCCATAGCATGGCTGTAGGGCCTCCTGGGACAGGGGCTGTGCCCATCCAGCACTGGGATTCTTCCTCACCACACACAACATTTATTCATTGACCAGCACGGAAAACAATGGAACAATGCTCTGCAGGGGGATGTTTAGGTTGGATATCAGGAAAAAGCTTTTCACCCAGAGAGTGGTTGGGCATTGGAACAGGCTCTTCTGGGCAGTGGTCACAGCCCCAAGCCTGACAGAGCTCAAGAAGCCTTTACAATGCCCTCAGGGACATGGTGGGGTTCTTGGGGTCCCAGCTCACAGCTCCAGGCAACAGCCAATGCAGCCCTGGAGAGGAGAGCTCTTAGCAACTCATTCCCTTTCACTCATGTAAGGAGTAAATCACATCGGTAGGATCTTTCTTTTTTAAATCTAGTAAGTGAAGTTCATGTAGACTGCATCTCTTTTCTCATAATCTGTATATTTTCAAAGAAATAAAGAATCCCAGAATGGTGTGGGTTGGAAGGGACCTCAAAGGCCCTCTTGTTTCACTCTCCTGCCATGGACAGGGACACCTTCCACTAGACCAGGTTGCTCAGAACTCCACTGAATCTGGTCTTGAACACTTCCAGAGATGGGGTAGCCACAGCTTCTCTGTGCCAGGGCCTCAGCACCCTCACGGGAGAATTTCTTCCCAATATCCAGTCCAAACCTACCCTCTGTCAGTGTGAAGCCATCCCTTGTCCTGTCACTCCAGACCCTTGTGAGAAGTCCCTCTCCAGCTCTCTTGTAGGGTCCCTTCAGGTATTGGAAAGCCACAATTAAGTCACTCAGCCTATTTTGATAGCTTTACTGTCACAAATACAGCATTGATCATGGGCAGAGAGGCTACACTGGAATCAGCAGAGACCCTTCAAAAGGTGCCAGAAACAATACTGCTTCTGGCTTTGCAGGTTCATAGAGCAGGGCCAGCACTGCAGGCCATTTCATGACTAAACCCTGCTCTCCAGAAGTAGTTTAAGTTAACAAAAAAGGCAGCAATGAAATCCACCCTTCATTGAGAGGTGACTCTTGCTCTGCCCCCTCCCCATTTCAGGGATTTACCGTTCAGCTGCCTCCAGGGTTTGCTTCCCTCAATTCTACGTTCTGACAACTATCCCCAAACCCAGTCAAAATTGTGCTTTTGTTTTGCACTGCCTTCTCCAATTCTCTTCTAAAAATGGTCATGTTTTTGCTGTTCCAGTCACACAGGAATCAAAAAGCTGTTTCAAACCCAGCGTGTTTGTCTCAGTACAACATCCCACATATAAAACGTGTGCCTACTTTGCATGTCAGTCTTCATTATTTTCTTTACAGATACAGGGAAACAATCACGAGACACTTAGCAGATTTTTTTTTCCTCAGTGCTTTTTCAGGATGCTGGCATTCCTTTGGCTGCCAAGGAAGATATTCCCTGACTCCACAGTCTCCACAGGCAGCAAGCAGTTTGTGCAACAGACTGCCTTTGCACAGGCCTTTGCACAGTGAGATTCAATCCTGTCTGCTTTTAGGGACATTCTTTCTTTTTGAAAACTTAGGAACAAAGTTTTACATTATCAAAGGTTTGTTGTTTTGTGGTTTTTTCCCCCCAGTTAGTGTAACACAAGCTGCATGCAGCCAGAATCTGTGGTGACTATAAATTCCAGCTGCTTCCCTGGTCAGTGCAGTGGCAGGACACTACTGAGGCAGTTAAACATGGAAAAAATGGAAACTTTCAGAGCCTCCATTTTCCTGTCATACCTAGAGGCAGCCTTGCCCCTTTCTCATCCTCCTGTTCCGTTTTGTATCACCACCTCCACTGCTGACAGTCCTTTTTTCAATGGGAATATCACAGCTGCAGCCACTGCCAGAATCTCTTGGCAAAGGAGCTGCTCTCTGAGTCAGAGCCTAATGCCATTACAAGGTCTGCAACAGCTGCAGCAGTCAGACATCTGCAAGTCATTTGAACATTTTATGATGAATAAAAACTATCCATTACATAGACCTATACATTATATATTAACCCTAATACTTATTCAGTTACACTAACAATAACCTTTTCCCTCTGCATGCTGTAAACTTCTTTGGCTGCAGCACATGGTAACAGAGATACTCAGAGCTCCAGTCTGGTGGAGCAGTCCCTGTGTACATATTACCTAACTTTTCTACCTATTTAACCATGAAATGATGGAAAGAAAGAAAGAAAGTGAATGCAAAGCTATAAAAACTCATAGCATGCATAAGGAAACCATTTTTATATAATTGCATGAGACCGCATACAAACGGAGAGGACACAAAACAATGAGAAAGGCAGAGGAAGAATGAGAACATGGACTCAACATGTACAGTGAAGAGATCTGATTATGATATGCACAGATCTCAGACCCATCCAGATGTCTCCAGCCAGCAACCTGATCCTCAACACTGCAGCCAAGCCATTTGAAATCTAAAAAATCAGAATACCAACGACAGAGGAGCAAGGCTTATGGAAAAAGAAACTGGAGTTGTGAGTAGTTAAAATCCTTTAAAATAATAACGACAATAAAGAAACATAAATGTGGTTTCATGAAGGAAATATATCCACAGCCACAAATTATGAAGTCAGCCCTCCAGGACATTGCATTCCTCATGCAACCTGCTGAGCCCGCTCCACATAAAGAGGTGTAAAATACACTCACCGGCTGGGTGACTTCAGGAGTGGAGCCCCAGATGTGATTCCCTACCTCTGAGTCCTCCCCATACGTACACTTTACAACACTAAATGCAAACTGGGCAAGACATACCTCTCCCTGAGTTTCACCATAAGAGTTTTAAAGAGACAAGGTGAAAGTCTGGCGTGGCAGAAGTTACCATAAATTCTCCATGAGGTTCATCCAGAGCCAGAATTTTTTCTAGCAATCCATATGCACATCAATATGATTTCGTGTTTGTTCATTTGTATCATTTGCAAACTCTTTGGATTCTCAGAAATTCATCCCTACTACTTCCCATTCATTTCTACTCTGTATTTCACGTGGCAGTTTGGTGCCTATCATAACACCAGGACTGCTTTGGAAGCAGAATGTCAATTAACTTCCACTTTCGCACCAAGTTAAATGTCTGGATTAACAAACTGGAGAACAGTGTAGGTTTAAGTAAGAATCAGCCATTAGGATTGCCTTACAGTTAGAAAAGTGACTTTTAGGAAATGTTTTCTTGACTTGATCTGCTTCCTCTGTGCAGTCAGAGGCCAAACTGTTTATTTTACTGGCAATCCATCTTTATTGCTTGTGTTGGCTTTAATGTTTCCATTCAGACAATCCACACATTAAATATGAGAAAGGCCCTAATATCCTAAAATCCTAATAAGTTTACAAACCATTCATTTAAAGTGGATTCAAAGGGAGTCCAGCAAAGTTTTTTGGTTTTTTTTAAGGGTCAGAAAAGCATTACATTTCAAGGATGAAAACCCACTTTACCTCTGACAGATGGGACACTTTACTCAACATGACCAAATCCCCGCCATCAATTTGCGGAGCACCTACCTCCCACAAAATTTTTTAAAAAAGGAAAAAAAAAAAAAAAGAGGGAAAATCCTGGCCCTTCTGATGGCAGAGATAACTTACCCAGCGTGACGTGACGCAATGATGCCTTTCTAAGTCAGCAGCCAGCCAGCTGTCTCCCTGCTGCTGCTCCTGCTTTTCCCATGCTCTGGAGGAGTGGGGCTGGAGCAGCCAGGCCACTTGCACAGCCGCTGTCAAGTCAAAGGGCAAGAGCAAAGCTTAGAATAAACACGTTGTTTTCACCCGCTCGCTTGAAGTGCTGCCAAATCTCCAAACATCAGCGCACATAAATCGGTGAGGATCACGGAGCCTGAGGCCCGAGCAGCAGCTGGAATCTTGTAGCTGTTACCTGGAATCCTGAGGTCCGAATAAACAGCTTCCCCATTCCTTGAGGCTACGTGGAAAATCTCAAAAAACACAATCGTAAAAGTGCAGCCAACACCAAGGAAAAGAAGCCCCAATTATTTCTTTCTCTGGTTCTCTTTTTTTATAGTCATCTCAAATTTGCAGCGATGGAAGCAGAGGGGGGAGGAATGGGGTGTCCTTTTGGAGATCTTTAAGGATGCTGGTTTTCCAAGAAGAAAGCAGCCATTGATTCTAGAGATAAATACTGAAGTTATTCAGAGGGGAGGAAGACTGAAGAGAAGCAGCTCTGGGCCCAGCAGCAAAACCCAAACAGCAGGAGCTGAGCAGCTGCAGGAAGGGTAGACTGGTCGATTTTTCTCAGTCCAATGGTGACCTTCAAGAGGCAGGAGTGGGGCAGAGTGGTGAAGTTCCTTCTCTGAACTCCAATATTTACCGGGTTTGAAATGGTTCTTCAGCAAGGACTTGAGAGAAAAAGCTCCTTCTCCACATCCAGCAGCCAAGAGAAAAGGAGTTGAAAAACACCGATTTCTTATGGCTAACGGGAGGGTGATATAAAAGATGGAGTCCATTGACTGGTGTCCAGAGACAACAACCTGGTATGAATTCCAGCACCATTCCACTTCCCAGCAGCTGGATTTCTCACCAGGGTGGATTGCTGGTTTTGGACACCTCCCCATTTTTTCCTGTCTGTTAACAGTCTTCCACTAGCAAGTATTTGGAACAGTTGTAAAGCTTTTTTTGTATCTCAACGGCCTTGCCATTGCCTGAATGCAGTTTCAAAATCTCTGGCATTTCTGCCCAGCCTATCTGAAGTGTATTTTTGTCACGCTGTTAATAAGCACTGCATCTCCTGGGAGAACCTCAGCTAGCTCAGAGCTCTTAAACAATGCGTGCCCCCAAGACAGAAGTTGTAAGGGAAAAAATGTTTCCCATGTTTCACTCGTTTTTATTCTGGGTTGCTCGCTAAATAGATGTGATGTACAAAGAGAAAGCTGGGACCACTAACTCCTCATCTATAAAGTAAGGATGAGAACCTAAGGAATTGTGCAACTTGCCAGGCAGCCAGAGGTCTCACAAATGATCCAGTCCAACACCTGAGTCATAAGGACCATCCTTGCTCTCAGTTCCTGCATTTTCCTTCTATAGTCTGAGTTTCTTTCCAGCTCCCCTCATGTTTCTCCCAGTCCTCAAACTGGGAGAGTTTGAGGACTCACTTTTAGGCTCACTTTTAGGAAAAAAAAGTGAGCTCACTTTTAGGAATACCCCAGGAGAGTTTGGGAAACATCACACAGTTCAGAATGACCTTGTCTGGCATGATTTTAGGCTAAATAAAAAAAGCATGGGAGATGCCTTTTGGAAAGGGAGCACCTGGAAATGAGCAGTGGAAGCATGGAGGGGTGGTGCTCTCAAGTCCCCCTTTCCAAGCCTCCAGGGAAGAGTGAGTAACTCTTGCTCCCTTCTTTGAGGCATGACATGAGCATTTGTGTAGCACGAGGTGTGTCATGGCTCGCGCGTTCCCTCTCCCTTGCCAGAGAGATGCTGTCACATGTTTTAGAAACCAGTGGTACCCCCATGGCCACATGGAATAGCAGGAGCACCTCATTATCATGGACAGCTGTGAGACAGAAACAGAAAAAAAAAGCAAAATAACAACCGACAGTAACAAAAAGGCAAGCATAAATAATCTACATTAGCTCATTTTTTATATTACTGCTTTAGGAAGTGTCTGTTTGGGAAAGGGCACTGCCATTTGAACCACGTTTCAGGCTGGAGTAACAAAAACAAGCCCATTAAGAATTTTAGGTGTTGATTTTAACAAAGACATGCGGCATGGATTCTGTGAGTGTTAGAAATTAAAATGCATATAGGCTGTATTCCGAGATGCTATGGATTTACAGAAATGTGTTCCTGTCAATCTATTTTGCAGTTAAAAGTTTGTAAAGAGGCCAGGAGAGACCAAAACAAATTTTGAGAGTTGACCCACTGACTCCACATACTGAGCCAAAGTTTTTGGGATATTTCATTATAAATACATGTACTTAAACTTATGTCTCTAACCATGCATTGATACATTCTACCCCAAAACTGCCACATATCCAAGACTTCCAGAGGTGGGTGTGAATTTCCAAGTGTAATTGAATGTGTGTAGGCAAAAATTTAATAAGGGGAGCTCAGAAATATTTGTAGATTGTATTAGGAGTGATCCTGAACTGAACACTGAGGATAATATCTAAGCATTGAAATCATAGAATCATAGAAAAAAAGTATTTAAAATTCCACTAAAAAGAGCCACTTGAGAGGAGAAAGATGATCTGGAAACTTGGTGGGATATTTTGTTTAAAATCCTAAGAGTTTAATTAATTTTACTCAGAGTTGAGAGGATCTCTGGTTATGGAGTCAACCACTCAGGTGTTACAGAAGTAACCTGGTCTGAAGGGGACAATAAGGGGGGTTCCTGCCTTTAATCACCTCCTTGGAGGGTGCAGAAAGGACAAAGCCAGGCTTGTCAGAAATGTGGAGTAAGGATCAGCATCAGGAGACAAAAAAAAATTTCCAATTAGACAACAGGTAAAGGCTTTTTGTTTGTCTTTTAAATCACAAGAGTGTCCAAATGCTGGAGAAGGTGACTGGAGAGCCTGCAGGATCTCCATCCTTGAGTGTATTCAGAACTCAGCTGGACAAGGTCCAGGACAAGCTGATCTAATTGCAGCTGCTGCAGAGCAGAGGACTGATCATCCCAGGACTTCCCAGCTCAGTCTGCACAATTCTGATGTTATGATGCTACACAGGATACTGGGAGTGTGTTTTCTGCTCGCTCACTGCACATCAGCCACTCACTGGACCCACCAGGAATTCCAAGTGTTTGGAACAGACAAGCAATGGCATCTCTTGTGGTGAGAGAAAAGACTGGGGCAGGTTTTCAGAGCTCAGTTCTGGTTGTTGAACACTGGGGATGTTCCGTGGAAGATCTGTCAGTGCACTCAGTGAAAAATCTCATTTCCCAATTTGAAGGAAAACTTGAAGAGATCCTTATAGATTTCAGTTCTCACCATGACTGGAGGACACAGGAAGCCCCAGAAGGAGCAGAAAAGTCTTGAACTTGGAATGCCTAAAGCCGTAATACCACAGGCTGTGCTTGCAGTAGCACTTCTGGACCTTGGATTAAGGGCTTCCAATGGCTGTCCAAAACCTGATGGGTTCCAAGATACTTTGAAATATCTGAGAAAATTATGAAAAGCAATTTTGTGCAAAAATGCACTTAAAAAAAAAAAAAAGACAAAGTTTAAAAACCATCCCCTTTGACAAGGAAAGTGGTTGCTTCATCTTTTCAGTGAGGGGAAAGTGAATTCCACTTTCCAGATTTTCTTGTACTCTCCCAGTAATGCAATTTACATTGAAAACCCCACTTCTGAAGTCTGTGCTGGGCTTGAACAGCTGGTTTTCACAGTAACTAAGCTGAAACTTAATTTCTTTCACATTTGAGATTTTCCAGGAATCATGTTAGTATCCTGGATTATACATTCTTCCAGACAAGATCCCTGACTTATCTGACAAGTGCCTAGCACAGCAAGACAAAGTTACTAATGTTACAGAATTTGAGCATATTGTGTCACATCCTGCTTGAAATTGAAATGTTAGCATATGACTCAAGCACAGCAACATCTGATAATAGCCTAGGACAGAAACATGAAGCCTTTTTCATTGAAATCCAGGAAAACAAAACAGTGGGAAAAAAAATTCTTGGTGCCTTCTTTGCATAATGTGCCTTCCCAGAGCAGACTGGTTCACTGAGCAGGGCAAACCGAAGACATGCACCACAAGAGTTCTGAGGTTATTTGACCTCCAGCTTCATTTTAGAGGTGCAAAAAGATCACCAGAAGACACCAAGGCAGGGTTACGTGGATAGAAAAGGCATCCACCATTAATTTTTGCTGTGATCTTGAAACAAGGGTAGCAAAATGGCCGTCCCAAAATCAGATCAGAATCTCCTTAGTTAGAAATGTAGCCTGAGCAGAGGGTGGGAGTTGACTGAAAGCAAGATCCATTTCTGCCTAACCCACTCCTCCTGGGCTGATCCAGTCCCTGTTTAGAACACCAACCCTCCCGAGAAATAAAAAGGGCACGAGGTGAGCAAGTCTGACTCCCAACAGCCACCAGTGACAGCTACTGTGGGCAGGCTGAGCAAACACACATTTCACTTTTACTGTGTAGAGTCTGACAGTTTGCAGCCTCCTCCTGCAATCCCAGAGCAGCTCAGAGCACAGTTCAGCACCAGCGCAGCTCTGAGCTCTGGGGCTCAGGTTACCCCGTGGAGCCTCAGGTAATAACAAATCACAGCAGCATTACTGGGGCCTCCTGTGGGCCCTTCACAAAGGAAGACCCCAGTTCTTGCATGTTTTTAAAGCTAGCAGCAATTTTCTGTCCCTCTTACAAGTACAGAGTACACGGGACCATTGGTGTCTCCAAGTGACTTTCTGCTCTTTATTCCTCAGCACGTGGATTTATACATTAACAGATTTCTAAATTTCAGCTGGAGTCACTAACATGCTCTTGATTTTTTTACAGGACAATAAAATTGCTTGCCAGGGGTTTCTGACTTAAAATTCTACACAGCAAATTGATGTAGGCCTCTTGATCCTTCTTACCACATTTTTGCCAAGTTACAGTATAAAATATCTGCTCTACTAATTGCACCCAGGGATTCACATCCAATATCCAGATAGACTCCTAAAGCTGACTCTGTTTTCCCTTTGATCTTGCCTGGTCTGTTGCTTGAAAGAATACAGACAGGTGATGGAAAATGCTGGAGTTATTGCAAGAGCTGCTTAAAGGCCAATTAACTCCAAAAAAGCCCAAAATGAACAAGAAGCCAAAATGGAACTAAACCCACAACAGCTGGCGGCCATCAAGGCGATTTTCCCAGAAGGCAGAAGACTGTTACTAATAGGATGGAAATACAGAATTTACTGAGACCAACTGTAACTGCTGATAACGTGTATTGAGAAGTGCCTCATGGCTCACATTTTCTGCAGAGCAAGACTGAGGCTGGACAGCAATTTTAACTTTTAGTGTGGGGGAAAAAAAAAAGAAGTGGGAAATTAAACATGCTCCCAACAATTAGTAATGAGCTGTTTTCACCCTTATGGTATTTTCATCACATTAAAAAATAATCGTTCAAGTGTTTCTATCCATAGAAGTAGGCTTTTTCCTCAAAGTTTAATCAACACAGTAAAAGTCTATCAGGAACTGCCCACTGAGATTCTCTTACATTTAAAATTATTTCAATTACTGCTGGAGCCCCCAACAGATGATTAAATAAAGTTGTATGTTCTGTTCTCCCTTTACAAGAGCTGAGGTTTTGAGATGTTTCAATCACATTACATAAACTTGCATTCCTCCACTAACACAAAACATTCACTCTTGCCACAGGAGACAAACACTTCTTGTGCTGCTCCCAGCCAGTGATTTGAACTCCCAAATCCAGAGTAAACATTACCTCTTCAGAGCTGGGAACACATTTGTGTGCAAGGAGCACAGCCCACTGCAGTACAGTGACACAAATGAAACATGGCACATACTCCACAGGAGTTGAATCCCGTGGGATTCTTTGACATGGTCCTGTAAGAATGGTCAGCATCCAAAGCTGGGAGACACTGAAAAGTCAAAATTATTTTTTTACACTATCACCAAATAATATATATGGAGAGGTAGAAAAGACACTTTTATTCAGTGATGATTCATTTGCAGTTCACTCATGAAAGTCAAGAGTGAGGGACTCCAGCAGCCAGGAAGAACTGTTCAAAAGCCCAAGTTATTATGCCTTTATTATTTATTATCTGATTTCAATTATACAGATGAAGCAACAGTGCTAAATAGAACAATTCACCATCCTGCCTGGGTGTTTGCTCTAAGCGTGGCTCTCTCAGTGCCGTGGTGATGGTCTTCCAGAGGATGGCTGAGGCTGCCTGTACTTGGCAAGGATAGCAACATAATCGTGGAAGGTGAACGTGTGATAGTCGTGGTGCTGCAGGTTCTTGTAGGTGGAATTATCAAACTTCTCTGAAGCAGGCTGAGCTGGCTCTGTGAAAACAAACAGCAACTGGTGACTATGAGGATGCCACACCAGAGGACAATGTTTTTAAGCACTGAGTCAGCCTTCATCAATTGTCAGATCCCTCATCCAGACAACATTTGAAAGAAAAAAAAAGTCAGCGACTTGAACGAAAGGAGAAGTTTACTAAGTGCAGCTGGTGCCTCGTCTGGCCCTAAAGCAGCACATGGAGTGGGGAACAGGGATCAGCACAAGGCATCTCATACAGGTTTTAGACCCAAACCACCACCTAATGCTGGGGGTGGACAGGGCAGAACATTCCATTTCTCTCTGGAAGACATATGTCTGCATTTCCTGGCTTTCCCATATTTGCCTTGGTTTTCATTCCAGCCAGAACAGTGGGTGACATTCTTAGCAAACCAGGGGGGGCAAAGGAGCAGTACAAATGATGTATCATCCTGTCAGACTACAAGATACAGCTCTTGGAGCTGCTTTACAGATTGAATTTTTGCCATGGGGAGAAGCGATGGAATTAGCAAGATCTCCATGATTTAATTTCAAATGTGGTTATACCAAACAGTAATCTATCAAGGGGCCTTTGATGTAAATTTCTTGTTTTGTAAATATACTCTTCTAACCTTTGTATTAGCTCTCCTTCAAAAAGAAATAACCCAATAAAGTTATTTAGAACTCCTTTACTTCCTGTTAAAGCCAACATTAATTCTTATGATTTTAGAATATTATGCAAATCTAGGCAGTCTCATTTACATAAAAGGTTCTTACACAGGCTTATTTTACAACCAAGCAAATTGCAAGAAATAAAACTTTACTCCCAGTATTAATTTATTCTTGTATACCCGGAGTTTTAACAACAGAAGAAGACACCCAGTGTAGTGAAAAGCTTTGTTGTATAAATTTGTATATGGTGGTTCAGGTTAGATTGCATTAAGCCCTTATTTTAACAGGTCCACCTACAATAAAAACACAAGAACTCCAACACCAGGATTTCCCCTATGACATAATTACTGCAGTGTGAAGCTATCGGATTAAAAGAAATATCCACAGCATTTAGCAAGGCTTGCTTATAAAATTCAAGGTGCTAAGCCATGGTTTCAGCAAAACATGACAGGAAATATCCCTGTGCCTGCTGCTCAGGTCTCCTGACACAGCTCACAGGAGATGAGATCCAGAGAGAGCCCCAGGAACAGGCAAGGGGAGGCAAGAGTAGCTCAACCTGCAAGAGCCAGTTGTTCCAAATTCAGAGACAGATGTGCAGGAAGGGAAGCAGATGGAGCCTCATTCTTCCTGCTTAAATACACTGCACTTGGCTTCTCGAAGGAAAAATTTATTCCTGAGCTCATCCTCCCCACACTTCATCTCTGCTTTGTCTCTCAAAGAGCAGGCACTTGCTGGGACGCTCTTCTGAAATGAATCACAGGCCTGTTTCTGAGCTCCCAGCTACAACTTTGCTCCTCACTCAGCAGTTCAAGGCAGCAGTTTTTGCTGACTGCTCTACAAAGGGATGACATCACCTGAACATCCAGGTTTGCATTGAGAAAAATTCTTTTTACGTCTTTTGTGTGGCTGCTGCAGAGTTTGCAGACATAAGGACACAGGGGCAGGACTGGAGTAGGAGTTACAGGTGGTACAGTCAGCTGGGAATGCTGAACAAGGAAAAGCAGTGGCTGTTCTCAAAGAAGGAAGAGACAACAAGGATACATCTGGAGACACGAGGAAAGAAAAATGTTTGAGCATCTAGAAGTCCACTGTGGATGAATGGTGAGAAAAGCATCATCTGTAGATAAAAACAAAGAGCCCTTCCCAAATTTTTGTTATTTTTAAAAGAAAGCTTATGCTGCTGACTGCAAGAAGGAACAAGGAAATCAAAATATCCTTTGCCAACAGTGCTGCATTTTGTTTTTTGAACTGCAGAATTATTTAGGTTAGAGAAGACCTCCAAGATTGAGTCCAGCACTTCAGTCATCTGAGCTGCCATTAAAGAAGGTGGTAAGGAAACAGATGAAATGATGAGCCAACTAACCCCTCAAACAGAAGGCAGGTATTTTACTCAGCACCATCTCCTGGAAGCTGACATACAAATGCAATTATTTTGTCCCTTAACCTGGTCAGGCACAGAATGGCTGAGGTTGGAAGACACCTCTGTAGGTCAGCTGGTCCAACCCCAAATGCTCAGGCAGGGTCAGCTAAGGGAGGCCCAGGGCCCCCAGGACACAGCTTCTGAGTGTCTCCAAGTTAGGCTGGAGACCCCACCACCTCTCTGTGCAACCTGTGTAATGGTCTATCACTGACAGTAAAAATGTTCAGGCAAAACCCTGTGTTTCAGTTTGTCCCCACTGCTTCTTGTCCCATCAGTGTGCACCACTGAAAAGCCTCACCTCTGTCTTCTTTGCATTCTCCTTCTATTATTCCCACACACTGATGATGTTCTGTCTAAACCCTCTCTTTTCTGGGCTGGACAGTCCCAGCTCTCTCAGCCTTTCTTCACAGGAGAGATACTCCAGTCCCTCCATCATTTCAGTGGCACTTTGCCAGTCTCTGTCCAGCAGCCCCCCATCTCCCTCGCACTGGGGAGCCCCAAAGTGAACACTGCCCCCCCAGTGCACCTCAGCCCCCCATCTCCCTCGCACTGGGGAGCCCCAAAGTGAACACTGCCCCCCCAGTGCACCTCAGCCCCCATGTCCCTCGCACTGGGGAGCCCCAAAGTGAACACTGCACCCCCAGTGCACCTCAGCCCCCCATCTCCCTCGCACTGGGGAGCCCCAAAGTGAACACTGCACCCCCAGTGCACCTCAGCAGGGGAGGGGCTGCAGCTCCCTCAGCCTGCTCCTCCCAGGTCACCCTTGGTGGCCTTTGCTGCAAGGGCACGTGTCTGGCTCCCGTTCAATTTGCTGTTCCCTTGGCCCCCAGGGCCTTTCCTGAAGAATGATACTCAAGCAACCTTACAATTAATGCTGCTTTTGCTTCCAAGCAGGCAAATTCTTTAATTCAAAGTAGCAGTGAGAAGAGGGGTCTCAAGAATGGCAGATTTATATTGCCTAAGAAGAAAAGCAGAATCTCAACAGATCAGGACAAAGAGACATCTGCTACTGAGATACACAAAATGAGATCAGCAGGACCATCAATTAACAGGATGGCAGTGAATAAGAAGGGTCGGTCAGACAGGGAAGCACAGCTGAGGAGATGATTACGTGATGGTCTTTCCTGAAAACACACCACTGTCTCCTCCCCAGCTCTCTACAAAACTGACTCACTACTTCCACACGAGTTGCTTGCAACCTTCCAGTCTCAGAATCAGCAATGCCTGTTTCTGGCATTACACTGTGATTTCTCGAAGTCTCCTGAAATCTGAAACACTGACAGCTTGAAAAAAACCCCCATCAAAACAAAACCTAAAAAAACCCAAAACAAAACCAGAAAGATGGCAGGGTTTAAGCAACAATGAGATGGCACCAAATTTGGCTCATGAGAATGGCAGCTACCAAATCCTTCCAAGAAAAGAGAAGAATGAAAACAAGTGCTGTCATCTAAAACCCATGATTTTGCTCACAATGGAAACAATCTTGTTTCCATTTTACAAGTAACTGTTTTATGAAACTATAAAAACAGAGAAATTAAACTGCTTCCTTTCCCAGCATAGCTGGAGACTGTGTATTACTGACAGCTTATAACAATTAGCAGTGAGCATTTTATCTTCCAGAAAGTCATTGCCACTCTGCCAGCTTCAGTAGAAAGACCAGAGGAGATGTAGAAACCCTTTAAAAAGTCAAACCCTAGCCCAGATGAATCAATACAGTTCAAACAATTTAAAGCTGTACCCTCTGTTGTGCTGCTTTCTCCAGCCTGGACTCCTGCTTCCTGAGTGCTCTCCTCCTTGGCTGTGGTGCCCATCACCAACGTTGTGCTTCCAGAAATCTCTTCCACTTTAGGAGTAGTTACTTCTTTTGCTTCCGACTCCGGTGCCTTCTTCATCTTTTCCTTCTCTCCTCTGGATAGCAGATCTTGCTTTTTGTCTTCCTGAGTCACTGCTGAGGCTTTCAGCTGAAGAGCTGCTACCTGGGGTCCCATGGACTTTTCCTCCACATGATCAGACTTAGCAGTGACATCGGTGAGGTCCAGACTTTTCACCACATGCGGTTCTAAGCCCAGCTTCTGATCTTTTGGAGGGGATTTTACTTTGGGGTCTCTCGCTTTGGATTTTGATGTTGCCTGGCCGACGGATGTTTTAGAAAATTTGACCTCCTTTACAAGAGACACGTCAATTTCTGGTTTGCGTGGCAGCTTCTTAATTCCATGTTCTTTGAGGGATTTCTGGGACAATTTCTCTTTTGCCAGCATTGATGCCTTTACTGCTATATTCTCATAAAAGATGGGATCTCGTCTGGGAAACTCAACTTTAGTTTTAATGGCAACTTTTGAATCATCAACATTCTCATCCTCAGAATCTGAGCTAGAATCTGAGCTGGATGAAGATGAAGTCTGTTCCTCAGCTAACTCTTTCCTCAGGCCTCTTCCTGCTGCAGGTGTGGTGAGGTTTTCCTCCTCACGGGAGGAAGCAACTCCTCGCTGAGGAAATGCAACCTCAGTTTTTCTTGGCACGGGCATCCTCGTGTCTTCAGCAGGTTTTGCAGCTTCCTTGAGGGTGGGACTAGAAATGCTCTCACCTTTGTCTGCAGACAGCAGGAGAGAGCTAGAAGACAACATTTTACGAAATTCAACTGGTGCCTTCGTGGCAAGCAGCTTGGTGCTTCCCTGTGGTGCCGCTACATCTAGGAAACGGCATAAAGAGGATTATCATCATTGTATCTGACATCACTATCACTGATCTTAGTCACACAGTTTTAACTTTCAGAGATAATCTGCTACAAAAATAAACTGAAAGTAATTGTAATGCTAAATACAGGCATTGCAAAGCAGAAAGTTTTTAGGCTTTTTTAGTTAAAGGAACTGGAGTTCTACCAGCACGTAACAGTTTTTGCTGCTGCGATGCCAAAACTCAAGAGATAAAGCTTTCTGTTCCTCACTTTGCCAGACCCCTCCAAGAGCTGTTTTTCCCTGTGCTTCAACTCTGCTGCACTGGGAAAGGTCTGCAGACACTTCCCTATCTCAGGAGAGCATTAGGATGGCTTGTCAGCCAAGCTCCTCAAGCAATGCTGCAGAGACAACGCTGCTCTGTGAACGAGCCAGCGAAGCAGAGACACAGGAAAGAGACACAGCCACAGCTGCTTGCAAGAGTTCTCCTGGGAGCAGAGAGGAGATGACTCCCAAAAGGAAAAGCAGCAGAGTAAGAGATACCTGAGGCCACCCATGAAAGTGTTACTTGTTCACTGCCCACGAGAGCTGCCCCCACAACACCAATTTCCCAAGACCTCATCTCCTCCAGGCTTCAGTTCCTATTTCTGCTTTGAGAGCTCTTTGTTAAAGAGGTCTCAGAAGATCTCCTGATGCTTCATGTTTGTCTCTGTTTCTTCTCCCTCATGGATACCTGCATTAAGCTAAACTCTCCAGACAAGGAACCAACGCTTGAAGGAGAAGGCAGCAATTCAGGGAATACGTAATATCCCTTGGATGCTTATTATCATCCTCAAGAGGCTGAGCAACAGCAAATACTGTTGTGGTTACAGAAAACAGGAGGTCAAGGAGGGCTGGGAGCACACTAAGAAGATTCACCGTGGCTGAAATTTGCCATAGCAAAGCCAACTCCATGACGAGCCGCACCACTTCCAACCAGCAGCAAAAGTCAACAGATTTCCAGCCCATTATGTAGAATTTCCTGCAGCTTTTGGAAATCCAGATCTATTTCATATGCCCATAAACTAAATACAGCTTTCCACTCACTGGTATTGTATGATAACACCTTGTATGGTTCTAGGAGGTATTACCATTAGTTCTGATCAGAAGCAAGTCTTTGGCAATGTCTAAATGAAAACACCACAGAAGAGACAAGCACACGAAAATAAAAGCAAAGTATTTAAGAAAGAAATGCAAAGATTTATCACAAGACAACACAATCAAAGAAGGTAGCGAGTTTACAGGTAATATTTTGAGTAATTTGAAGCACATACTTCTCTCTGCCAGATGGAAGGTGCAGGATGGCAAGGAAGGGCAGGGGGAGGCAGGAGGATGGGCAGCCACCTTTGGAAGAGGTCTGACTCCCTGCACAGACTGAGCCAGCCAGACAGCAGCCTGGAGAAACTAACACGGGAGGAAGCGTCACTCAGGATGGAAGAGCTCCTCAGAGAGGCACAGAAGAGGTTAAACTAACACAGGGATGGCCAAAGGGAGGACAGGCAGGGAAAGCTGAGCAAAACCTCAAGAAGTATTAATGTTAAAACATCCTAAGAAACCAAGAAGGGAGGGAAAGTTCAACTTGACCATTAGTTACTGGGATAAGGCTTTAAACAGTTAAGTTTGGCTAAGTGAAAAAGATAGATTTTATGATTAAAAAGCTGAAACATCCAACACAACTGATTGACTTGAATTAGGGTATTTCAAACTTTGCACCAGCATCACTGTGCCAAAAAGAACCACACCCCCAAATCAGTCACAGAAACACCATTCCCAGATGTGTTCCCCCCGATGCCTGGAACACCAGCAGCACCGCCAGCACGTATTTAAAGGCTGATCACACTCACAGAGGTGACAGCAGAAATTACAGGTCTATTTCCCATCACTGACTCTGTGTGCAAACACGACCATTTTACCAAAGCAAGGGAAATTTGCACATCCTGTTCCAGCCAGAACCTGGCAAAGGCAGCTGCATCCTAAACATCTTCACTAACCTCAGTGTTTGCAGGGGAAGCAGCTGGCCTAAGGGGGCTCCTGACTCAAATCAGAGCCGCAGGACAGCGAATCCAGAGACGGATACTAAAGCGCGTCTCAAATACACTTAATGCAAAAAAAATAAATCATAATAAAAAGCAATTTGCTGTTCAATCAATCTATGCAGTGAAGGCTTTCTTAATGGAACAGCCAGGCTTTGATTTGCTTTGGCATTTAAGAAGGTGGCAGAAGTCTGCCTTCGACTGCTCTTTCAGCGATCTTTTCAACAGCAGTCAACAAGTCTGATCACTCCGACATATGGTCCCATGGAGCTTTCCTGTTTCAGCACCTGGATCTCTAATTTGGGACAGGAAACCTCACTGAACCACTGAGCCTCCGTTTACACAAACAAGACGTCAGCCTCTGAGATTTGTTTTGACTTTGGTCAGGGATAAAAGGGGTTCGAACACTCCTCAATGTAGGATGCAGGGCAGCATCCAAACCGAGGTTCAGGCTTGCAGATCTATGGGGCAAGAAGCATCATAACCAAATTAGCACACAGGGCCGTGGCAGCTTCTTACAGCACTGCCTGGAGCTGCTATTCGGGATATTTGGATTTTGCAAGTCCTTCTCTAAGTCCTTCTGTTTTTTAAACCTGATAACACAAACAATTCAAAGGACAAGGGCGAACATCTAAAATTAAAAGCTATATTTTACACCTCATTAAAAACACTTCCAGGGATGGGGCATCCACAGCTTCTCTAGGCAACCTGTGCAAGGGCCTGTTCAGTAAAGAATTTTTTCCTGATATCTGACCTAACTCTAATTTCTTTCAGTTTGAAGCCATTCGCCCTCGTACACACTGAACAGTCTGACACTACCCTATCCAGCCTGGCCTTGAATATTATTAAGGTGAAGGTAAACAGGAAAGAAGTGACAAACTCATAAATATAAAAATATATACGTATATATGTGTGTATATATATGGCCTATAAATATATTCCACACAGCCAGACCTTTGCTTTTGCTTTTATTACTACACGGTACATTTTATCAGACACCCTCGTTTACATGGCGGTGACCTTTCAGTCCTTGTTTCTCCCAGCTTATGCAGCGCCTCTTCTGAGGCGTGACCCTTCCCCAGCTCTCCTCACCCTTTCCTTTTACTGACACCCCGATACCTCTCACAGCCAAACCACCCTCTTACTCTTTGGCGGCGGCGGCGCTGTCCCGGTGCCCACCGGCTTCGTGCAAAGCCCCCGCGCCTCCAGCTGCAACACCTGCGCGGCACAACACAACACGAGTTAACAGAGCGGGAGGAAATCCCGACAGCCGAGAGGGTGAGGGTGCAGGAAACCTCCCGGCGGAGCCCCGTTACCTCGCGGCTCACCGCCCTCCCGCCACCCCTCAGCGCCGCGGCCGCCGCCATCTTGCCCGGAGCCCTCGCGGCGTCCCCGCGGCCTCCCGGTGGGCGTGGCCGGCGCGGGGTGACGTCACGGCGGGGGCGCGGTGACGCAGCGCGCACGTGGCGGCGCGGGCGCATGGCGGGTGGCGATGGCGGCGGGCGCAGCCCCGGGGCCCGGCCGGCGCTGGCGCTGCGCGGGGCCGCGGCCGTGGCGAGCGGCGGGGGGCGGCTGCTGGCGGCGCGGCCCGGGCACGGCGGGTCAGTGCGGGGCCGGGGTACTGCGGGGGGAAGGGGGCCGGGGCGGGTCCGAGCGGGGCAGGCCGCCCGGTGCCCGCTGAGGGGGCTCGCGGGGGCCCGTGTGGGCTGAGGGGATGCGCTGGGGCAGTGCAGGAGCCGCTGGCCCTGCTGCGGTTCGTGCCTTTCCGAGCTCCTCGTCAGCGTTTTCTGGTACAGAAACAGCACTTTTAAACTTTCTGGCCATGGCGGTTTTCTGTCACGGTTTGCTCCCCCAGTTAAACTACAGCATAGAGAATATATAGATATACACACACCCTATATATATGTGTGTGTATGTATTTTATATATATATATATATATATATATATGTAGACACACATATATATGCATATATGTTATATATATAACAGTGTATATGTGTACATAACTTACAGAAATCATATTATATGTAAAACTACATTATTATGCATAAAATCACATTATTATACATAAGACTATATTATTATACATAAAACACGCATTATACGTAAAACTATAAATGCCTAGAATGTATACAATATTATTTTATGTATATACACACATATATGCATATGTAATAAATGGTCTATTTTATGTCCATAAGGAAGGTGCACGTAAATATCTCCAAGGTGGGTACCAAAAGGATGCTGCCAGACTCTTTCCATCTGTTGCCCAGTGACTGGGTGTGGAGCAGTGGCCATAAAATAAAACACAAGAAGTTCCACCTCAACACTAGGAAGAATTTCTTTCCGTGGAGGTGGCAGAGCTCTGGAACAACTGGCCAGGGAAGGTGTGGAGTCTCCCTTTCTGGTGACATTCCAGAGCCATCTGGACACATCCCTGTGCCGCTGTTCCAGGTGACCTTGCCCGAGCAGGGGGTTGGACTGGGTGATCTCCAGAGGTCCCTTCCAGCCTGAATGACTCTGAGGTTCTGTGTGGTGTCTGAAGGGAGGTGTCAGAGGATGGGCCAGGCTCTGCTCCGTGGTGCCCAGCAATGGGACAAGAGGCAAGGGCAGAAACTGATGCCTGGAAAGTTCCACCTGAACGTGAGGAAGAACTTTTTTATTGTTAACTGACCAAACGCTGGCTCAGATTGTGCAGAGAGGCTGTGCAGTCTCGCTCTCTAGAGGTATCGCAGAACTGTCTGGACACAGTGCTGTGCTGTGTGCTCTGGGATGATCCTGCTGGATTAGGGAGGTTGGACCAGCTGACCCACCGTGGTCCCTTCCAATCTGACCCATCCTGTGATTCTGTGACTGGGTAAATGCTACTGACAGATGGGCAGAGTCTGACAGAAATAAAGTTGATGCAAAATACTTCACCAGCAGGGGAGGATTTCCTTTTTGACACGTGCACACAGTCCAACGTTTTAAGCTTCTGCCACATCTGTAGCACTCTGGGAGCCCACCTTGGCAGAGGTGGTTCTCAAAATGGGGGGCAGTGCCCAATAACTAAAATTAGAGAGTTTTGTAAAAGAGTTTCCACTCTCATAGTTAAGCTCCTGGTTGTTCCAGTTCCAGTAATTTTAGGTTTGTTTTTCCCTTGCAGTGATGAGAGTCTCTTCGTGTACGACTGCAGCAGTGCAGAGAAGCAGCCCTTAGGAGAGAAAGGGTGAGAAAATCTGCTCTTTTCTGGAGGGTGCATCTCTGAGCTTGTGTGGCTGTGAAGGCACTAGAAGGAAGCCACAGGAAACTCCTTGAGCAGGTGAAGGGTTGGTTTTGCTAACCCTGATGGATATCTATGGAGCTGTTTTTTGTTTCTGTTTCATCCAGAGTTTCATTCCACTGTGCACCTTTTTTCTCTTTTTTTTCTGAAAAAAAAACCAGCAGTGGCAAAATCAAAATCATCAATTCTGTCTCTCATCTGTCAAGACATTTGTGGAAAAGTCCTGCATTTTTTGTTAGACATCTAAGACCAAAAAAACCCACAAAGCACTTACATATGTTCTCCTCCTGTTCTGTTCTTTAAGTCGTGAGAATTCAAAACACACACACACACAAAAAAGTATTTTTCTTGGACATTATTTTACTTGTAGCCAAACAAGAAACATTGTAGTGTTTTCCTCATAATTCATATCAAGATGTGCCAGCCCAAACTTTTGTTTTCTAAACGGGCTTTGATGCAGGCTCAGACCTGTCATTTTCCTTTGTCTTGGCTTGTTTCTTTGCATTCATGTCCATGTTGGCTCAACATTTTAAGCGGAAATAAAAGTGTTTAAAGTTTTACTTCGTTCCTCGTGCTCCTGGTGCTTTGGGAACAACCTCCTCAGGGAATTTAGTAGCTGTCAGGTTGTGAACTGTTGGTCCCCTTCTCTCTACTAGGCAGGATGGAAAAGGGACAGATAAAGGAAGTGATGACATCCTGGCTTTTGCCTTCTCCCCATCAGGAGGTTATTTTGCCTTGACAGACGACAGCAAGCGCCTGATTCTGTTCCGTACGAAGCCTTCCTGGGAATGTGTTAGTGTCAGGTAAGGAACTGGAGCTGCATGCTGTTATGGAGTTATGGCTGATGGATTTAGGTTCTAAAATGGGAGTATTTGGGATGTTGATATTTGTTATTACTTAGCTTCCTTTTTTTTTTTTTTTTTTAATTCTTTCACTCAAACAAATTTAATGTTTTTGGGAATTCAGAGTATTTGTCAAGAATTGATGTGTGGGCTTCCCCTCACCAAGAATGGGAGTGCAGATGTTTAATGTCACTGTCCAAGGAAGGATGATGTCTTTCCTTATCCCAAACCCAGTGTTTTTTATCTTCAAGAACTAAAACTCTGCCCACTCTTGGTACACTGAGGTTGCACCTGTAGGACTGATGCCGAGCAGTTCAATGAGTGCATTCTCTGTTCTTGCTGATTTTGAGGAGTTTTGGGGAATTTGTGAACTTTCAAAAAAGCTGTCATCTTTTCAAAAAGCACATCTTTAGAGATGCTGCAGCTGCTTTTCTTCAGTACATTCCTCTTGAGGAAACAGCCTGTTCGGTGTCCACCAGAGGTCCTCCAGTTCCAAGTTTTCTGCTGCTGCTTGTGACAATTCTCTGTAGAGAAACCAGGATCCTGAAGGGCTTCCTGAGAAAGTACCTGAGCATGTGACATCTCTGCTTCTGTTGGTCTCTGACAAATGTGAGACCCTAGATGCAAAAAAATTCAAGTCTCTGTGGCTTGGCTCTGTGTGTAGGATACAGGATGGATCCTTGGGGTTGAACAGTGTTGTAGTGAGGAAGTGGTCATGGCATGAGGCTGTGCCAGGGGACATTTAGGTTGGATATTAGGAAAAGGTTTTTCACCCAGAGTGGTTGAGCACTGGAACAGCTCTCCAGGAAAGTGGTCACAGCTCCAAGGCTTACACAGCTCAAGAAGGGTTTGGACAGTGCTCTCAGGCACGTGGTGGTATTGTTGGGGTGTCCTTTACGGGGCCAGGAGTTGGAGTCAATGATTCTTGTGGGTCCCTTTCAGCTCAGGATGTTCTGTGATAAAACCAGAAATGCCCAATTCTGTTCATTCTGTCCTGCCTTTCCTGCTGCCCTGCTTTGTGTAACATGCCTCTGGATAATGGTTTGGTGTTTTAGTTTCTGCTGAAAGTTTAACTAGGACCACAGATTTTTTTGGAATGTCATTACCTGATATTGGAAAAATGGGAATACAGGCAGAAGGCTTTCTGCATGGATAATAATGCCAAAGTTTGAGCTATGTGACTTGTATTGGTGTTTTGTAGCAAGCTCTCACACCGTGCTGGCCTTTGTAGTCAGCTTGTGTCAGACAAAGGGGAATTTTTGAATCTTTGTGCTCAAGATCACAGGTGCTAGAGGGAACTTGGAACGAGACTTTGGGTTGGCAGAGTAACCTTTTTTGGAACTATGTTGCCTGTGATCCTGTTGTTGTGGTGTTCCTTTAAACAGCCACTACAAAGTCCGGGAATTTCTCTCTTCCTACCTGAAGCATAGTGTACTGTCCTCTTGCCTCCACATGGCCACTGAATTTCAGAGTGGGTGAATATAAATATCCATTTCTGCGATCCTTGGTGCCCACAGTCCTGTGCTGTCATACAGGATGTGTTTTCTGGCATCTGTGCTCCTTATGTTTATCTGTGTAGGTGTAAGAAAGCTGTTACCTGCTACACTGGCAGCTGGAACTATGGGATGGTGGCAGATGATGAGGGAAGCTCAGAGTTGAAGTTCAGAGCTTTGTCTGGACAAGGAACACGGAGCCTGTGGCTCTGTGACTTGGGATATGAGGAGAAAAGAGTTCCAAGGCTCTCCATCAAGGGCTTCCCTTTGCAGTACAGAGTGGTAACTGGAGTAGTTCCTACACAGTTTTTAAAAGTGTTGCTGCGAGGGACTCCTAATAGAACAAATCCTACCTTGTCTTTTCTACATGTTTAACTCATGTTTTTATGATGTAGAGTGCAAGGAAGTCTACCAGCCTTCATTAGAATCCTGGCATGCTGCCTGGGTGAGGTGCTCAGTTGAGAAAATACCGAAGTAAAATGCAGTCATGCAGCTTTTAATGGCCTCCTGTTCCTCTCCCCACCCCAGGTGTTTGCTATTGCATAAGTCACTCATTTACCAGGCTCAAAAGTGCCATTTCAGCCCCATAATGTTACTCTCATCACTGCCATTTCAGTAATGTTGCATCTGAGAACTTTTTGCCCAGCCTCTTGGTCTTGTTTAACTTCAGACCTGCTGAAGCTGCCATCCAGAGCTGTTCAAGCTGTGCTGTTTGTCTTTCAGGTTTGTGAACAGGAGATGCACATCCCTGGTTATCACAGCAGCAGAGGATAAGATTTTTGTTGCAGATAAGTCTGGTGATGTCTATTCTTACTCAATAACAGAACCTAAAGCAGATGGGAAACTTGAGCTGGGTCATGTCTCTCTGCTGTTGGATGTGGTAAGTGTGTGTATTTACAAACCTGCATTCCTGCTTGTGCTTGGGTCTCATTGTTGCTCTTGTCCCAGATTTGTGGTTTGCTTTTCTTTTTTTTTTAATTATATAAATGAAATGTAGTCCAGATTTCTTCCTACTGAGTTTGTGTTGGCAGAGTTGGGTAAGGAAAAAAACTTTTGAGTGTTGAAAAAGTCTTCATGTTACAGTCACAGAAGTCTTGGTGACAGATGATCTATGGGAGTTCATCCACTCTGCTGTGTCAGCTGAGCTCTTTGATGTGATGATGGAAGGGGTCTTGCAGCTCTACTGTTGGGGCTCGGTGTCTTTCATGGGATCTGGAAGTCAGTGTTGCTTGTCTTAGTGAGTGAGAACATTACTGTCACAAAGATTTACGCTTCCATTGTTGGTGGAAAAAAGTGGCTTTGTGTTTGTACCTGCCTTTTGGGGTGAGGAGATAATTTTTTTCCTTAGTTAAGGAGAATTTCAAGCCTTGAACTGCTGGGCACTAAAGCTCTCCCTCTGCCAACAGGCCCTGAGTGCTGATGACCGGTACATCGTGACTGCAGACAGAGATGAGAAGATCAGAGTCAGCTTGACAAAGGCTCCCTACAGTATCGTGTCCTACTGCATGGGACACAGAGAGTGAGTGCCTTGTGTGCCAGAGCTCCTCTTTGCAGCTGTTCCCTGCACAGCCACCTTCATCCACTCTCAGTGGGTGAAATCTTCTCCTCAAATCACATTAAACAACAGCTTGGTCTGTGGCAGAATCATGGAATGGCCTGGGTGGAAAGAGACCTTTAAAAGTCACCCAATCCAACCTCCTGCCATGAGCAGGGACATATTCAGCAAGATCAGGTTGCTCAGAGCCCTGTCCCAGCTGGCCTTGAATGTTTCCAGGGATTGGGCTCTACCACCTCTATGGACAGCCTGTGTTTCACCAGCCTCATTGTAAAAAATTTCTTCCTTATGTCTAGTCTGAGTCTACAATGAGTTTAAACCTGTTATTCCTCCTCCTATTGCAACAGGTTCCTTCTAAAAAAGTCTGTCTCCTTCACTTTAAAAGACCCTTTAGGAAGGCTGCAGTAAGGTCGGCCCTGAGCCTTCTCCAGGCTGAGCAACCCCCAATTCTCTCAGCCTTTCCTCACAGCAGAGGTGCTCCTGCCCTCTGCTTGGTTTTGTGGCCTCCTCTGGACCTGGTCCAATAGGTCCCTGTCCTTCTTGTAGCCAGGGCTCCAGAGCTGGACACAACCTCCTCTGGGGCCTCAGCAGAGCAGCAGAATCATCTCCCTCCACATGCTGGTCACAAGAGGCTCCAGAAATGGTAAGCTCAGGATGAAGCCTCTCTTAGTTTTAGGCAGGGAAGTCCCTAGGAACTGTATTTTGAGGTTTGAACATATGCTAATTAAATATGTGTCATCTCAATGCACAACTCAGACTTGTTAGGTTCTGTGGTAACACAAAAAAAACCTGTCTGTGTCACCAGGGTGGATGGAACATGCCTGCCTGGACACCAGACTGCAGCGTGCTGGAGACTGCACTATGAAATACACTCAGGGAAGATGGAGAGAGTCTATAACAGGACAAGGGGGAATGGCTTTGAGTTGACAGAGAGTAGGATTAGATTAGATATTAGGAAAAAATTCTTTACTGTAAGGGTGGTGAGGCATTGGCACAGGTTGCCCAGGGAGGTTGTGGATGCCCCGCCCCTGGAAGTGTCCAAGGTGTTCATTAGTGGTTGCAGAGTGAAAAGCAGTGTAAATTAATTGAAGTGTATTCAAAAATCTGATATTTAAATTAGAAATTAATAAAACAGGGTTACATAAACCATTAATTGTCTCATTTCACAGTCCTGGATTTTCTTCTCTCAGTGGGGTTCATGGTGATTCTTTCTGGATCTGTTGTGCCTGCTTTGTCCTGGAAGTTTGTGTGACAGTGACCAAATCTCTTCCTTCTTTTTCTTCACTCTGTGGCTTTAAAGCTATTCCTGTTTTCAAAGGCAAGGCTGTCCCATTCAGGTCATGTTCTGCTCAGCTCACTGTGTTTGAGACTGGTGAGTCTGAGATAATAATGATCCCCAGAAGTTCAGGTCATCACTGCTCACCAAAGACAAAGCAGGATCACCAACTTCTGGAAAACAGAACTTCTGGCTGAATGCAGGCACTGGTAAACTGCCACATTAAAATTCTCTAAAGATTGCTTTTAAATCATCTCCCAGCTGTGTCTGGAGAGATGTGGCACTCTGGAGGCTGAGCCATCACTGCTGTGTTTTAAATGATCTGTTGAGTCATGTTTTTAATGTGCATCATGAACTGAGAAAGGGGAATGTGCTACCTGAATAAATCTGTCTCCACTGGCATTTTTTGATCCACATGACAATGTTCTCAGCTGGGAGGAAATCAGTAGAATTCCTTGAGTGCAAATGGGGAAATGTAGTTCTTTATGAAGTAGAAAGTCAGTAGTTTGTGTAGTGCATGTTTACTAAGTACTGGTGACATTTTCTTCTTCCTCCTAATTATCTTGATGTGGAAAATCTGTTTGTTTATTGTAATGTTCTCTTTAAAACTGCTGTATTCTCTTACTGTGTGTGTTTAAATACCAGGGTGTCAAGCAAGAGAGTTCAACTTTTGACTGCTTTTCCTTTAGGTTTGTAAGCAAAATACTTGTAATACCCAACTGTCCTGACCTGCTGTTGTCAGCTTCTGGGGTATGTATTGCAATTTCTTCCAAAAAGTGTTGGTTTTTTGTATGTTTGGGTTTTAAAATTATTATTTATACTTGTGTTTTGTCCAAATTCATTGGGATACTTGAAATAATCTCTCATGATTTGCTCCCTCCTCTTCCTGCCCCCTTTTTCTTGGTTCTGTTCAGTGTTCAGCCATTCTGTTGCTGGATCACACAAGAACCTTTTACTGTGCTTATAGTAAAAGGCATCTTTGGGATGGTGAAATTACCATTAACTCTTGCTCTGGAGCTCAGACATTGTCTTCTTGGGTGAGAACTGTAGGAATGAATGTTCCCTCCCTTCCCTCCCCACATATTTTCCTGAACTGATGGCATCCTTCTGCCATGCCACATCTGTACAGAGATGGAGCTGGCCTAAAAGAAGGGAAACAATATTCTTTGTTCCTCTGACTACCAAAACTGCACAGGAAACGAAAAATGTTCCCTGTGAAGATGTAAAGATCACAGTAACTCCTGGCATTTGGTTTCAGCTGCTGTTCTTGCTTCCCTAAGGCTCTTGTCCCTCTTAATTATTGAAGCAGCTCTAGTGCTAGTGCTGCACATGGCTGTATTTCACTCTTAGCAAATGCTCTTGCTTTATTTTTCCAGAGAGGTGTTTAGTCTCTCTTCAGGAGGTTGCTAAATCAAATGAGACTTTGGTTGATAACAAGAGCATGGGGCAGAGGAGGGCAGCCTGGAAGAATTGTCATTAAAATGCTGAGCACATGCATGACTGTGCTGTTTGAGACAGGCTTGAAATGCCCTCCTCCAGCTACCCAATTTCCACTTCAAAAGGAGAATTAAAATTAGCATGATTGAATAATTTAGAATGCAGGGGGAAATTATGTTAATTAAAATGCTTTATCTGCAATTTGAGGTCTTAACTAAGTGACTATTTAGCAGCTTCTGTGGGGAGCTCTTCAGGCAAACAGGGTTTAGCTGAAGGCCGGGAGTGGCCTCTCTTTGCCTGAGTGCTGCTAGTAACAGACTTGTGTCCACTTCCGTCTGTCCAGGACTCCACTCTGAGACTTTGGGAGTATAAAAGTGGAGAAGAAGTGCACTGCTGTCAGCTGAGTACCATCTGTGGGCCTCAGGCAACCAAACCAGACCAGGTATGTCCATGTGTGCCGGTGCTTTTGCTGTGCTCCTGATCCTTGGCACTGCCAAACGTGTTGGTTCTATTTTCCCTTCTGTCACTGGGTTTAGAACTTACAAAAGCTTTTACAACAATCTGGGATTTTGGGAAGACAGTCCCTGAAATCCATTCCTGTGTTTTGTGTGAATTTCTGAACTGTAACAAGCGGTGACCAAAAGAAGCTGCTTCTAATTCAAGTTCTGCATGGTGGACAAAACCTTCACTTGAAATTTTTTCTCCAAAACCATAGGTGTTGTAGTTTCCTAAGCAGAAAACATCCTGTGACACTGGGAAGATCTAAGCATTTACCCATTTTTTAAAATGCTTAGAATGTCAAGTGTTAAAGTTGCAATTTTCCCGAGCAAAAGGAAGCTTTGTAATATTTTTAACCAGTGACCTGCAGTAGTGCCCTGTGGAGTCAAAACGCTGGGCTTGTTATTTTAGGGTCTCTCGCAGCTGGACAGTGTCCAAAATTTAAATGTGTGAGTCCTGGACAAAAACTGAGCACCCCAGGAGCTCTCCTGAGCTTCCAGCCTGTACATCAGCAGTCTCACACACAAAAGTTTGGGGTGCTGCTGTGATTTGAGATGCTCACCTGATGTGAGCAGTTGTTTTGGTAGTGCTTGAAATGTAATTTTGTTTTTTTTTTCTTGTCATTTAATGTGGCATGAGACCAATTAGCAGTGAAATAGCATTGTCCTTCTCCCTGCTGCATGCATGGAATTAAACCACCTACTCATCTGCTGGCATCAGAATTACTTATCAGAATTACAGATTATGGAATCTGCTGGGTTATTTGAGTTCACCTCACCACCCATCCTGCTGTGTGTGATTTTTCATGGGACTCTCTAAAAACACTTCTTTCCCTGCAGACCACAGCTGCCTCCCAGTTGTCAGGTGAGGCAAAGCCATTGTGGAATCCATATCCAGGCAGAAATTGAATTGAAAATTCTGCCTTCCCTCCTTTGTGCTGTGGTTTTGGGGCTGGAAGTGTGTTGTGCTTCACCTCCCAGCAGCTGGGGAGCCACTTTGATCACAGCTATTCCATTTACATACTGGAAATCTTGGGTTTGGCCAAGGGTTGGGCTCTTGGGTTCCTGTTAGCAGAGATTCAGGGTGATATCCATATGGACAATCTAACCTGCTCCTTGGACTTGGGAGTCTTCTTGAAAACACACCTGAGCCACACACCTCTCACACACATTCACAAGGTCTCTGCCTCATTTCAGCTTGATGCCAGTGCTTGAAATCTTCTAAAAAAGCTGTTCTTGAGGGTTTTTGACAAGTGAGAAAGGTACAAGATTGGGTGACAAGCCCATCTGACTGGTATCCACTGATACTCTGGGTGCAGCAGGATTTGAGCATTTGTTTTAGAAGGAATAATGGGTTTATTTTGAAACAGTTTGCTTTCTAGATTTATAGGATCACTGAGGACAAATAAGCAACTAACTGAAGTGGGGAAATCTGTGATTAATATTAAAAATGCTATTTGTTCTTTAGATTGGCTTAGCATTATAAAGATGGCTTGTGAGTAAATTAGCAGTGCTTGATCTGACACTGAACCCTAATTCCACTGATCCCAAACAAAATAATAAAAAAATAATATTGAACTATATAATAAACCTTGAATGTAACATTGGATAAAATAATAAATGTCAAAAAACTTGTTGCTGCAGATAGGAACTGATCTAAGAAAACCTCTCCAACTCTCTTAGAATGTTTTTAAATGTGGTTTAGTAATACTTGCCTTGTCTCTCTTCCATAAAATGCCTTCCCTAAGATATTCTTCATGCTGATGTAGCCTCAGGAGAAATTGGAGGTGCCCTTTGCTTGAGGAGTCTGTATTTAGCTTCTTTACCCCAGTGTGAGTAAGCAAAGACAGAAAGGGAAAGCCCATAAACTGTGGGTTAATAAATAGAGCACAGTAATTAAGTAATAAACATTATTCCTGCAGTGCTTTGCAGTTCTTCCATCCACTGCCACGTGTGGTGGTGCTGTTGGAAGCCACATGGTGGCCCGTGACTTGTCTCTGCCAAATCCTGGACACTGCTCACTCTCACGGGTGTTCTACAGTGAAAAAACTTGTGTTCTGCTGGCCTCATAGTGCTAGAAATGCCAGAGGTGACAGTGCTGTGCCTCCAGGTATGTCACAGGGTATCTCCACAACCCAGAGTGACATTCATGGTCTGAATTTAAGGACACAGTCTCTTGAGCCAGCACTTTGCAGCTTGTAACAAGCACAGTGTCTGCAAAGGACTCTGCAGCCAGGGATCAGATGGGGTTATCAGATGGCTTTTTCTTTTTTTTTTTATTTTAATTTTTTTTATTGTTACATTTCCTTTTTACCATTGATAGCCAGTGTGAATGCACTGGAGCTTTAAACACAGCTTGAAGCTCAATGAGGATGGAATCATCAGTCATGGTGGGTCATGTGAGCACAAAAATGTGGGCTTATTTTGCTTGGCAGATGATGAATATGTGTCTGTTTGGGGAATGTAGGAGTGTTTTGAGCAGTGTAGCATTGGTTTCAGCTGATGGCTTACAGATCCTCAGTTCATTTTCCCGCTAGAATGGGAGTAATTCTCTTAATTCCATAGTGCTATATAAATATTTTCCTGCTTCAGAGCTTTCACCTCATCCAATCCTCTTGACAGCAGAAGCTTGTTTAAAGTCCAGAACATGAATTGCACAACTCTACCCCAATGCACCAGTACATTAATTTTTTATAGGGTCACCTCTTCTCACAAATGATATCAAAAGTTAATTTTAAGGTGTTGGCAGGCTGATAACAAAGTCATATAAATACTGTCTTGAGTTCAGAGAGTATCAAGAGAACATCTGTTTGTCACAGAATGTTCTTGCAGCCCTTCCTTAACTGATTTCATAGCCCTGTCCTTGACCATGATACTGCTGTGGGTCTTGCATTCATTTTGCTGATTTTTTAACTTACCCACACATGGAAAGAACTTGGAAAGAAGATGCATTTTCCTGTCTCTTTCCAGCTGTGAATAAAACTTGGTTTAAATCAAAACAGCCTCCTCCTCCCTCCTCCAGTGGAGCTGGGAGAGAGCTGCTGCCTAATTTAAGTTCACAGAGCCCTTTGTCTCTCTAACAAAGCTCTTGGCTGTGTAGGTGGGCACTTCCCTGCATGTTTGTCAGGCAACAGGCAGAGAGGCAGAGCTTTGTTATTAGAAATAAATAGCACAGGTTTCAGCTTTTATATACATATATATATATATATATATATATATATATATCTATATCTATTTTGGCTTGTTCCTTTAAGTGTCTGAAGAACCCACTCATGGCTTACAGTAAATAGGAGCTGTCAATTCTACTCCAAAGCTGTGGTGTAAGTGGCTCCATCCTGCAGAAACAGCATTTAGCCACATTAGCTACACAGAACCTTTCTGGTTCAGCCCACTCATCCTACCTGGTACTTGCAACCATCTTTTATGTCTGTGTGAAACAGGGGTCCTGGGTCCCAGTGCTAAATATGGACTAATAACTTCATATTTCTGCAGAGTAGCAGGAGATCAGTCCCATCTGTTCCCAGGAGCTCTGAACCATATCAGTCCTTTTGATATTATTTTTTATTAAGTGCTCTTCTGTCCCAAACAGGTAGTTGAGATGAGTGGAAGGTGTGCATGCTGTTCTTGCTTCCCCCTATGAAATTGTATCACACAATTTTTCTTATATGCTGGAGGAAAAAAAAATTGTTTTCAGTTCTGTTATACCATGAACTAATTTTCTTTCCCACAGTTGGTTTATCTCTTAGTGGTTGCATCATGTGCTGTTGACAAAATGGTTAGCTTCTGGTGTTAAACTTGCTGACTTGAATTTTTGGAAGCTGTACAGCTTGTTTTGCTTTCCTACATGGATTGCAAAACTGTGAAAGAAGCACCATGACAATGCCTATACATCAGCTGGTACTGTAAGGGTAAAATCCTGTGGGAACTCCCAAATTTACCCTAACTTAGTGAACCAGAGGCTCTGTCCAGTCACCAGTGTCATGTCAGGGAAGAAGGTGGAGGTTAAAAAAATGAACATTTGAGGATACATCAGAATTCTGCCAGCAGAGTGTCAAAAAGATGTATTTTCCCTGCCCTAAAGGAAATAACTCTCTCTACTTGGAAGGTTTTAGTCATCAGCAGTTGGTGTTGTCACTGCTTATAAAATACACTCGAGAACCAGCCTTTTGCTGTTGCAGTTTTGCTGTTCACATTCTATAATAGATACTTTTGAAAAAGCACCCCAGGGACATCATTTTGCAGTTTCCCTGCTCCTCCCGAGTTCTTCCCACTCCAGGAGCCTCAAATCAGTTGTTTTATATTTCAGGCAGAGTGGTTTGTGCAGCAAAGGTGCTGCTTCTCTCCCAGATAAAACTGTATGACTTCTAAATTAGGAATGTGATGTGGGTTTTTTTTTTTGTTGTTGTGTTGGTTTTGTTGGGATTTTTTTTTTAATGAGGAAAATGGCCTCAGGCAGGCCTTCCTTGTTGCTCAGAACACATTTTCTGTGGAGCAGGATGGCTTCACCCAGACTCAGGTTGGAACAGAGGCAGCACAGCAGGGATATTGGGGATATTAGCTATGCATCACTATCTTCGTTTTTTAACAAACAGAACAGCAGCTAATAGCTTGTGTTTGTAATGTCTCAGCTGCTGGAGTGATATTCTGCCTGAGCAGGCTTAATGTCAATGTTTTTGCCATTAGCATTGCAGGAGAGAATGTTTGGAGGTGGTGTATTTTCCTTCATCTGTTGGTTTGTCTGCTAAGAGTAGTTCACTCAAACCTTTACATTTGATCTCGGGACAGCGTGGAAGGGACAAGTGTGGAAAACTTTATAAAACAGCAAACACTGGTACAAAAATAACCTTGACTGCAGTTAGAAGGTAATTAAGTTGCTTAACTTGCTGTAAATTAAGACATCTGCTAAATTTTAAAGGCTCATAGTGAAAGGGAATGTGAATTTTCTGCCCATAAATGGTCTCAACTAATAAGGATTTTTTTCTATTCCTACTAGAAATACACCGTATCAAGAATAACCTACTGCTGTCAAGGTGGTTATGTTGCCATCCTGTGTGACAGGTAAGAACACATGGAATAATGCCTGAAATCATCACAGCTACTGCAAAGGCATGAGCAGCTTTCCCTGCTAGCTGTCCTGGCTTTCCCTGAGCCTGGAGTTCTTGGTACTGCGGATCTCCAGATGTCCCTGTGGCCTCTCAGGGAGCCTTTGTGTCCTGGACTTGCTCTGAGTGATGATGGGAGTGCAAGGGTTACCTGGCTCAGTTAATTTTTGTGATTCAAACATGATTCAAACAAATGATTCAGAGTTTGTGATGCCTTTCCCTCAGTGGAGGAAACACAAGGATGGGATGTACAAGAGCTGGGGGATGTTTTATTTTGGCAAGTGCTCAGCTGTATATTTACCTTCAAGTGCAGCCCTGTAGGCCAGTGTGTCACAGTGCAACACTCCTCATAAAAGTCCTCAGTAATCCTTATGAAATTCCCTTTACTACCCTTTCTTTTAAAGAGGAGGCAGCACTGGCTGCTTTTTCTTTCACATAACACTTGAAAAGCTGTTTGACACTTTGGGTATTTACAGCTTCTGACTCAGATCATGTAAGCAAACAGCATTTGAAGTGCTCGTTCTAACCACTTGGCTTTGGCTCTGTTTGGGATTGGAGTGGGTGTCTGTAGTTTGCTGTACAAGTGATGGCTGTAGGTGGATTTGGTAATAATGGTAATTAAGTTTTTCCTCTCAAAAGTATTCCCACAGTCTACATCTTTCAGCTCGATGCCACTGCCCAGCAGCTGCTTTACAAACAGCAAATCTCTCTGAAACACAAAGGCTGGGACATTGCATTTGAGGAAAGGGGAGACCTGTGGATTTTGCAGGAAGACAAGGAAGCTCCTCTTGTGATGTACAGAGCATGTGATGGACAGTGGAAGGTACTCCTTTAATGCCGAAAATCCTGGGTGTTTGATCATGTCTTGAGGCCACAACAGAAGGGGAGTTTGCTGTTCCATGAAAGCTAAAAAGGCGCCTTTCTCTCTGTCTTGAGATGGAGAAAAAGCCATAAGTACACATCTCATTCTTCTTCTCACCTGTGTGTGTTGCAAAGGTGTCAGGAGCTTGTTATAAACACCAGTGTGTCTGTTCTCAGCTAAAGCTGACATCTGGCACAGCAGGATCAGAGTGCTTGTCAGCACTCACTACTTTAAACCGTTGCCTGAGCTTTCTGTGGCCTACACTTGATGATTTTAAAAAAACCCAAAAAAACAGCAACCCACAAACCAACAAAATCCCTTTGGATTTGCTCAGGAATTCTTCCCACACAGCTTTCCTTGTGCCTGCCTCTGAGGGATCCTTTCCAGGACAAGGCATCCTGGGAGCAGTAAGGGAATTACTTTTATTTGCAATGAGAGCAGGGAATCATATTTGGGGAATGTGCTATCAAGTTCTCTTTTATTGCCTATTAAGAAACTGGAAACTCATTTGTTATCCTTGTAAGTCCCCAGCTCATTATGGTCTGGTTGTGAAGAGGTTTTAATGAAACTTCTGAGTGTGTTCTTTGACCCTAACGTATTCCCTGGGATATTTCTTTTCCTCACAGATTAGTAAGTGGGAATCAATTTCTTTGTTCAAATGGCAAAGCTTTCCTAGCAGAACTTGAGATCTCAGGCCAGGTTTCAATAACAGTCCTAGAAAAAAGGAGCCTGGAAGAGATCATGGAAGTTTTACACTTGCTCTGTTTCACTACATGCTTCTGAGAGCTGTTGAATTTTTCAGCATGCTGTGGAACACGAAATTGTCTATGAATCCCAAAATAACATGCAGCCTGCCTTCTTTTCCCAGGCTGTAACTGATGACAAGGGATTACAGAAGATGTCAAAATACATTCAAGACAACTGGACAGTGTTTGAAGGTGAGAAAATTGGCCTAAAGGTTTAGGGAATGCAGTTTTTACAGCTGAAGCATAAGATTTAGAACAAGATTGGAGTTCAGGTCAGTTCAGCTGGCTCTTGAAGTCACTCAGTCTTTTCTCAGTTTCATCACTCTGTCTGGTGTGGAAGCCAGTGCAGATAATGAATTGTGTTGAGGCCTCTGTTATCACAGAACCATGGAGGTATTTAGAGCTGAATTGCAGCCTTATAACTTTTCCAGAGACACCTTATCACAGGGATGCATCCAAACAGCCTCTGGCAGAGCTGCTGGAGTCTGTCTTACTGCTGTGGTAGCAAACACTGGTGTTTGTTGTCTTGTCTCCTGCCTGGGTGTGAGACTTTATCACAGGTACGGTGGAGACAGTCAGGATGGAACAGCTCTGCTGTAAAGATGGGCTGTTGGGTCCACCTTGGCAGGGCAGGATGTGGAGCCTGATGTGACTGGAAGGTGTGACCCTGGATGGGACAACAGATGACATTGCTTAGTGTCTGGCTGGCTCATTTTATTGTTGCTTCCTTCCCCACTCCCAGTCTCTGTCAGAAAAATAATGCCTGGTTTCCTCATTCAGGAAAAAAATCCTGGAAACAGGATTTTTTTGTATTATAAAAAACAACCAGCTGAAGCACTAGCAGTGGTTGTGGCTGCAGGGTAGAGAAGGGCTGTGGCATGTGCTAAAATCTCAATTATGTATTGAAACTTCATTCATAAAAATTTCTGTCCTGCACTTTGCTGGGAGACTGGAATCTTCCTTAAAAAACGTGGTACAGTTCCCATCATTCTTATGGTCTGTTCATGGTGGCCATGTGTAAAGATGGAAGAGCTGCAGGAATGTTCAGTCTGGTGTAAAGTCTCCTTAATATCTGGTACTGGATGGCTTAGCATGTAGCTGTCATTAAGTTGGTCATTAAATTGTAATTAAGGTGGTGCAGTCTTTGTAAGTCAGGTGTTCCTTTGGAAGGGAGATGTTTGCATGGAGATGTTGCAGACTTGATAGTTACAGCCAGGCAGATAATTAGGAGGATGAGGGCTGAGTGGAAATGAGCACAGAGGAGTAGAGAGAGCAGGCAGGGGGAGAGGTTCTGAGCATAATTAGCATGTGAAAATTCAGTCACCAGCTCATCTGCAGCTGGGAGAGGAGCATGGCTCACATGACAGGGTTCATTAGTGTTAATTAGTAAGGGGAGGCTCACTTGATGAGCACTTATTCCAGTGCATAATTAGTGCTTTGAAGGGAGTTATGTCTTCTGAAACAAGTGATCATTACATTGTTTGTATTCAGTCCCAATCCCTGCACATTGACCTTTTCATAAACTTTTCTCACCTGCCTGGGGTTTCTGTAGGATTTAAGGTGCAGTGGTCAATCTGGAAGTATCACAGAATCCTAGGATGGTTTGGGTTGAAAGGAACCTTAAAGACAACCCTATTCAACTCCCTGCTGTGGGCAGGGACACCCTCCTGTAGTCCAGGTTGGTCAGAGCCTTATCCAGCCTGGCCTTCAACACTTCAGGGATGAGGCATCCATATCTTCTGTGAGCAACCTGCTCAAAGTGCCTCACCACCCTCACAGGGGAGAATTTCTTCCTAATATTGAACCTAAACCCACTCTCAGATTGAAGCCCTTGTACACATTAAAGAGTTTGGCACTGTGCTGTAACTGATGCCAGAAAAGGATTTAGTGCAGGCTGATCAAGTGGGGAGCAGCGTGGCAATGCAAACTGGCAGCCTGCAATTTCTCCCAGAGCCAAAGGCCAGTAAAGCCTGTATGAGTGCAACACCCCTGGAAGTGAAAGCTTGAGCATTGCTGAGTACCTCAAAACTTGCTTTGTTGGTCTGCTGGGAAACAGGGGGATGCTGTATGTGGGTTTCTGTGGAGTAGCACACTTAGCTTCAGGACCAGACCTTAGCAGGTGCTGGATTTCTCTTTATTTGTCCTTTAAAGATTGTGAATCTTGGTAAGTGGGAGAAGATGAGAACTGGAGATAACTGCTTTTGTCAAGTGCCTTTCCAACAATTTTATAGAAATGTGGACCCAGCCAGCTGGTCTCATTCTGTGTTCTCTACAGAAACAATCTGAGGAGGCATTTTTTGGTTAGCAGTTAGTTCCCTGCTAAACTCATCTGAACCTACAGTCTTGGGGATGCTGTGAGGAATATTACACTGAATTCACAGAAGGTGTAACTTGGGAACAAATGCTTGGGAATCTATGTGCTGTAGATCATGACCATTTGAAGTCTGCTCCTTTGTCCTTCTGGGAAGTTAATACTCTAGGAGAAAAGCTAGATAAGCACACTTAGGTGGCAACTCCCTTTGTAGTGCTTGGGTCTTAGGGAACAACTTCAGCAGCTGAAAAACAGAAGCCCTGAAGTTTGCAAGTGTCCAGTGTGTGAGGAGAGCTGTGGCCTCTCTTTGCTTCACTGTGAGCTGCTTGACTCTGTGTGAATTTTTTAGCCTAAAAGTGGAGGCTGTGCCTGGCTGGTGAATGCTTGCCAAGGCAAATCAGGCTTACACAGTGTAAATGTTGATATTAAATCACAGAGTGGTTTGGGTTGGAAGGGCATTAAAGATGATCTCATTCCATCCCCATGCCATGGGCAGGGACACCTTCCACTATCCCAGGTTGCTCCCAGCCCTGTCCAGCCTGGCCTTGGACACTTACAGGGATCCAGGGATAGCCACAGCTTCTCTCGGCACCCTGTGCCAGGGCCTCACCACCCTCACAGTCAAGAATTTCTTCCCAATATTTAATCTAAATCTGCCCACCTTCAGCTTAAGGCCATTCCTCCTTCTCCTGCCACTACTTGCCTTTGTGAAAATCCTTCTCCAGCTCTCCTGAAGCCCCTTGAGGTATTGGAAGGTATTGATACAGTGGATAGGACCACAGTAAATGTATTGGAATGCCACCATCTAAAATTACAGTCCAGGAAGTCATCGGTGAGACTGCTGAGGGGATTAACACCTGTGCTCTTCCTTTGCCCAACTCCAGGTTTTGTTGGTGCAGGGAGCTACTACAGCCACCTGTACAAGGCCTCCTTTGATAACATGGATGAGTACCTGCAGAGGAAGGAGGAAAGGTTACAGCAGAAGAAGAAAAAGCAGGACCTGCAGCATGGTTCCAGTGGACAGGCGAAAAAAAAGATGAAGACTGAAGAGCCATCACTATGACTGCTGGGAGCTTTGTGACCTTTGCCTTGAGGAAAGGAAGTGATCCAACTGTGGACTGTTTTTATACGAAAAGTGAACTATGTAAAAGGACTGGTTTAAAATTTTATTCAGGTTTTCAGGCAGGCTGATACGGCAATATCCTGTTTGCAGCAAGTAATGCATTTACAACATACCTAAACCTTCTAGCAGAATACAGTGTTAGTGGCTCAGTCCTGTGAATCTCTGATGCATGTTGTATGAATATTGGAGATGGTTTTCTCCTTGAAACAGGATGTTCTTTTTGCCTACTGTGTTCAGGCTTTCTTTTTCAAGTGGAAACATGCTGATTAAAGTGGATGCAGCTTTATTTTTATTACTTTTGGCTTGGGTTGTTTTGGGGTTTTTTTTAACTTTTTTTTTTGAAGTCTGTTAGGTAATGTAACTAACTTAGCGTGCTTGGGTATGGGAAAGGGAGTGTAGAAAAAATTCTTGCTGGGTATGAGAGGTTTTAGCTGAGACTTTGCCTTCTCTGTTTTTATCCTTTAACTTGAGTTCATATGGTTGGGATTTTGCCTAGCTTCTAATCCATTACTTCCTACTTGCGGAATATCTCTGTAGGAAGAAGTGCAAAAGTTAATTTTGTATGCTGCAAAGCAAAAGTAAAACGTGTCAGTCAACGTTGTATTATTGGAAGCTCCTTCCATTGCAATATGATCCTACTGGTGTCTGTGAAAATCATTCCAGAGGTCTGGGAACAAAATTTGGAGTGCATCCTGCTTTTTTCATCAAGAACGTTTCCATTTTAATCATCCAAGAGATACATCTTCTTGAGAAGTTATCAGTGAGAGCCTTATGGGGCCACTTGTTGCTTCATCAGGGGGGCAGAAGATGTGTTCTTCTGCCAGATGGTATCATGTTCACGTGGAATATAATGTCCTTCACAAAACCAGGTGTGGAAATCTGTACAGTCCATTAAAAGTACTCAGAATTAACCTGTGCACTGTGAGTGGTTCTCTCTGGAGTGTCTGGACACGTAGAATTTTTGCATTCAAATGCAGATGTGATGCCCAGCTGCTTGGTTTGCTGACAGCTTCTCCCTTTCTCCCATGGGAGATGCTGATGTCAGTAATAGAGCTCAGCAACAGGCAGGCAAATTTCTCTGTAGTTCACCCAAATGCCATGCTGGGATGTAAAACTCTGTAATTACAGTCTTCTGAAGGAAGCTGTGGGGTGAAAACCTGCTGGGCTGTACCTGAACAGCCAGTGCAGTGGTACAGCACTGGTGATGAGGATTTTTTTTGGGTCTCAGGAAGGGGTGAGAAGCTGCCATCTGAAGTGCTTTGATATTGGGTAGGAGTGGTGGCTTGGCTTTTAAAACTTGGTGGTTCTTGTGTTCATTTAATTGAAGAGAGGCTCTAGGGAAAGCACTTGGGGAAGCACTTGAGGAAGCTCAGCCTCAGAGTGTAGCTTTTATTTAGGAATAGAGTTTGCTGGTGTGCAGATTCTGTAAAATACCACCAGAAACAGGCTTGTATTCACACTGCCTGTGAACCTGGCAGGACAGGAGGAAAAGGTTCTGATTAGATCTTTTGCTAGCTGTGAAAAAGAAGTGGTCCCACGATGAAGCTTGCAGACACCATGCAAACTTCAACATTTCTTAACCAATTTGAATCTGCAGCAGGAGCCTGTATTGGGTCACTTCCAATCCATTTTCTCACTGGAGGAAAAATCTGAGGAGGACACAGGTAACTGCCTTCAGTGGTTCAGATCCTGTATGTCAATACTGTTAAACTTCTAAAGGATCAGAGGCTGCCATGGCAATTCCTATTCCTGAGGGAAATTTGTCCTCAGCACAGGATAGACCTTGACAGTGATCTCCACTGGCTGCAGGCACTCCTGTGATCCTCACCCTGCTGCTCTGCTGGAAGAAACCCAAATTTTCTTCCAACACTTGAACTCGTGACAGATTGTGGTGTGTGGGAGTGACATGAGATGTGATATCTGGCAGATGGCTCGAGCCTTTTTGTTCTTCCTGCAAGTTCTCCTTTCCTATTCCATTTCATGTTTCCTTTTCTGCACACAGCAGCTCCTGAGCTTCAGTTGTGAGACCACGTGTGCCTGGGCAGTGCTTTGAAGGGCTCTGTGCAAAGTGATCAGAGAAAGGAAGCTTTGCTGGAAGGTCTAAATCCTTCTTTTAGATGTTTTCCAATCTGCCTTGTCTAGCTGGAAGACACACACAAATCATTAAAAGGGAGTGGATACCACTGCTGCAGAGAGGGAGACAACACTCCTCTCCCTGGTATTTGAACTGTTTATTTCTAGTGGTTAAACCTGAAGTCACTTGCTTGTGTTTATTTTCTGAACTTGAACCAAGGCCTGTCTGTGTGCCTGGCAGAAGGGAGTGGGTCAGTGAGGGTGTAGTTTTATAGCAGGACTGGAAACCCTCAAACCATTCCAAGAATATTTGTAGGCCACAGAAGTTCACCCCACGCTGCACTGGAGAGGTTTTTGTGGTGATTGTGCAACTCCCCTGCCTCTCTCCAGAGCACTGACAATCCAAGGAGCTTTTTAAAATGCAGGTAGGGGAAAAGGTGTTTCTTTTCCTCAGTATTTCAAACCAAAACATACCCTTTCTACTCCTGTTGCTGGGATTTCACCAAAACCCCCTTCAGCAGCACATAGTTGAGCAGAGTGACCTTTTATCTGTCATAGCAGGAAGAAACCCTAATCAAATGCAGCCCAGAACTATGCTTTGGAACAGTCCTAACATTTTTAAGAAAACTTTGGAAACAAGCTTGTTCTATAAACACAAATGCCTGTAAACAAAGCTGTTCCTTTCTTTAAAAAGAAAAACCCCAATGCAATGCAGTTGCTTTATCTCCAGGCTAATAAAAAGTTGCTGCCAATTTCAGTGCACTCCAAAATCTGCTTCAGCTTTCTTTGCTGAACTATTTTGTGTGGAGTGCTTTGATCTGAGGAGGAAACACCCTGTAGGTTTAGCTCTTACTGCTCGTCCCTGCTGCCATCAGTCCTGGTGTGAAAACAGGCCAGGGTGACTTGGAGCGTGGTGAGGGAAAGCACAATGTGATTTGTCAATAGCTGTGGGTGCAGAGGCTGGAAAGACAATTATATGTTGATTTTAAATGTATTTGCAGAGGTTATCCCCCACTACTGCACCCAATACTTCTTTCAATATTCTCTTTTCCCCCTCTCCTGTTGTATTGATGGAGGTAATGGGTGTGTTTGCACAGGTAGATGTGCCCATGGGCATGACCTGAACATCCAGAGGAGTGGCTGCCCCTCGTTTCCTAAGCAGCTCTAGCAGCCCTGACTGTGAACAGCTTCTGGAAGATTTATTAGAGTCAGTGCAATGGAAATGGGAGTTGGGTGCTGTTGATTGCTTCACTCAACATTGAATTCAAACAGCTCTTTACAGCTGGGTGGAGGCAGTAACTCCAGAGAATCAGCATGAAGCAAATACAGGTAGAGGCAAATTGAACTCAGCCAAGGAGCCTCCCCTGCTCCTGTCAACAGCCAGGCTCCAGCTCTCCATGGAAAGCTTTGTACAGTTACTCACCTGTCTGAGATTTATCACATTTACACCTGCAGGCAGGATGTAGTATTCCTGCATGTTGCCACAGGGATAAGAAGAATTTAATAGTCTTATCTGGCATGGAAATGCTGATTTTGGACTGCCAGACCTACTCATATTTATATATTTATATATTTATATATTTATATATTTATATATTTATATATAAATATATAAATATATAAATATATAAATATTTTTTATATTTTATATACCTGTATCTATAAATATATATGTATATATAAAATATATGTGTGTATAAAGTATATATATAAATATATGAATATAGTATATATATAAATATATGTGTGTGTGTATATCTATTAAAAATATATAATACATGTATATATGTATATATATACATACAGCTAGAAATAGATACATATATACACGTACATATATAAAAATAAATATGTATAATATAAATATATTTAAATATACATAAATATGCATATCTATATGGATATATGGATAAAAACATATGGATACATATGGATATATGTATTAAATATATATATATATGTAAGAAAGCCCCCACCAAACAAAAAAAGCCCCCAACTATTCATGGACCCAAACTTCCTTCTAACACAAAACAGGGAGATCCTCACCATGGGTTCTCTCTTGCTGTTGTATCACCCTTTGGCTTAAGCTTCATTTGTACTTGGGAAAGGAATTACACTGCATACTGCCCGTGGCCCTCACTTCCTCACCCTCTGTGGGAGGAAGAGACAACCTCAGCCCTGTGAAATATCCAGGGAGCAGCACAGGTTGGCACTTTGGAGTTCTCCATGCCTTGTGTTAAAGAAAACACAGTATAAACAAGTAGCTGTGCTGTTAATCCTTTCTGAAGTGACTACAGGAGGGAGGCAGTTATGAAACACAATATTCAACGTGAAAACACAATTAAAGCATCCATTTCTGGCTTTCCATCTGTGCAGGTTTTCAGGCTTGCAGCTTGATTCGCTGCCTTTACAGCTGTGCTGCAACCCACCAGCGTTTTGTGCTTTTAAATAAGAGCTGTGTTACTGTATTTTCTCATCAGCATCTTGTCAAGATGGCAGCCTCCCATATAAATTCTGGTTAGTTTTTTGCAGTGCTGGATGTCTTAGATGTTTCCATTGACATTTCCCCTTTATCACAGCACTATTTCAAGTAGCAGTGCTTCCTTTGCTTTCTAATATTTCAAAGCTCAGGAAGGGCAGAATGTGACACACCAGCTATATCAAATTAAAAGCAATATTACTCTGAATTTTCTTCCCTGTTTCCTGGCCTGTGGAAGAATTCATATTATTATCTATGTGCATTTAGTTTTACCTGAAATAATAACTCATCACTGCCTCTAAAGCCAACAGTATTCAGGAAATAAACCAGCAATTTGAAAGCGAAAGCTTCTTACCTTCAAGGAAATAATGATTGTAGTATTTAGTCACTGTCTCTAAGATTTGCATGTAGTGCACTTCTGGAATGCTTTACTGGGAAATTCTGTTTTGTAAACAAGGCAGAACTGTTCTCTGTCATGCAACTTCTACTAAGAGCAATATAAATCAGCTGGTGCTTCTCAGCTTCCCTGGAATCCTTAAGAGTTTCTTTAGGGAGAAGAGCAGCTTTTACCTGCTTGTTTTAATACAGAGGCACAGGGACGTTGGCCATTACATCATAAAATTGAATTTTAAGCCTTTTCCCCCTCTTGCCACCGCCTTCATTAAAAGCCAAAAAAGATCTTCAAAACCCCAAAGTGACAAAAAAAAAAAAAAAAAGAACCATGGCAAATTAGAACAAAAGGCCCCAGTGATCCCTCTGCTCAGTGCAAAGCCACCTAAATAAAATTTCAAATTTTTGGTCAGAAGTAGTCATATCAAATCAAGCTCTGTCTCTTCTCTCCTCTCCATGGTGCAGCCAGGAGGAAGTTTCAGCCTGTCTTGTTTCAGCACAGGTACATCCTACAATAAAAAGAAAAAAATAAAAAGAGGGAAATCCTCCTGTTTCACCTTTGCAGCTGCAGAGACCCCTGAACACGCAGAGCACTCAGGTGTAGCAGCTCCATTTGGATGTGTCAGGCACGGAAAAGCTGCTGCTGCATTTTCATTCCCTGTAAATAAGCAGTGGGTATATTCAGGAGGCACTGGCAACAAGTCGAGTAAATCAAAAAGCAAGAGGTTCTTTTCACTCTGTCAGATTTTGTTGGGCTTGCTGGGAAACCCAGCAGTGTTGTGGAGGTAGCAGAAGGGAAATAAATCCATGTGTGAATTAATCATAGCCATAGTGGATATTTTCGCCCTCAACGAAGGAGGAATGATGAGGAGGACTCCATCTTATCAGAAGGCTAATTAATTACTTTATTATACTGTATTATTCTATATTATATTACCCTATAGTACATTACATCCAAACTGAATCTGCCAAGCACTGCCCTGCCCAGAATCTCGTGGCTGTCACCCAACAGTCCTGACACACACACTCACACTTGGCCCTGAAACAAAACACCAGCACTCTGGGTAAACAATCTCCATGTTGCATTCTGCTTTGGCACAAACACAGGCACAGCATATGAGATAAGAATTGTTTGTCCTTTCTCTGAGGTTCAGAGAATGCGAATCTCAGAAATATTCCTGGGAAGTCATGCCTTGCTTTTCTCTGTGAAGAGAAATGTGGCTGCACACACGGCTGCTGGGGTTCTTAGGTTCTCAGGACACTTCTTGCCCTGTGGCTTTTCTGGCACCACAGAGGCAATGCCCTGTCTCACTCCTTGCCTGCCCTGTGCCACCCTGCCCTGACATCTGGATTGTCCCACAGAGGCTGAGGGATGCTCTCTGTGGCTGGGGTTTGTGCTGCACCCCTTTTTGGGGAGACAAGGCGCAGCAGGAGCTGCTCTCTTCGCTGGCTGGGTGTGGAGAGGAGGCTGCACTGCCTGCTGAGGGGTGTGTGAGCCATCTGAACCCTTCACCCAGCTCTCCCCTCTGCTTTGCTGTGTCCTCTCTGCCCAGCTCCCCTCACTGCATCCCACCTTGCCGGGGTACCTGTTACCCATTCCTCGACTTCTGGGTCTCAGGCTGGGCCCTCCCAGGGGGCTCCCCCATCCTGGGAGACCCTCCTGGAGTGGTTTTGTGTCAGGAAAGAGAGATGCACTGGATATTTTTGGTCTTCAGGTTCTTGTTTATTATTATCTTAGCTAAAGTTTTGCACGCTGTCCACACCAGGCTCAATGCACTGGAAAAGCACCACAAAAATGGCCAACAATCTCTTCTTGCAAGGTCTTTTAAAGCTAAATTGCCCAATTAAGAACTGACACCTGGATTATTTTCCCTTTTAACCCAATAACTGATCCCTAAAAGCCCACAATGTGGATTTTGCCACCCAATTACAAAATGCCACCCAAACCCATGAAGAGGGAGGAAGAAGAAGCATGAAGAAGAAACCCAGGACCACACCCTGTGCCCTCCATCTTGCTGCCATCCACAACATACTAAAAATCCCAAAACCTCAATTTCTCACCAGGTGATACACCTGCACTACCCTCTATAACCTATTTCACACTTTTGTGGATTCCAGTCTACCCTGAAGTTTAGGAAACTTTCTCCATGAATGAGGGTCAGAGTCAGTGCTCCCCTGGGGGTCAGGGCACCCCAGAGCAGACAGAGAAATATTCCTGGTGCCCTGGGTTTCCAGGTTTCCACAACACCTGTGCTCTGGCACCGTGCCTCAGCCTGGCTTCTGACACCTTGTGTCACACTGACACAAGTGACAAGTGGAGGCTTTCCCCTCTGTCAGGTGTCACTGGCATGGCTGCACCAAATGGTTCAGTGCTGAGGAACAGAGAAGCTGCTCTCCTGACGGGGCTCTCCAAGAGCTGCAGCTGCCTCCTCTTTCCCACACTCATCCCTCATCACTCCCTGAGAGATGCCACCTCTTTTTTCTGCAGGCACAAGCAGGTCCATGAGCCCTGTGTGCATGGAGATAGAGACAGAGAGAGGAAATTCCCCCCTGTGAGGGTGCTGAGGCACTGGAAAAGGTTGCCCAGACAAGTTATGGATGCTTCAACTCTGGAAGTGTTCAAAGCCAGTCTGGATAGGGCTTGGAGCTACCTGGGATAGTGGAAGGTGTCCCTGCTCGTGGCAGGGGGTTGGGAAGAGAGGATCTTTAAGGTCCCTTCCAACCCAAACCAATTGGGATTCTTTTCTAAACACAGATCACATCAAAGTGGCAAGAGATGAAGAAAGGGTCAGGAAATGGCACCACCTGTAAGCAAAGAGCTCTGCAAGAGTGGCTGCCTTTGTTCCTGACTGGGAGATATCAGGGATGAGAAGGCGTTTCACCACTTGGACATCCAGTCCTGTCTGCTGCCCCGGGGAGCAGTGAGAGAGCTCCCTCCCCAGAGCCCACTGATCAGCTTCCCCTGGAAACAGCAGCTCTGTGGAGGGAGCCTGGCAAGGACAAAGCCAGGGGACAGGAGAGCTGGCAGGATGGGGGCTGCCTGTGCCTGAGGACACACAGAGGGGGAAGTGTGGCTGGGTCCCTAGCTCCCTGCAGCCATGTTCTTACAGGACTTTTTAAAAGGGAATATAGTGATAGGGCAATAGATAATGGGTTTAAAGTGAAAGAGGGAGAGGTTAGATTAGGTTTTAGGAAGGAATTCTGTCCTGTGGGGCACTGTGAGGTGGTGAGGCCCTGGCACAGGGTGCCCAGAGAAGCTATGGTTGCCCCAACCCTGGAAGTGTTCAAAGCCAGGTTGGATGGGGCTCTGAGCAACATGAAGGTGTCCCTGTCCATGGCAGGGATTTTTAAAATGAGTTTTAAGATCCTGTCCAGCTCAAACTGTTCTGTGATTCTGTGGTGTTTTCTCCCTGGGCAGGAGGCAGGAGGACAGGTGGTGTCACTGGGAGCTGATCCCACCCTGGCCAGCTCCAAGCCATGGAGGACATTTGCAGGAGCAGATGCCAGAGAAGCCAAGCTGCCCTCAGGCTTTGCTCCAGAGCTGGGGGAACACCTGGTTTGCAGCACTCGGCTGCCAGACCCTGCCCAGCCACTGCCCACAGGGAGAGCTCCTGACCACCTGCAGCACATCCCACACACCCAGCCCCCTCTCCTCTGCCTGCCTCAGTCCTTCTAAACCTCCAAAAAAAGGGGAATTTAGCCCTAGTGAGCATCAACTGCTCATTCTTAGCCTTGACAGAGGAAAGCCAGCTCCTCTTGGAGCAGACAGGGCTGCACCACCCCTGTGGGGGGCACTAAATTACCCAGCCCTTACTCACCCAGGAGAGGGTAAAGTGACAGTGACCTGTGGTGACATTCTGCCCTGCTCCCCAGGCAGCACTGGGCACTGATTTCCAGAGAAATCATGTGTGGAGAGTAAAGTACACCCCATGTAAAGGAAAAGCCTTTCCTGGGATGGCAGAGGCTGCCTGGTCTCACCCCAGTGTTCTTTGCTTTGTGCCCGTGAGTTCAATGGGCTCTTTGCACTCAGCTGGGCTGAGCACGGTGTTCCCAACTCAGCTCATCCACTTCCAATAAAATGACTAATTCATGAGGAAACCATATCTAAATTATGCTGGTTTAAATTCATCAGAGGAGCTGAATGCTCAAGGGAACACAGGGATCCAGGGCAGGAAGGGAAAGTCTTCCTGGAGCTGAGGTTTCAGCCTCTGGGAAGTGAGCTGTAGAGTTTCCAAGCAGGATTCTGTCTGTCTGTAGAGGAGCTGCATCAGTCCCTGCACACCCTGCCATGGGTAGGAGTTGTGCAATCAGCAAATCATTCCTGAACTACAACAGGAGAAACAAGCTGTGGCCATCACTGCTCCTGCCACGAGCCAAGCAAGAAACTTCAGCCAAAAAAAAAAAACAAACAAAGCAAAAAATAAGTGCAAATAGCTTTGCACTGGCAGCTTCTTTTTGGAGGAATGTAATTAGTGTTTTACTGATTAGGTTCTGCATGCTGGTGACTTTCCTGAGGTTCACCTGCAGGACTGAGGTGGGAGGAGGAGTTTGCTGTCCCTGCAGAACATTCAGCACCAGCGCTACCATCAGCTGCTGACCTGCCCCGGGGCATGCAGTGCACCACTGGAATTCACTAATGTCCCTTTTTGGGTGATGTGGTCAGCTCCTCGAGGCAGGAACTGTGCTTCACTTCCCACCTGCAGACTGCCCTGCAGTTTGGGGCTCTCATGGTACGAGGCCTTCTTGCAGAGGAAGTAACGTGCAGGATTAGAAATGGAAAGAAAATGAATGGCATCTGCTCTGACTTCTCCTAGGAAAAGGAGACAGCCATTCCCATCTTCTCCTGGCAGATGTCTGTCTCCAGCTGGGACCTGGCTGTCCCTGGAGAAAGGTGGATGAATTTTAAACTGAGAAGGTCCCAGTGCAATGTGACAGTTTGATGGACCCGCGTGGAGAAGCACTCTGGAGGTGCTGTTAGAGCCAAACTGAAGAAGCAGAGTTTGGATTGGAGAGATTTAGCCTCAGCTTTGAGGTCAAAGTTGCAGCTTGAGCCAAACCTGTCACCCTGTTTTTCTAAGACTTTGCTAAGCCCTCTGATGTTTGCGTTCTTGTAACAAACTTTCTCACACACAGTTCTGTAAACAACTTATGTTTTGCATTCTTTCGTGGAGGAGGAGAGAATTGATGGACTCTTGGTCTGTCCAGTGTCATTGGAGAGGTGGCACTGTCACCCTCCAATCCACTGTCACTTTTGGAAAACTATAAATGCTGGAGTCAGAAAATAAAGGTCCCTCTTTTTTGTTCACCTGGAGAGCAGCAGTGTCCGTGTCGTCTTTTCGTGTCGTATTACGACAAAACCCATTTGGGATGATTCCCATCAGAGACCCTCAGCAGCGTCTGTGACTATTGCAAAATTGCCAACTGGGAGATCTCTGCTTGATGTGGAGGAAGGAAATACTGGAAAAGCTTCATGGTAGGCTCAGTGTGGAGAGGGTAAGCTGTGGCTCCATTTCAGCTCTTGTGGTTTTAGGGGCTTTTTTGCCTTTCTAGTGGCTCTGCCTCTGGAACCACTCGGGGCTGGGTGGCTGATGTACATTTCTTATGGATTCACATTCCTGGCAGAGGTGTTGGAAGTGATCAGTAGCTTTTGATAGTTGCAAAATTTACTGCCAGCACCATGTAATCACTGAGAAAAGTGGTTATTATCCTCTCCACCCCGCTAACTCCTCGAGGATAAAAAAAAAAACCAACAATCTAAAAATTTTGTGTAATTTTCTTCTTTGATCCTCCCTTGGCAGTTCTTTAGAACAGTGGTTGTGCAGCTGGGAGTGGGGAGACTGATGTGGGTGTCATGTGAAGGATTTCAGTGTGTTTTGTGAAGGGATAATGAAACAGCCCTCAAAGATGGGGAGTCTTTTCAAATGATTAGTCCCCTTCACCTGTGTAAAGACAGACATTAATATTCTTCTGGGACTTTGTGAACAGTATGTACCAGCATGAAAAGAAATGTCAGGCTCTTATACATGTCCTTGTTATTATGCTGCTTTTCCTTACATGAGAATACATTTAGGTGGGCTAAAAAGAGGCTCTTAATGGACTGGAGTAGCTATTACTATAATGCTGAAAGAATGAGATAGTGGAGAAGATAAAAGGTTTCAGCTTTGGGCAGTGTGGGACGTGGCTGATGCCAGCTGATGAACCTGTGTTTGGGCAGGAGGAGGTAAAACCGTGCCTGGTGTCCTGCCTGCAGCCATCACGTGGCAGGAATCCACCTGTTAGGCCTCCTGCATCCATGAATCTCTAGCTGGAATTTTGTCTAATGAGCCTGGTCTGCAAATCATGGTGCAAATGGAGCTGCCAAACCAACTTTGTTAAAGGCAGTGCTGCAACTTGAGAGACACACCAGCAGCATGGAGACATTTAACTGGTGTCCAGGTGACCTTGTTCTGGTGCTTGGCAGCAGTGCCTGGCCCTTTGCTCCTGGCTAAAGCCAGCCCAGCCCTCAGTTTTGTCCTTTACACACAGGTCCAGCTGAGGGGTGTTAGTGTCCTGTGTCCCTCTGGCTCAGCTCTGCCTCTGCTGCCCTGGGGGCTGCACCTTGCATGGAGCCCCTGCAGCAGGAGGGACCCCAGTGCCCCTCCTGAGCCTAAAACACAATCCCAGAATGGTTTGGGTTGGAGGGGACCTTCAAGATCATCTTGTTCCACTCCTCTGCCATGGGCAGGGACACCTTCCACTGTGCCAGGCTGCTCCAAGCTCCAGTGTCCACCCTGGCCTTGGGCACTGCCAGGGATCCAGGGGCAGCCCCAGCTGCTGTGGGCACCCTGTGCCAGGGCCTGCCCACCCTGCCAGGGATGAATTTCTCCCTAATTTCTAATCTAACCCTACTCTCTTCTGGTCTGAAGCCACTTCCCCTTGTGCAGTCACTCCTTAAAGGGACTGGCCTTGCTGGGAGTGCAGATGGGAGCATGAGCTCCCTGTCCTGCAGATGAAGATTCTCCTGCTGTGCACCGAGGGCAATGGCAAAAGGATTTGGCTGCAGATGCTCCTTAATGCCTGCAGTGATTCCTCCTCTCCTCTGGGCAAGGGAGGAAGGAAGGGGGAGCCCCACAGCACAGGGCATCTGTGGCTGTGTCGCAGGCAGCAGCTGGGACAGGACAGCAAGGGCAGCATGTGTCACACCCAGAGCTGATCCAGGCACTTCCATCTGCCCTGGTGTCTTTACACTCGAGCTCATTTTCCAGGCAGCTCTTGGAGTCACCAGCCTGCAGCTTCAGGAAGACTGCCCTGGGTAGATGCACATTCAGAGAGCACATTTTGAGATGACTCAGGGTGCTGAAATGAACTTTTTGCTGAGCTCTGAAAAAGACAGGGCTCAAAACTAAAATTTAAAAACCTCAGGCAAACCCCATCTGGCCAACAGGCTTTGATTTTGACCCCACGGTTTGGAGTAATAAATCCATCCATGAAGCAAAGCACAGGACTCAGTTCTTTTTTGAAAGAATGTCAATGTGGATAAAAGTTGTGATTCACGTTTACAGTCTGCAAACACCATTCTCACTCTGCAAACTCGGAGTTCCTCCTGCGAGTCACGCCATGGAACCCCTCTCCATGCACAATGTGTCTTTCAGGGTGATTATTGTCTCCCTAGTTAAATGTTAACGACTGGGATGAGAAAGGACCTTTGTCCTGGAGATAAACTCAGAGGTGTCACAAGGTTGTTGCACTGGAAATGAAGGACTTCATCTCAGCATTGAAAGCAGCAAACACTCTGAGTTAGCCTGCGTGGTTCATGTTTGAAAGAAGGAGCTGTACCATACTAATGGGTGCAAGCTTTTACTATTAATCAGCTTGTAAGCTTTTCAATTTAATTTTAGGTATTTTCATGCAAAGGATGCCTGGATTTGTAGAACACCTACTCGAAGCCATGTGAATGTCTGTAATTCAGTGCAGTTCAAAGCTGTGGGAGCTGCTGAGTGCTCACAATTTTCTCCTCAGTAGAAACAGTTAGATAAATACATAAATAAAAATGTAGGCTTAGAAATGCCCTTTTTTGTGCCTTTTGCATGCAGTTGCCAGTGGATGAAGCTGGATGATCCGTCCTAGCTCAGAGTTCTATGAAGCTGCAGCCATCAGGCAGCACCTGATGCTTCCTGCATGGGTGGAAAAGGCAGCCTGAAGCACAGGTCAAGGAGTAAATCACCACACAGGGTGGAGAAATGACACAGCTGGGAGGGTAAAATGAAAGACTGTAAACAAAGGGGAGGTTCCTGTACTTTTTTGTCCACTACAAGCCAGGATCTCCCTGGCTCTGGATGATGCAGCCTTGGCTCAACAACCCTAAAATGGGTGATGTGTCCTCTGTAGGCAAAGGAGAGCTGGGAAGAGTCACTGCCCTGGAGATCTGCCCTTGGCAACACACACAGCAGGCAAGAGGAGCAGCAAAGTCTTGGGTGAGGGGGAGAAGAATGAAGAAGAAAAGGAATGAAGAAATGAAATTGTCCTTTATGACACACACGCTGCCCCTGTGAACGTTAAGGAAGACATGGTGGTTTAGGCCTGTGACCCCATAACCTTTGGGAACATGTTTCTTCAGTAATAATCCACTATAAGAAATCACCTCCCTGCAGCCAGTCCTGGAGGCACCAGCGGGTCCAGTTGGGCAGCACTGGGGAGTGGTGGGAGGGCAGCTGCCGCTGGGGAAATACCAAATTCCCAGCGTGAGCAGGGTTGGGTGGGTGCTTACCCTGCTGCCTGCACAGCTCCCTGTGCCTTATCCATGCCTTGGCTGCCCAGCACACTCCACAGGGCCCAAGGGCAGCAGGGATCCCAGCCCCAACCACGAGTTTCCATGGCTGTTTCAAAGCCTGGCAAGGAAAAGTGGTGGAAAACACTTCTAACAAGCATGTTAGGGGTTTGGTTTTTATTATAAGTCTGCCTGAAATGATTTTTTTTTTTAAGGGAAATAATAACTCAAACACATAAGCACTGCTCTGAATGCTCATCTCATTTAGCTGTGGCTTGCTCAGTAAAGAAAATGACATTTCGAGCTTTCAAGTTGGTACTGGTTTTTGGGCTTTTGGGGTTTTTTTGGTGGGGAATTTGCTCATTAAAAGGGAAATCTTTCCACCCTGCTAGAGAAGTGGTTAGTGCCCCAAGCCTGTTGGTGCTTAAGGTGTGTTTTGTCAATGCCCTGAATACCAAGCTGTAATTTTGGCCAGCCCTGAAGTGGCAGCAGCAGCACTGAGGGACAAATTGGCTTCCAGGGCTTACCCAGGGCAGCTGCTAGCTGGGCATTCCAGAAGGCATGGCTTGGGCACACAAATTTGAGGAGGATTTATGTGGTTTTGTGTTGATTTTCTCATGCCATTTTCCAGCCTGGAGTGTGTCCCAGCTGTCCTGAGCCCGGAACACCATCAGTGGACTGAGAACAGGCTTTTTGGGGGTTTTTTTTGTATAAAATGACAGAGCTGCTCCAAGTCTCTGTCAGTTTGGAGCTTTAGGGCAGAGGATCTGCTGGGTCTGCCAGCCAGGCTGTAACTGTGCTTCCACACAGTTTGGAAAACAGATTTTTCCTCAGAGACTTTATAGCAAACATTGGCTGTGACAACACCAGGTTGCACTTTCCAAACCCTCCTGTGTTCTAAGTTTGTCTTGCAACAGAGCCAAGAGTGGTGTTACAAAATTGTCTACAGATAGCTGCTTTATGTGTGTGCTCGTGCCTGAGTACACCTGTGATTCCTGACTACCTGCCAAAACAGCCAGAAAGCTTTTTTTGTGTGTGTGAGTTTGACTTCTCACGAGCCAAGAGCCAGATTTGCTACACCACCGTGTCTGACCTGTTGGTTACAGCTCCTTCCTTTATGAGGACATCCAAAAAGTGGGTTTGGCCAGAAGTTTTTTATTTTCTGATAATGGGAACTGTTGGTTTTTGCATCCAAAAAACCACAAGGTGCTTCACAAATGTGGCTCTCCCTGTTGGAAAGGAGAGGGAAGCCCTGGCTTGCTGACTCAGCCTAGAAGGGATTTGAAGCCAGTGACAGATTATTAAATTTATTATTATGACTTCCTGGGTTTTTGTGCCATCACATCATTCACACACAGACCTCCAATGTCCCATTTCTTCGGAGTCCAAACAACATTTCTGCCTAGGCACTGCCCTGGAGAGCTGAGAGAAAGGAGACATCACCTGCTGCTCTCCCATCCTGCCTAGAAAAGGATCATCCAAGCTCTCCCATTTTAAACACACCTCAGAGAGCTCTTGCTGTGTTTTTCTGGTACCAACAATCCTACTGACAAGGGTGCTCTGTGGAAGAAGGGGGGGCATGCAGAAGGGGGGACCCAGAACCACTTTTTGGACAGTGATTTCTTTGAGCTGGGAGTCAGAGCAGCAGCTGGATGGCCCTGCATGAGGCTGCTTTCCTAAAAACTCTTCCTGTGGGCTGGGGGTTGAGTGCTCCTCATCCCTGACAGGTTTGATCCTTTGTTTCATAGCCACAGGTAAGCCAAGGAGATGGGAAAAGGCAAAAAGGGGAGATTTTGTGATAGTGGGGTAGATGATCTGCCCCCTCTGTTTGCTCTCTCACAGAAATATTTACAGTATGGCAGGAGAATAAAAGCAGAGCGTGGCTCTTAATCCCACGGACCATGCACGAAGGTAAACTTGCTCTTCAGACGTTTTTAGAGAGAAGTTTGCAGCAAAAACCTGCCGTTTAAAATGGGAAAATTGAACAATGCATGACAGTGCTTCTCCTGACAGGCTCGAACTCCCACATGGGGCAGATGCTGTTGTTATTGCTGCTCGGAGGCAGCTCTGAGATGAACAATTTCCATGTGCAGATACTCCTGTGGCATTCCATGATTCCTGTATTAACAGGCACTAAACTTCCCTTGTAAATTGGCTGCTGGGGGGGTACTCACATTTTAAAAAAGCCGTTCTCCTCCCAAGACATGCAGCCTCAGTTTGATCTGATTATTAAAACACAGAGTAATGGGCTGTGGGATCTCACAGCTTAAAAAAAAAAAAGAAAAAAGAAGTAAAATCCCAGAGCTCATCATGAGTTTCCCAGGCTAAATGGTGTGGAATTGTTATAACCCACTTCATGTTCAGCTTTGATCACAAGTGTAGGACAGCAGTGCAAGGCTGGGGTGCACCTGGCACTGTCATGATGCTGAAAGCTGGAATAGGTCAGAAAATTCTCTGTAAGACACCTCCTGTAAACAGAAACAACACTGAGACACAATACTCATTCTTAGTCATTGGAATCGGGGAGAAAAGATTAAATCACACTCAGACATCTGTCTCCCTGCCTCCAAAAACTTCATTTTCATGCTAAGTCTGGTTTTAAAATGTCACCTTGAAAATGTGTGACATTTTAATGGGCTGATTGCCTGAGATTCTCAAATCCTTTAATTAGCATATGAATCACAATGTTAAATATTGTGGGAAAAGCATAAGAAACTAGAATTATGAGAGAATGCCTTGCATTTCCCTTGGTTAAACATATCTTGGGAGGACTGTCTCATAGAAATCTAATATCACAAAGACAAATGAGATTAAAAAAAAAATACTGTGGTGTTCCCATTTATACCATCAGCTGGTTGTGATTGCATGTTTTGGGTTTTGTTTTATTTTACAGCTGCCTGTGAAAGCAGCCTGGGTGTTGCCTGTTCTTTCAATAACCCTCACAGTCACTACTGCAGCCCTGAGGATGGGTTGCATTCCCATTTTCCACGTTTCTGATACAGCTCCAAAATATTCAGCAGGATTTCATCAACGTCTTTTGTTCATCTCTCTCCAGTAAACAGGTTGTTTTTTTTTTTTGGTTGCTCCTAAAAATGTTGCAGGCCAAAACAAGCCATCAAATCCCAAAAATCCTTCAGTCAGAGAAAGCCAAGGAGCCTGCACTGTGCAAGAAGCTCCTTCGTGCCAGGGTCCATGGCTGGGCTGGTAGGAGCTAAGCACGTGGGTAAATAATTCCTGGATTTGGGTTTGTGGTCAGAGAAAACCCTTCCAGCTGAAACAAAACTTCCTATAAGGATCTAACTCTTAGGAAGTTTCAGAGGGAGGAGGGGGCAGTGAGGTTTGTCCAGCAGGTTTTCTCATCTGGGGGTGAGCAGCTCAGTGCAGGAGCTGGCAAGGCCTGAGCAATTGTTCGTGGCTCCTGCACAGCTCATCTGCCCCGGGAGCTGATTTGGGACGGAAATGCGCCTGAACGGAGATGGTAAATTCCATTTACTTGTGCAAAAGTGCTGAAGAATTCCCCAGAGGAACAATCTGGGAAAGCACTTTGAATTATAAGATTGAGGAAAGGAAAAGGGCACAAACCACACAATTCAGATTCGACCTTCAAGCATGAGAAGTTTGAGGTTAATCAAAACTAGGGTGTAGTTCATCCATTCATGAAGATGTCTGCGTGGGTTGGAGCTGACCCTGGGCTTGGATCTTTCCATTTCCCTTGGGATCTGTTCAAATCCAGGGATCAGAGCCCTTTCCAGGTTGCAGCAGGAAGCCCAAAACCACACACAAAAAGCTGTTTAAAGGAGGAGGCACCAGCAGACAGAGCCAGCTGTGAGTCTGTCCTGGGTCTCTGGAAACTTCCAGGTAGGAACACAGTAGAGGGATGGAAATTTGGGGGTAATTTGGATCTCCCTGAGAGATTGGAGAGTAACTGAAATAACACAGCTTGTGTGCTAATGAAAGTGACCAAACACAGAAAATGGCACCTGGGGGAAAAACGAGAGTTAAACTCAGGATTAATGTGCAGAAACAACAGAACGAATCCGAATTTCCAGAACAGGAGGCAGGATTTGCTGTTCAGGGCTGGTACCTGAGACCTGCCAGAGAGGCTGAGCTGCCTGAAGTGTTTCCTGGGCCATGGGGAGGAAAGATTGTCCCCTTTCTGCTCATCCCCCTGACAAACCAGCTGCAGCTTTGGGCTTTGCAGAGCTGGGGGCCAAGGGGAACCTGAGCAATGTCCACGCCTGTGACTGCCAGGCTGGGAGATGCCAGCATTGGGTGCAGGGAATCCCTGCTCCCAGCAGCCACACCATGGTAGGGCCTCAAACCCTCAGCAAGGACAACCTTTCCCAGCTGGGAGAAACCAGGAGAGCAGCATGGCTGTGGCTTGATTCTCGTGGGGGATTCATTCCTTTTGGTGAGGCGGTGCACAGGAATCAATCCCAGCACTGTCTGTCCTCGCTGCTGCAACACCTGGGCAGAGTTTGGCTCCCAACCATCACTAAACCGTCCATGGAATCGAAGCTCTCCATGATGTACCACAGGAATGATTCCAAGGCTTCTCCTGCAAGGAAAACCATCCCTCCCCTCTCCAAGCCCCTTCCCTTGTATTCATTATTGGTCTTTAGGAACGTGGACTGTTCTCATGTGAACACATACCCAGAATGAAACAGTAACACCCATTTCTGTAGAAGAATATATTATTTAGCAGATCGGTTTAAAAGTTAAAAAAAAAAAAAACCTGTACATCTTTGAAGGTGTCTCTTTTTGGGTTTTTTTTTGCATCAACAAGGATAAAAACATGTTTGCACTGTGGTTTTTCAGCTTTGTGCTCCCTTCTTTGCTCATGCTGAAGGATCCCATGGTGTCCAGCTGTACCAGGCCACAAAGTGACCCTGCAAACTCACTAAGGTTCCTTCTGATTTCTTCTGGTGTAGAAAAAAAAAAAAAAAGAAAAGAAAATTGCATCCACTATGCTGGGCTTCTGAATGTACTGTGAACACTATAAAATTCAGAGAATAATGAGGAGAAATGTGTCATCAGGGCCTACCAGGCAAACAAAAATGTATGCCTGGACCCTTGTCAGTGTATAAGCATCTGGTGAGCTATGCTGTAATTAGCATACTGCTGTACACATATAGAGAGTATCTCGACTCAAACAACCCCTGGTGCCAGGGAATCATCTCCCCACAAAAGGCTCCTTAGCTAAACTCTGATTTGTCTCTACACCTGGGTCACCAGAAAGGCAGATCTGCTGAAGGTTGGAGCTGTGCTGCAGCCTGAGCGGCGTCCGTGGGGAGAATCCTGCCGGGAGGCTGTGGTGGGAATGCTGGAGCCTGGGGAATCCTGCCAGGAGGCTGTGGTGAGAATTCAGGAGCCTGGGGAATCCTGCCGGGAGGCTGTGGAGGGAATGCTGGAGCCTGGGGAATCCTGCCAGGAGGCTGTGGAGGGAATGCCAGAGTCTGGGGAGCCCGCGGTGTCCGACGGCAGCAGCACCTCTGCGAGGAGGCTGCAGGCTGTGGATCCATCTCTCCCTGCATGGTTCCCACTTGGGTTTTGATGTAGCCACCACCTCTGCTTGGCTAATACAGCATTTCTCAAACCAGAGTAGCCTCAAGGCTCGTGGTTTATTTGTTCAAAGGCTGTTTCCTCTCACTTTTCAGTAGTGCCGGTGGTCAAACCTTCACTTTTCTGTTTCTGCAGCTGGAATGAAGAGCAGAGCAGGATTAATCCCCCCTGACTCACACTCAAACCTTCACTTTTCTGTTTCTGCAGCTGGAATGAGGAGCAGAGCAGGATTAATCCCCCCTGACTCACACTCACAGTGCTGCTGTGAGTCCCATGCTCAGCTCTCCACAAGTCATGTGCAACATTCCCTAGGAAATAACAGGCAGCAGCTTGGAATATCACAGGCATTGTTTCATCCCAACAGCTCTGGATGAATGTCCTGGGCAAACAGAACTCAGTCTTTCTCATCAGCTATTGTACTAGGCTCTCAGATTATTAATTAAGTTCTCTTGTTTCAGAATATTTCTGAATTCAAGCAGCTCCTATTTTTTCAGGTCTCTTGTGCCAATACACTGTAATTAAAGCTCCATCAGTTTGTATAAAAATGCAGTTCTGACAGCTTCTGTAACCAGAAGTAAAATCTCAGCTCAACTTGAAAGATGAATAAAACTCAGAAAGTCTGGCAGTCGTATTTGAGTTCTTTTGCCCTCGTTTGACAAATGCTCCTGTCTAAATGGAAAAATGCCTGAAAGGTTTTGTTCTCCTTTAAAATTCAGTGCCCTCAGAGCCTGTGCTCTTTGATCAACAAGCCTCGGTCCTTGAAGTGCTGAGGGGCTTTTTCTCCAAAGCACTTGGGAGGAGATGGGAGCTACAGCAAAGCTACTGTTCCACTCATGGATGATCAAGTGGAGGAACCTTCATTACTCACATATCAAACAATATCAGCACAACTGGTGCTCCAGGGCACTTCCCAACTTATTTTAATGATGGAGTGGCTGATAGCACCCTGCCTACATGGTGAATTTTTTCATGTCAGAAACTCCCTGCTCTGTGGTGCCATTTGGGCAGGTTTTGTCGTGGATCTCGGCAAGGAAAAGAGGCACTGGAAGAGGTGTGCAAGAAAGGAGTGCAGGGCCATTGTCACAGGCTGCAGGGAGCTGGAGCAGCACTCTGACTGCTGCCCTGGGCACTGCTCTCTGCCCAGCCAGGCTCCTGAGGCAATGCAGACTTGCTGAGACAGCAAATGGGGTCACTTGGAATTCCCACCTCCCCTGAGCCTTACAAAATGAGAGATGCTCTGTACATTAAAGTCCCCAGTGGGCAATTAAAGGGCTTCACTGATTGTGTGTTTAATCCTCTCGGGTGCTTTCCATGACAGAGCGATTCCTCATAAAGTGCCAAGCACATCCTTGATGACACACAGGTGACTGGAAGTTCCTTCCCAGAAAATAAACTCATGCACTGGTGCTGCAGAGCCTTGAACTGCCCAACCCCAGAGCATTTTGCTGCAGTGTAACCCGGGCAAACTCCTTCCTAAGGGAGGGCAGATCCCTCCAGGGAGAGCTGGGCTCCCTTCAGGGGTTATCCCTGGGTTCTGTGCCTTGCAAGCAGCTCCTGTCCCGTGCCCATACTTGTGTGGCTCCTGGTGGACTCTGCAAGGACTTGTTTTTACTGCCTGTGGCACACACCTCTCTCCAGGCAGGTGTAATGAATGTGTTTCTCAGGATAATGATTATGCCACAAGCATTCCCACTGTTTCAGGATTACGCTGCTGCTTAATTATAATGTTTGGCTTATTCAATTATAGCGTTTGCTGCATCAAGGTGATAACTGGAGTTTACCTCTTTCATAGCATCATCTATCTGTTTTAACCCCTCATAGTGGTCCCTGGATTCCCACAGAGGCTGGAGCATCACCTCCTCCACTTCTGGGAACAGCTAGGTGGGAAGAAGAGAAAGACTATCAGCATTTCCTTTTGCATTCCTCAACTTGCTGCATTATTTATCTGCCCGTGCTGAAAACGGGATGTGGAAGGTACATCCCCATTTCCCTGGGTAACCAAACACCTTAGGGGGCAAACACTGCAGCTCTGCTCTCCCCCTCTCTGGTTTCTGGCCCTGGGTGACTTTACCTTGGTCACTGTTTCGAACATGGGGATGAGGACAAACTTGAGGAAGCCGATCTGTGCCGTGGGTTTGGTCACTTTGTCGCGGTCCATGAACGGCGCCACCGGGAGCCCCTCGGATTTTTCTCGGTCGCTCTGGAACAAACCCAGAGATAACAAATATTAATCCTGTCTAGCAGGCTGCGAGGAAAGTGATGCACCAAGCAGATGAGCAGCCCTCAGATACAGATCACAGAGGTGTCTGAAGACAGCACAGAACAGTGATGTGCTGCCCTCAGGCCAATGTCTCTGCTTCGTGGAGAGCAGCATGTGAATAAAGAGAATTCTGTTCAGTTATTTCTGCTCAGCACCAGCATCAAAGTGTGCCCCTCCAGGCTTGCAGGGCGGCTGACTCCCTTTGCAAACCCACTGGACTCGTGAGGTAAAATATTTCAGAGCATTCAAAAAGCTGGTAATGGCTCTTGCTGCTCTGAAAGAGAAGGAATAGTTCTGTGATTTCCTCATCGTTCTCCAGAGTGAGACAGAAATTATATCTCATTCTTTACTAATGATTAAAAGAGAAAATCACTTGCTTACTGAGCAGGTTCTTTTGCTGGCATCCTTCTCTGGCTTTCTGTAATAGAATTTTCCATGGAATCACAGAATGGTTTGGGTTGGAAAGGACCTCAAAGATCATCCAGTTCCAACCTCCTGCCATGGGCAGGGAAACTTCCACTAAACCAGGTAGTTCAGAGCTAGAACCAGACTGGGCTGTCAGACAGTGAAACACCTGTGGCATTTGGAAATAGCAGAAAATTGTGAAATTGTGGAATTGCATCTCTCCCTCTCTCTTACCTGCATAAAATACTCCTCCAGCAAGCAATCTACCCAGGGCTCCGCTACCTCCATGGGGCGGACTTCGTTGGAGATGTCACAGCATTTTATCAGTACCATCTTCAGCTGAAAGAGGATAACACTTCAATGCTGCACTCCTAAAGCCAGCCCTTTTCCCCCTTTCCACAACCCTTGTCCTTGCAATGCACTGGGGGGCAATGCTTTCAACCAGAAAGGACAATTTCAAGATTTAACCAGAGGTCTTAAATGATCTGGATCCTTTTTCCCTCTGTCAGCTGCTCTGTGTAAATCACTTATCCCTTCTCTGCCTTGGTTTCCCCCTCTGGGATGTGTCACAGTGGGATGTGCACTTATCTGCTGCAGGAAGAGATTCAGTCACAAGTGACCATTAAGGTTTTTGTGGGGCACTCAGAGGCAGCTGGGAAAAGATTTCCCTGGAAATCAAACACAACTGCACTGGGGAATAGAGGAGACCACAGGTTTTACTCTTATGGAATTTTTTTTGCCCCACAGTAAAGGATGGTAAGAATTTGTGGCCTAATAGAGTAAAATCTTTTATTTTCCCTGGATGGGATTCCAGGATTTCTAAAGCTGGAAAAATCTATTTAATATAGAGCACTTCCAAATTGTAATTATTTTTGGTTTAGGATGGATTATTTGCTGGTAATATATATTGAATCTCAGTTTTTCAACAAACAAAAGTTAATCTACAAGCTTTCACTCCACGCACAGAAAAATAACAATCCACAAAACCTCCTTACACAGGTCATGTGTTCTTCATTTGTGTAATCAAAGTTTTCCATTTTTTCCTTGAAAGAGTCCAGTATTTCTGCATGTCTCGCCATGTCTGTAGCCAGGATTAATGTAATTATCCCCTAGCAAAGAAAACATGTTCACATATTAACTTGGCATTCCTTACAAGGTCTGCAAAGCCAAGTAGGGTCTGTCTTGCACACAAAATGCCTCAGATGCACTGAATTGCTCATGCTGCAAGGGGAAGTTTCTGACTTGGAACGGCCAAGGAAATGGGAAGAGGGTTACAAAGAGTTTGTGGTACATGAGGATCATGGTTTTATGTGATGTTCCAGAGACACTGAGGTTTTTGCTTTCTCATTGACTAATTGTAGAAAAGCAAACTGTACAACAGGATGTTACAAGCCACACTCTGGCTGCCAAGATCCACTTTCCTCTCCTTGGAAGGCACTGTGGGTTTTGCTGCTGACTCTTAGAGGCCCTGAGACAAAAATCATGATGTAGATGCCAGCTGTGCCCATCCTCTTTGGATTAAGGGCTTTGAAACACTTGGATGCAGACAAGGAGCTCTGTATCCTCCTTCTGTGAAGAGTTTATGATGGGAAAACATGTGGTTAATTTAAAGTTGTAAGTTTTCATACAGAACAGTCCATTTTGGGCCCATGCCAGTTTCCCACACACTGGCAGAATCTGGAACTCCAACCAGCCCTTATACTGCTTCTTCATTCGGTGTGTAAGGAAGGTGTAATGTGGAAATTAAGGCTGAATTTTGGCCCTTAGAGCCCTGATGGGAATTGTAACATTGTTCAGTGCCTCAGAGATAACTGTGATGACTCCCAGTGCGCCATGGCCTCTTCCAACAGTACAAGTGCTCTGCTGCTGCAAATCTTTTCCCCTTTTGAAGCCCCTCTTAAAATTATTACAGAGTTCCCATAAAGCACAAACTTCTGCCCTGAGAGCTTAATCCTTCTCCAGGCAGAGCTAATTGGCTCCTCCAACAATCTAAACATCTACCCCCAAAATGTCATAGGCTTTAATAGTCAGGATGTATTCATTATTCCTCAGCAACGCATTCCAGGGGGTGCTGCTGTGGAAATTTTCCAAGAATCCCCCTTGGATCCTCCCAGTGTGAGGGGCTTTTTCAGCCCTAACCCTCCAGAGAGGACGAATCCCTCCCGTGGTGGAGCAGGGAATTCCGTGCGCGTTTATAACCTCGGGAACGGCGTGTGCAGGAGCAGCATTCCCACCTGTCTTATCTGCTTGAACTGGTCCTGGTCCACGTTGGAGAAGATGTTGAATTCAGGCTGGGAGATGATCTGGAAGGCCACGGCGCAGTGGTGGTTCTCCAGCGGCGAGATGTCGTTGTAGCGCACGGCCAGCTCCGTCCGCGCGTTGATCTGGTAGCTGGGGGCAGGGAAAGCCGTGAGGAAAAACCTCCTCAGAAACCCCCCAGCTGCTCCAAACCACGCTGCTTCCTCCTGCTTGCATCCTTTTCAATGCTTATTCAATTAGCTGCAGCTTTGGGGTTTTTTTTTGGTTGTTGGTATTAAATCAGATTTCCACAGAAAATAGATATTTAATATAATCTCAGGCATTGAATCCCCTCTGTGGGTGAATATTCACCCAAAAGGGATTTTATTACTTCTTTAAATTTTGCCACATTTCTAGTTTAAAATGATGTAGAACAAAACCAGAAGGAACTGGTTTTGTTGGGGTTTTTTTTTGATTTTGAACAAATCAAAAACTGTTTTGACATTTTTGTACCTCTAAAAAAAGTCTAAACTGGTTTTTTTTTTGTTTTGACGTAGAACAAAACCAGAACTGAACTGTTTAATTCAACCCCTACTAATGGCAGATGCAGAGATTCTCACTGATCCCAGTCAGAACTGGGTTCTGCCCTTATTTAATAAGTGGTTAGAAATAAATCAGATTCTCTCTCTTTCACACGCACACAAAAGTGTCTGTGGGTCAACAGCAATAATTTGCTCCCATGAAAATAAACACTTCATGATTTATAATTATGAAATAAAGTGTAAGCTAAATCCCCCTTTGAATTTTAGTGCAATTATTTCATTATAATAATTTACAGCTCTGTTACCAGCTGTAAAGTATTTCACCTTGTTTTTTCAGGAGTTAGGGGGGAAAGTGTTCCAATAGAAATGTGAAAAAAAAAACCATTTTCCTTACAGAACCAAGGACAGCTGGCAAACCCCAACCCAGACCTGAGCTCTGCTTTGGCCCACGTGAGTGACCAGCAGGGCCTTGGGAAAAGGTCAGGCTGTGAGAAAGAAAACCTGATCTACCAAAAAATGCCAACCAGTGTCACCTTCCCAAGAGATTTTGGGGGAAGAGAAGGCAGGAGAACAGACTCACGTATTGTTATAGCCTGGATGGTCCAAGTCGTGGCACACTGCTGCAGTCATGAGAATCAAAATGTCAATTTGGGAAAATTTCTCCTGCAAAATACAAAACATGAATGCAGTATTATGATTCCTACTTCCCTTATCCCTGTAAATCAAAAGAAATAAAGAAACCAGACATATTTACTTTTTAGAGAAATGCAAATCTGAGCAAAATGAAGCATTTTTCCTTAGATGAATTTACTTCAGTCAAGAGAGAGAAATCTGCCTTCCCTTCCAGTAAAAATGACTCAGGTTTGCCTTTGTTGCATGAAATAAGAGCAGCTCAGAGGAGGCAATTTCCTTGAAACTTGCTATTACTGCAGAGATGATATAAAAGCACTGAGACATTAGTACAGTCTCTTAGAAGTCATTTGAGCACCCTGATTAGGAAAAGGGAGGGCTGGAAGATGTCTCTGTTGCCACTGCATTCTGGCCAGTAACTTATATGTGTAACTACAGAGAAAAAAGGGGTTTTTTTAAAGTGAAAAAAAGCAGTTTTGTATAGAAATGAAATGAATATATGAGTGCGGGTTATCCAGACAGTGAAATTAATTGATGCCTATAGTTTTGGACAAAATAAAGGTGAAATGTACGTCCTGCACATGCCAGGCTACAGGACAAGCACAGTTAAAAACACAAATTTCGGGGAAACCTCTTGTGGGAACATTTTGTGTCCCAAACAAAGAACAAACCCACAGACCATAAGTCAGTAGAGGTTTGTCTATCATTCCTAAATGTTACACTCCATCAGAGTACAAACTGTGGACATCCAGGGGGTGAAGTTACCTCCCCAGCAGCCTCAGAAAGCTGTGCAGGTGCTGGGAGTCAGGAATGGAATGGCTGAGGTGGAAATGCAACACCTCTCCTTGTGTGCCTGGGTGTCAGATTAAGTTTTTTGCTGATCTAGACATGGGGTAACTGAGAGTTGTTCAAAAAGCTTTTATTCTATTTTCAGTTTCATATGAAGGGTGAGACAATACTGATGTTATAATTCACACCATCACAATCAGAATTCAGCTATTTCTTAATTACAATACACTATAAGTGTTCCTTGGCCTATTAGTTTTTGCCATGCTATACTTCAAATAACGCTGCAATTAATACCATAATTAACACTGTAGATGCCTTAAAGCCAATCATCTAAAATCACTCTTTGTGGGTCTTAATACAATGCACCTTTCATGGTTCTATTTCTCTAAGGTATCCAGAGGCCATCCTTTGTGAGGCCATCCTTTGAAACTTGTTTCTAGCTCCATTTCTCTCCCAACAATGTCTGTCCTATTCCAGGGCATTTCTCAGTCAGCATTTCTTGTCCCTGTGTTTGCACACTGTGTGAGCCTTCTGTCAGGCCCTGAGAATTCCCTACAAATCCATTTCCCACCCCTGGGGACTGAGCAAGTGCAGCCTCCCCAAAGGCCACCCCTCGCCAGCAGGCTGGTGGCCCGTTTTGCAGAAGTGGCTGGGGTGGGAATGGGTTTCAGGGTGGGAATGGAGTGGTTGCCATGGAGGGGGTGGTACCTGGAGGCTGCAGAGCGAGATCATGCTGTACATCATCTGGGTGACGCAGAAGCAGTGCCGGAAATTGTGGAAGGGGTTGTTCCTGTAATTGTCGTGGATACACAGCTGCAGAGAGAGGGAATGGAGCTGTCAGAAGTAGCAGAGCTGTTTACCAAGCACTGGAAATCCTTCAAGGAGTCCTATTGTGAAATAGGGGTCTCCTAGAGTCAGGTTTCATAAGCTCTTGGAGGTCTATTTCACACCCAAGATAGCTCAGCTACCTCAGAAGGCATAAAATCAGCAGGATGGCTTCTGTGGTAGTGTTGGAAACAAAAAGGTTTTAATAAAAGGCAAAATAACAAAACTCTTCACAGAGAAAAACCAAGCCAGGTGCAAGAAGTTCTTGCTCCTGGTAAAACACCCCACAAAAGCAAACAGTTTCTTTGCTCTCTTCTTTTTCTAGTGAATTGCTCAGGCTGGAATTTTTGGCTCTTGTCCAGTTAGCTATCCTTAAGTTTGAGGTGAAGTCCCCCAGGCTTATGAGGTGTCTTTTCACCTAATTGAGGAAATGAACTTCTAGGCTCTTTTCCTGCTTGAGGAGACAAAGGATAGTTTTGTCACTGTGTCAACAAGGGGCACATTCCTATACTGTGGGGCCCAGGATTATTCTCTGCTAGGTCAGAGTGACAGCACAGGGCCTCTGACACTTTCTGCCTTCCTGGGTGAGATTTATGTTATAATACATATTGTAATGTTGGCTTTTTGCAAACATTAAAATGGATTCTATATGTGTGATGCTAAAGTAACTTCGTTCCAAAGATATAGTTTTTATTTCTGTTGTTAATGAAGCTTAGACATAGCAGTGAAATAGCTGATATAGGTGTGCTTGTGTTAAAATGCCTGCTGGGATGGGATAACACCCAATGAACACAGGATGAGGACACCTCTACAGATCTGCCAACCATCAGCACTCACCCTCTGACGACAGTGTGGACCAAGGCCCAAAACTGGAGGTGGTAAAAAAGGACTAAAACCACAGCCAAGGAATGTGCACGCTCAAAAAAGGTGGATCCCAAGGAGGAGATGTGCTAAACAATTCTTGGAACATGTAAACTAGTTTGGGGGAAAAGTTTACTATGCATAAAGGTCTATGAATATGCAAAGGGCTGATGTAAGGGAAAAGGTATTTAAGGGGTATCCCCAAAAATAACAGTGTGCTCCTGGCTGAATGCCAAGATGCACCCGGCCATAATAACCTTTGCTCTGTGGTCTTTGTCTCCTATTGTCCTTTATTAAACTTTTTAAATTTTCACAGGAGAGTGAAGGTGGTTTTCTCATTTGTGTCTTCCAAGAATTCACCAGGAGGTAAAGCTCACAGAAAATCCCTTCTGACACCAGCCAGCAATGGGCAAACATCCCAGCACAGCTGCATCTCACCCTCAGGTAAAGCTCACAGAAAATCCCCTCTGACACCAGCCAGCAATGGGCAAACATCCCAGCACAGCTGCATCTCACCCTCAGGAGAGGACACTCTACTCTCATCCTGAATTTCTATTTCAAACCTTGCAGTGGCTTAAATGGGGACTGTAAGGGCTCAGAGCCCACCCCTGGCCCCTTCTCCTGCTGGATACAAACTGCAGCTCTGATACCTTGAGGGCTGAAACGTGGCTGTCATTTCACTTGCCATTGCTCAGAGGTGGCACTTTGGGACGTGTTGCTCGGCACGGAGAAGACGTGAATGCACACCAGGCTGGAGCACACCTGGGTGGGTTTCCTATGCCTGCCAGCCTGGGAGAGATTGAGCTGTCACGGGCTCACAGGAACCACAGTTGTGGGGTTTAACTTTCTACAGATGCTGCCTTGGTTGCCCTCGTTCCACAGGTAGGATAAAGCCTGTCTGTCCCTGTGTCCTGGCCAGTGCCAGCCAGGCTGGCAGAGGGAGGCTGGCACAGCTGGGTTGACACGTGCCACAGTCATTATTCCAATGCTGCTCTGGTTTCCTGTCCCTCACAAAGCAGCCAAGAGTTAGCAGCATGGCTAGACCCCTCTTCTGAGTCCTCCTCCAAAGCCTGGAGCCCACAGAGCCCTCATGCTTCAGCTACTGAGCCTGAATTAATGACATGGACAGAATTCCTGTCCCCTCCTCCAGCTAAATCAGGCGTTGACTTCAGGAGTCCTCACACCCCATCAGGACCAAACACTTCAACCCATCACCTGACTTCTAGGAGACCTCAAAGCTCTGGGTGAGGTCAAGAGAAGTGTGGTGTTTCAATGCTTATTCAGTATTTGTGGGCTTCCTTGCAAAAGCTGCACAGATTTACTCTGCAGCAAGGATTTTAGAAACACATTTCATTACTTTAAAATGACAGGAACGGCATGATATGGTTGTCAGCCAGGCTCACAGGTGGTATCTCACAGCCTACACACGGCACTGCCCAAAACTGCACGGATGCAACGTACACATCCAGCACTGGAGCCCAGAGCATCCCAGGGGACTCCTGACTCAGGAGGGATGGAGTGACTGGGTTGCATTAATCACTCTTTCCTCCTCTTTCTGGAAGACTTCTGTAGCCAGTGGATGTGGGAGAAGCATGAGGTGGCTTTTTCTCTCCCACTTGAGTTCAAAGTGATGCCCATACTGTGCCACCTTGGAGCAGAGCCCTTGAGGCTTTTAAAAGTCATTTTCCTTTCTTCAAGAAGATGGGAGACCTCACCCTGCCTTACCTTTGTAGAAAATACACAACAAAATCCCCTTTTGTTGCTCAGAGTGAGGATGTCTTAAATGTTAGTAGTGACAATATGCTTGGAGACACGAGCTAGGGGAAGCTGCCTGCAGCAGTGTGTGGGCGGGCTGTTGGTGTGTGTTGACATATCACCTTGCTTCCCATGTTTTTGGGCTGTGAAACAGGAGGAGGAGGAGATCTTCTGGTTTATCCACTCTGTGTTACCCTTGTTTGTGTTGGGTTTCATCCCACCCCTTGTCTTCAGCTGCTTTATAAGGTCAACACCACCCAGCTTTTCATTTGCCTTCTTCAGAGAGAGATTTACCAGCTTTTGGTAATTTTTGGTGTCTCCTTTAATGCAGTCATATTATTTTTCTAAAAAAGCTTCACCAGCACTGGAAATAAATTTCAGATGAGCCTCCTAGCTTCTGTGGCGACATTTTATCCCTTATTCCAGGCTCTGCTCAGCCTTGTTGTGTCCCTCCTGCAGCAGGACACCCAGCAGTGACAGCCCCATGTGCCTCCTGCCACTGCTGTGCTGTAACACCCAGACCCCGTCTTTTCTTTGTCTTTTCCAGCTACCTCCTGATTTTGTGAAATTTTTCAGGAGTCTACATCCATCTAAAACAGTGCCCTCTACTCTCTGCAAGCTCCTCAGGGAATTAGAAGAGATTAATGAGGTGTAAATCTTTAGTACAGGAATCCTATGAAACATGTGTTTGATGAATTCACACCATGATGTTTCTAATTATTGTCTCAATCCATTTGTGAGACACAGAGGTAACTTTTCACTCGTTATAATTCCTCAGGCTATCCTTGGATGCTTTTTAAACAATGGTTAAAATATTTACTGGTCTACAGTTCTCTAGGAACACGATGGGTTTTTTCTAAGAAAGCCAATATATTCTTCAGCTTTTTAGCAAACACTTTCTTTTGCTCTCCCTTGGACCTGAAAGCTCATTGCTTTTTAAATATTCCAGTGTTTCTCCCTCAGCCATCTCACTTTTGGTATGATCTCATCTTTCTCACATTTTGCATCTCTGCAACATTCTCACATCAAAGACCGAAGCAAAGAAAGTTACCTTCTCAGCAATTCCTTTTCCTTCCTGACTTGCTCTTTCCTCTGCTCCCTGTGATTTGGTACTTTGGATGATTACTGCACTTTCTAGCTATATCTGAAGGCACTTGTCTTGCCTCCATTTACAGCAGGTATCAAGAGCATTCAGCAGAAATGAACTGCTTCCAGCGATAGAAACCTCAGCAAATGAATACAAAACAGGTAAAAAAGAGTCATTTGTGACCACGAGAATGCAAACATTTTCCGAAGTACTTAAATTTTGAGAATTTGTATAGACTGACTGCTTTCATTGGGATTACTCATGCCAGTCATGTTAATTCCATGACTGAAAGCCTTGCTTGTTGATTCCTGAATGTGAAAAACTGCAAACACCAGTAACTTGACATACTCACCAACCACCTCTTCAAGGTGATAGGATTGATGTTGAAGTCTTTGACCAGCCCAAGGTCGTGGTACATGTGCTCCAAACAGCTCAGCATCTGCAGCAGGAACAGGCAGGTTATTGTTGGCTCTGTAAATATCCCTTGAGGACACCCCGGGAAGTGAATTTCCCTCTCGCAAGCATCAAATAATTGCAGAGCCCCTCTTCAGATGAAAGAAAGATGTTCAAAGACTGCATGATTAAAGACGGTGCAAGAGGGGAGACGGAGAGGGGCTGAAAGCTTTTTGAAGCTGAAAGCTGCTGTTGACTTCACAGGCTTTGTGCAGGGCTTTGAGTATCGCACCAGCACTCTTCAGTGATTGAGATTTGTGTGTATCACAGAAATTCCTGCTCACAAAAATAAAGCATTGCCATTTTTCTAGTTCAGCTGGGATGTGTCCTATTGCTCAGTGAAACCAGAGGGAGCTTCTCCCCGGCTGGACAGAAATGGATCAGGCTCAGCTGAATAGAAAACGACAGCAGAAAAGAAGAGATCCCTGAAGAAACATTTATTTCAGACATTTGTCAATACCTTCTTTCTTTATGACTTCTGGTGAGCTCCTAACTCCACTATCTTACCTCATATTTCTTGTTTAAAAGATTTCCCATTATAACCCTACAAAAGTGCAGCAGTTTTGTGATTATCCCCTCATGGGGACTGTAACTATGAATCCCTATAGCTGAAATGCAAGCACAGGCAGCTCTTTTGAGACAACATCTGCTCTGCAGCAGCAAGGGGGACTCAGGTAATTTAGCACCACCCCTCACGTTTAATCATCTGGGCTTGAAAGAACTGAAAACAAAAGATATTGATAATCTCAAAATATTGATAATCTGAAAGAATTGAAAACAAAAGATATTGATAATCTCAAAAAATTGATAATCTCAAAGAATTGGAAACAAAAGATATTGATAATCTCAAAATATTGGTAATCTCAAAGAATTGAAAACAAAAGATATTGATGATCTCAAAGAATTGAAAATAAAAGATATTGATAATCTCTAGATATTGATAATCTGAAAGAATTGAAAACAAAAGATATTGATAATCTCAAAGAATTGAAAATAAAATATATTGATGATCTCAAAGGATTGAAAACAAAAAATATTGATAATCTCAAGAGATTGATAATCTCAAAGAATTGAAAACAAAAGATATTGATGATCTCAAAGAATTGAAAACAAAAAATATTGATAATCTCTAGATATTGATAATCTGAAAGAATTGAAAACAAAAGATATTGATAATCTCAAGAGATTGATACTCTCAAAGAATTGAAAAGAAAAGATATTGATAATCTCAAGTGTTTGGGTGCTTAACAGCTTCCAGCAGTCAGAAATGAACAGGTTTCCTGGAGTTCAGGAGTTTACGTGTACATGCATTCCCATTTCTGAAGGCCCATACTGCAGGGGATGGAATGTGGCCGTTGTGTTAAAAAATGCAGTTTTTAGACTGCAAGGCAAACCAGGGGTTTCAACATGAGGGGTATAATGTCACAAATACAGCCCTGGGGGCATTTCTAGTCAGTTTTCTGTTATTTAGGCTCTTAGAAACTCACCAGAAAAAAAATGATTTAATCTAATGAAACTTGATATTTATCCAGGGAAATATAAATATAAGTCATGGAATAACAACAGGGCTGATTTTGAGTAATCCAAACAGGAAGAAATTTTCCTGCAAGGCCTGAGGGACAATGCCATGAGCTGAATGCTGCTCAGATCACACGGACAGCATTTTGCTGAAAATCCCCTTGTCCTGGTAGAATATCTGTTTTGCAATGGCTCCATAAAAGACTTCCCAAGACAAGAAACTTTATCCAGAAGTGCTGAATTGCCCTTAGAAATGCAGCTGTTGCCAAGAGAGCTTTGGGTGAGTGAGGAGGCGACTCTCAGTCCCAAAACTCCTGCCCCTGAACGCAGGGGAGTCTCGGTTTTCATGTTTGGCTTTCTTGGTCAGCAGCAAAAGCTTGAATATGGGACTCTTGTAAGGCTTGAAAAGTGAGAGGGCATTTGAGAAGGAGGACCAGGCTTGCTGCAAAGCTGTGTTGCCTGAGATGCAGCAGGGCACACGAGTCATTTGCTCACAGCTGAGCGAGGTTTGTGACCTGCCCGTCCCACTCGGAGCACGTGGGCAAACACTCACTGCTAAACAAGCACTGACAGAATTGAAATGTCCTCTGTAAACACAGAGAGGGAGAGATGAACCCATATGGTGCTCAACTCACCACAGCTTGTGGGGAATCTCATTTCTGAGCAGACTCCTCCTTGCAGGGCAAGTTAAATCTCCACACCCTCCTGTTCCCTAGCCCTCTGAGTGAATTGCTGTGCTAAAGCACTGTCCCCCAGCCCCCAGGAAACCATGGAGAATGGGTTTTGTCTCTCCTCATTCTTTCTTGATAGTCAGAACAGCAATAATCCGGCGGTGTTATGGTGCACCTGTCAGGCTCCCTCTTGCTGCAAAGAGCTCACAGGCATTTATGGCCACGGTACAGAGAGGGAGCAGTGGCTGCAGAGCAGCTCTGACCACACAAGGGAAGCTCTGAGTGAATGGGAGATGGACCTAAAGCCACCAGAGAGCCCTTCTGCTGTTCTTCCAGACAGGAGATATCCTGAAGGGAATGGGGCGTTTCTCCTTGTCATGCTGAGCCAAAATCACTCTGTGTGCAGAATAATTTGGGTGATTGCTGCTAGGGGTGCTGCCAGAGCTACCCAAGCCTTCCCCTGGGTAAAAAACAGCACTAATCCCCTGGTTTAGTCCTGTCCTCCATTATGCTTTCATTGAGTGAGATTTGCTACTACTTGCTAAATCTGGTTTTAACATTATATTATAAGCTGTCCACTCTTAACATCCTTCTCCTTCCCTCTTCTGGAGGTTTACACATGGACCTTGCAGAACCTTCTGCAGCACAAGTGATGAACCATCAATAACACTAATAGCAGTAAAAAAAAGGAAGAAAATTAAGCAGCAAGGAGATACTAATTGGCTGTGAATGCAGCCTTGCAACCTCTTCAGAACAAGCTGCAGAAAAAAACCCTCAGCTGAAGGGGTGTGAATCAATGACTGCACCTCTGCCTGCTGCTTTATTGATTTGAGTGGAGTTATTGATGATGTGCTCAAGCACACACTTCACTGGGGATTGATTTGTTCAGATAAAATGGTATGGGAGAACTCATGTGGCAGTAATGACAGTGCACCAGTTGAGGAACTTTACTAGGAAGAGATTAAAGAGCAAATAAAGAGGAGCCAGGATATGATAAGCTGCATAATCTACCTGGCATCTGCTAGGGAGAAGCACAGCATTTCTGGTGTGGTATGGAAATGAAAAAAATACAGAGAGTAAGGGGCAGAAAAGGGGGAAAAACCCTGCAGGATGTCTCAAAGGGCTCTTTTGGCCCTACTGGCTCTCAGAAAGTGCCAACCCTGCCAACCTGGCATCCTCACCTCGTTGGGCTCCCACAGCCAGACGTCAAAAGTTGGTTTCCGCAGAGCCTCGATGGTCTCCTGGGACAGCATGTACTGCAGACAGAAAGGCACGAGGGTAAACAAGGGTGTGCCTGCCATGGGAATGCTGTTGGCATGTCCTTGGGGCTCCCAGGGCTCCATTCATGAGGGATTTAGCCATACTTCCCGAGGAGAGAGCAAATGATCTTCCCTCTGGCCACCCAACCCTCCTCACCCCTCCTGCCAGCTGGCAGCTGCTCATTGGGGCAGATCCTTGTGGAGCAGAACTTGGGAGAAAAGGGAGAGTGGAGGTGTTAAGGTGAGGGTCATGGCTAAATCCAGCACAGAAAACCAAGGGCACAGAGCACAGACCCATCCCTGCACTGGTTCTGCTGCCTGCAGAGCATCAGGCACTCGAAGCTGCCAGTTAGGGAGGGGTGGTGTGAAGTGTCTCTGCTTACAGTGCTAAATTAACTGGTGGGGATGATGTGTTTATTTTCAGATGATTTATGCTCTCATTTCAAGTGTTTTTTCAAGAGTGCCCACAGTTTCAAATCGGTTGTCAGCCTGCAAGATTCAAGTGATTTTTTATCATTACGCTCAAAGCCTAAAACAAAATCAAGCTCATTCACCAGTTATGGTCGTATAGAAAATGAAAAGAAAAGGAATGTGCAGGGTTAAAAGACATGGGGATATCAGGACTCTGCAGATTCATCTTTTCAGGATCCTATTCATCAGTGGTTTTGGGACTCAAAACCCTTGTGGCTTCAATTGGCCCATTTACCATGGCTGTCTCTAGTTTGGGTTTACTCTCCTGAGCCGGTGAATGACAATTTCTGAGCCATCAAATTGATATTTAATCCAAGGAGGAACAACACAGAAGATTAATTTTTCTTCTTTAAAAGGCAAGGAGTTTTGCATTTGCACACACAATGCGCATTTAGCGTGACTTTCTGCAAGAAAACTGCAAATTAGCAGTACAGATTTGGAGTTGCAATGACATCTTCCTTCAGCCTCACTGGCATTGGACAAATCCAGCCCCTGACAACTGGTAACAAATTTTGCAAATCTTCAAAACCCCAAACTCCCATGAGTTTAGGTCTGGGAATAACGCAGAAATACAAAAGTTTACTCTGCAGTGGGTCAGTGCAACTCTTTGTAGCCTTTATTCTTAATTCAAGATCCTAATGCAGCAGTCCATCAAAGTTTAATCTGACAAATATACTTATCAAGGGAAAAAACTGGCTTAGAACTGATGTGTTCTGTGAAATCATGTGTTAGTGTCAGGAGCAACAGTTAACTAAAAGAAATAGAAGTCCCAGAGTCTCTGCTTCCGTGGAGGTCACTTTAGTGAGGCAGAGCAGAACAAAAGCAGAATTTATTGCTCTGCTGGGCTCTGAAGACAAATGTGCACAGAGCCACGTCCATGTCACAGATCTGCATCACACAGGACTGTGAGGACTCAGGGTGGCTGAGCCAGCTTTGGTGTGTGTGAGGAGATGCTCATGGTTAAACCATGATTTGCAAATAGGTGAGCTGGTGTTTTGCCAAGGTCTGAGCTGGGCACCAGGCACGCATAACCAGGCAGCTTTTAGTAATTCTTGTGGGCAAAGACTGCTGGTTCTGGGATTCAAGACCCTGTGCTCTTCATGGTTTCAGCCTCATTCATCACTGTGGATTTGCAGTTGTGCTTGCCCAGGAGACATTTTTCTTCCAGCATTACTGTTTTCTCTAGCAAATACACTAACTCAGTTTCACAGGGACAATGAATCATTTCGGAGAGAATCCAATGTCGCATTTTCTCTTTGTTTCCCTAGGTGAAGCATCCCCATAAATTACTATTTAAATTAAAAAATAATCTATTAGGAGAAAACAGGCAGCAGCACTATTTTCAATCAGAACACAGCATTACAGGGTGTTTTTGATTGTTGCTATGAGCGTGGAGAATAAACAAATATAACTAGACAAAAGAGTGTTAAATGTTGATGAATGCACAATGTTCATTAACATTTCAAACACTAACGAGCTTTCAAGTATTAAAGACTACTGAGAATTAAACTTTAAGTCACCACGGGCAACTGATGGCTTTTTCCATTGGCATTTTGGATCAGACCTTGGATTTAGAATAACAGGGAATTAATGGCTAAGGAGTCACACATTGTAAAGCAGCACTTGTCAGGATGGCAGCCCTGCAGCAGGAATATGGGAAGAGCAAGGACTGGGTGGTACCTTTGGGTAGGATGGTACATCCCTCCGGGGAGCTGGCCTCTTGTTTTCATCCAAGAAGCTGTACTTGCAGGGACAGTTAGTCCTGAAATGAAATATTCATCTCTTAACATTGAGGGAACACAAGCACAGTGACTCAAAAAGTGCCAGAGGTGCTCTGGTCTCCCAGTGGCCACCCCTCAGAGATCTCAGAGATCCATCCCACTCCACAGCCTCTCCCTTTCTAATGCAGTGTTGCTCAAAATGCTTTGAAAGTGTGATCCTCCTCAGGATTTTCTCCCCTTGTGCAACACCCCTGTTGCCCTTTCTCAATTTGCATTCAAGAGAGAAGCATCTGGGTTCAGGCATGCGTCCATGGATACCCAACCACTTCTCCTTAAACTTCCAGTGAGCAGCTTGCTGTCCATGGCAGGCATCCTTCTCCAGGGCTGCCAGGGACCACGCTGGCTGTGGGCACCCCTGTGCTGATTCGCTGCTGAGGGCACCCACTGAGCCTTGCTGCAGCCCACGAGAACTTCCACTTTGATGGTGTGACCTCCTTGGCTGCTGCCCCTCACGCGGGACAACAGCAGAGAGGCACGGACTTGGCAGACATCTCTGCTTGGCTCCCTGATCCTGGAGAAAGGGAGCCACTGCCAGCAATTACAGGTAATTAGCACTTGCTTGATTATTAACACTGCCAGTTATCTACTCTTCTTTCCTCTGCATATGGAAAAGCCAAGCTGATGCCTTCCCATCTGAGCAGAAGCCCAGGAGGGGCCTCGTCCCTCTGCAATTCCCTGATGAGGTTGCAGCCAGATGAGGATTGGGCTCTTCTCCCAAATGACCTCAAACTGTGCCAGGGGAGGGACAGGCTGGAGAATTCCTTCACTGAAAGGATGGTCAGGCATTGGAAGGGTCTGTCCAGGGAGGCTTGGGAGTGCCCATCCCTGGAAGTGTCCAAGGAAGGCCTGGATGTGGCACTCAGTGCTCTGGGCTGGGGACAAGGTGGGGATCAGGCACAGCTTGGACTCGATGGCCTTGCAGGGCTTTCCCCAGCTAGTTGTCCACACAGACTTTATTAATTCTTGTGTGGGGCTGATCTTCTTGCATTTTGCATTTATAGAGTCATGGAATGGTTTGGGTTGGAAGGGACCTTAAAAATCATCCAGCTCCACCCGCCCTGCCGTGGGCAGGGATGCTGCTCGCTAGGTCAGGTTGCTCAGGGCCCCATCCAATCTGGCCTTGAGCACTTCCAGGGATTTATCCCTGGAGTCCTAACATTTGGATTATCCTCTCTCAGTTTTCAAGCCCCCTGCCAAAGGAAGCAAAAATAAACCTCTCAAAAGAAGCCAAGCAAAGCATTCCATTAACTCGGTTTGTGCATTTCTGATTATTACATTTTGCATTGTATCTCTTTTGAGTGATTCTCTTCTCTGTTGGGAATTAGTCCAGGTCTCTTTTCTCCTCTTAACATTGATGTCTGCTGTCATTTCTGGTGGCAGTGTCAGAATCCTGTGGAAGTTATGTCATTTTACAGCTCATGGTGGTCAGCTGACTTCAGCCAGCTGCCTTTTCCTGCCCTGTTTAAGGAGATTCTCACTTGATGAAAAGCTGTCTTAATTGTTTCTAAAGCCGTTTCCCCAAAACTCCACTGTGTGAGGTATTAGTAGGATAAAAATAGTGAGATTGGGGCATCCCTTGCCCTAATTGGAGCTGACTGCCAGGGTTAGCTGAGGGTCAGCCAGCTATCTCTAATTCCCAGCTGTAGTAGGATATTGAAGCCTTCATCCCAGCACACTGGGGAACACACCAGAGCCAGGAGGCATCGGAGCTTCACAAATGCAAAACTGTATCTGCAAATGATCATGATTTTAAATGACACCATAATGCTATTAGCATCTGCCAGCGGTGAGTGCAAAAAGCAGACAAGCAAAAAAAAAAAGGCAATTTGAGGAGGATGTAAATGGAGCTGCTTTGCTCTTCTGAACAGAGAGATGCACAATTCACTGTGCTTTTAGAAACCTGGCAGCCCAGCCTTACTCTCTCATTTGGTAATGTAACAGCAAATACAAGAAAAGGTAAACACCCATACAGCTGTGTACACTGTGATCTTATTGAAGGGATACAGGCACTCACAAATATTTATGTACATTAATTAAATTCAGATGGGATCCCTAATTGTAACCACAATGCATTATCTAGCAAATGACACTGCACAAGGATGACAGGTCTAAATGAGAGTAAATAGCATTTCCACTTCCCTGAGATGCCTCTGTTCCCTCACACATCTCGTGCCAGCGGGAGACGGTTTGCTCAGCCACCCTGGGGTCAAGCATCCCTAAGCTGGGGTGACCACAGGCTGGTGACCTGGCTGCTCGGGGGCTCTGGTGGCTTGGGAATAAGGAACCTCAGTTCATTCCTCAGCAGCTCCTGATGGGAGCCACCAAGGAGCATCATCTCCTCAGACTTGTACCCACATCTAGCTGCTGCTTTGGCTCCCACACCCACAGGGTGCAGAATTCTGCATGAGCAGGAGGAGCCTTTGAGCAGCTGGGAGGAGGGAGAGGCAGCTTAGGGTAGCCAAGAGGAGCTGTGACAGAGCCGTGTGGACACAGCTCCGAGGTGATGCTGAGCAGAACGAGCCTGAGCAGAGCTCCAGTGAGAGCAGCTGTGAGTGTGAGCTCAGAGCAAGCCAGGGTGGTGTCTGTGCCCTGCTGAGCCCACTCCCATCTTTAGCACAGCTTTCCAGCCTCACACCCCGTGCTGCTTGGAGCCTGTCACATGTCACCACCAGCCCTCGGTGAAGGTGGCACCCCAGCTGGAGCTGGCTGCACTGAGCAGATGGAATACCCCCCATTCCAGCTTTTCTTGTTAACAGCTTGTTGTTTAGACCACAAAATATAGATTGGAAGGTGACAGGATCTGGGATGGGAATTAGTCATGGCTGCTGGGACAGTCTGGTACATCCTGATGTGGTGTGGTGGTGACTGAGCGAACCTGAACTTGCCATAACTTCTTTTTTTGGATCTAATTCCCTGTCCACCTGTGCATCACTGCTCATCATCATCACTGGGCATCACTGTTCAGCTCTGCCAGCTCCCTACCACAGCTGAAGCAAAGACACATGGGCACACACGTTTCTCACATCACACCCAGCACAAATCAGCACACATGCTCCTGCATTTGCTGCCAACCTGGGCTTGGATTTTTCTAATGAGATTTCTCCACACACCCCAAAAAGAAATGATGCAAGTCACAGGGCAGACTGCATTCCACCCTGCTGGGATAAATCTGAGGCACGCATCTGAGGTTAATAATGTTATTCTGCACGTATGCTAATATGACAGCTGAATTTGGCCTTGGACTTCATGGGAATGAATTATCATTGTGCCTCCTGACATATCTGCATGGCAACATTTATAAAAACGAGTGATTATAAAGCCTGAATCTTTTAGCACATTTCCCACTGCCCTCGGTAGGAAACAGTTTTGATTAAGGGTCAGACAGCTTGACCCCGAGACTGCCAAGACAGCATAGTTACATTTGCTGAGAAAAATCCCCCTCACCCACATTTTGAGCAGCATGGTGTATTCCTCTCCAGCATCCTTCCCAGGAGTATTCCCAATCTCAGAGTGATTTGTTTGTCCTACTGGGGCACTTCAGTGACACAGGGGCCATTTTCCAGCTGAGACCACGCACCGTAGGAAATGCAATTTTTTTCTGCTGCTGTTTTAATTACAGCCAAACCCAGCTCCACCATCACAATGAGCCCTTGCATTAGAATGTAAATTCCCAATTTCTCATTGAATTTGAAACGGGTGATTTACAATAGCATGAGATCATAATTAGAGGAGCTGCTACATATTTATTTGGTAATTTCCCAGAATATATTGGAGCTGATTCGAGTGCTAACTGGTTCCCAACCAAAGCTGCAATGTGCAGAAGTTCTTTTCCCATTCTCTCTCTGCCAGTAAATCTGGATGAAGAATTCCCATTCTATATGGTGACAAATAACTCCCAAGACCTTTTTCTCTATTCCCATGGCCCAAGCTAATTTAACTTGTGAATGGCTATAAATCTTCAAACGGTAAATTAAAGCCACTGTCCTTGGTGGTTATTGGTTTCCTTGCTCTTTTACTTCTAAGCCCAGGAGATAATTCTGTGGAAATGTTGCATTAGGGTTTGAAAGCAGACACTTCTGTGGTTGGGTGCCAAGCATAACTTACCTGCTGCTTCTTGCTGCCATTTCCTCCCTCATCTTTTTAATGTCACGCTTGCATTTCTCAATCTCCACCACTTTCAGGCCTTCCACTGTCAACAAAGGGAAACAACAGGGGCGTTACCATGGTGAAAAGTCGCAGGGTCTGGTTTCACAATGGTGCAAAATTTCAGGGAGCTCTGCCAGTGGGGTTATCCAGCGAGGCAGCAGCTCCCACAGGCTGCCCGGGCTCTCCCACGTGCAGGTGCTGCCAAAGCCAGAGGAGATCTTGGAAACCCACAGGAATTCTCTGCTGCCAATGCAGATAACAGCCACAGGGCTTTGATTCACTCAATGGCTATAACATCTCAGCTTCTGCACAGCAGCAGGCAGCTCTTCTGGTGCCTTCACTCCTCGGCTTGCAGAGCAGGAATCAGAGGAAATCCTGAGCAGGAAAAAGCCCCACTCCCGTGATGGGATGATAAGCAGGGCTGCGCAAACACGTCCCAGTAGGATTAGAATTCCCATTAAGATAAAAGGTTTTAATTCAGAAGTTCATGCAGAGCATTAAGGAGCTCTGAGAGGCATTGCTGGATACAGAAAAACCAAAGTGAGAATGCAGGAGGGAGAGGAAAATGTTGAAAATTCAGCTCTAACTATAGATTTTTTTTCTTTTTTTTTCTTTTTTTTTAATTATTGAAATCCTGTCACTTCTTTTTGCAAATCAATTCTGTAATCGAAGGTTATTTCTACATGCAGCACAGAAAATCCAATATTTCCCTCCTGCGTGTAATTGTGAGAGCCACGAGGCAAAAAAGTTTGATTGCCTTTTTATGCAGCGGGGCACTTTATTCCCCATAGCTGAGAGAGCCCAACGCAGCAAGAGTGTGATAATAATTCTCCCTTTTCTTTCCCCCTCGTTGAACTGCCAGTGTGATCAAGGACACAGCACCTTTTATTACCGCATGTCATTCACATGCCATCATTTCACAGCTCATTTGTTTACTGGACCCGTTGTTTGCACGGATGAGCCATGGTTTGGGGAACGTGCCGTCGGAAAATCAGTATTCAGCAACTTTCTTAGAAAATCACAGTCTGGATCATACTTATCTGGAGAGCAAGTGATAAAGCCCTGCCTTGAAGGGCACAGCTCTGGAGATAAGCAGAGACCTCAGTTTTGTTTACCTTTATGAGAGCAACAACCAAGACTGCAGCTGGAACTGGGAAAAGGGAAAGAGCTGTGTCTGAACTAAGCCCAGAATTCCACATATAAGGAGAGGAAAGGGAAAGGGGGTTAGTTTATGTTTGTTAACAGGGATGCTCTCTTAAAAATCCCACCTAGACATTTATATTTGTTCGTCTGTCATTGCTACAGGCAATTTCTTTGGGTGATCACAGTGTGACGATGCAGGCAAGCTGCTGTCCTGCTCATTGGATATCTTTGTTCTGGATACCTGCCTGCACTTTTTGGGGTGCTTTGCTCAGCTGCTGATGGTCAGCTGTAGCTGACCTGCAGGCCCTGTGCTGCTCTGTACCACGCTGGTGCATTCACCTGGGAGAAATTCCATTTGCCAAGATGTCCAATTGGTGGCCAGTGCCTGTTTGAAGCAGTGGGAGCCAAGCAGAGTTATCAGTGACAGGGAAGTGGGGCAGGCAACTGCAGGGAGAAGAGGAGTTCTGGTGTAAAATGGCAGCCCTGAGCATTTTTTTTTTTTGTGTTGCATCTCTTCGGTTTTCATCCCAAATCTCTCTGGGGGAGCAGAGAATTTACATAATTATTTTCTTAAGGTAGATGTGAAGTGCTTACAAATTGCAAAGGGTTTTTTTTTTGCCAGCTTCCTTATTCTTGTGTGCAGAGTAAGTCAAGCCACGGGACAAAGTATTCCCAGCGCTTGCTCTGCAAGGGCTCATTTTCCAAGGGGAAGTGACAAGCTTTAGCTGGGATTTAAAAATCAGCTATAAGATTTGGCTGCCTGAAAACACATCTCTGGTGAGGTCTCGAGGCAGGAATGGGAAGGAAGCTGAGAACATTTCATGTGAGGTGCAGATGTAGTGCTGTCATGAGCACTTATCCCCACACACACACGTCCCCTCTGGGGAAGGAATCCTGGAGAGCACATGTGGAAGTGGTGGAAAAGGGATCTTCGAAGGAGGCAGGAGAAAAGGCAAAATAAAAGCACAATTCTCTCCACATTTGGCTTGCAAATGATAAATGGCCATGTCATGTGCACTGATTAAGGGCCCATTACATTATTCTGCAGCGAGAAATACCTTCTGCAAAGACCCTGTGCTGTCTAAAGAAATCCTTGGGCTGAATCCAGCAGTGAAACATTGCTCTCAGAGCAACCTCGGGGAGCCCAGCTCAAGCAGGGAGGTTGGACACTCCCTCTCTCCCACGGTTTTGCTTCTTAAACACGACAGCCCAGGGAATTATTTCAGAATGCTGCAGACTGGGCTCTGTTGCAAACTCTGGAAGTCTGACTTGGAGCAGACAGGCAGCCCAGGGAGCTCCTTCCCACAGATTGCTCCATCAGCCGCTGGTTCCATCAGCAGTGGGACCCACTCAGGGAGAGAACTGAGTGAACTCAGTCCACCTGCACGGCCCAGCAGCTCTGGGCATGCTGCCTTCCCTAAACCAGCACTAAATAAAGTGCTGGAGTGGGCAGGTGCTCAGATTTTTCCTGCTAGGAATGGCATGAATGCTTTGGTTATCTCCCTCCTGTGCCTTGAGCTGCCAGTGTTGAGAGGCAGAGTGTGTGCCAGGGGTCCCAGGGGCTCACCAGAGGCCAAAAGCAGCCCCTAGCTGCCTGGGATTGTTGCTTTCTTGGGCTGCCAAGGGGATACAAAGACCCTCAGCTTACCTCATTTGCTCTAATCCATGGCATTTAGCCCTGAGGAATGGAGCTGGGCAGAAGTTTCACTGAAAACGCAGAGTGACTGAGCTTATTTTTCTTTCCTCTTTTTTTTTCTTTTTTTTTTGGGTCAAAGAATAAACCAGCAGAGGCTCGGGAGAAGCAGCAGCCAAACAGGCAGGGAGGAATTCATACCTGGGTTCCTTTCTGGGGGCTAGGCAAGCTGCAGGTTGGCCCCTCCATGGACATCCCTCAGCACCAGGAGCCTGAGGCTGGGGTGGCCCCAGGGAGAGGCTTCCCTGCAGCTGCTCTTCAAATAAGGACATTTCTTCCTCTCTCTGCTGACAAAGGGATCAGTCTCCCTGAGCAGCTGCAGGGTCAAGGTAGCTTCTGGTCAGGGGAACTTTCAGGAACCAGAAACTCTTTTTTTTTTTTTTCCCAGCCAGCTCTAGTGGGAAAGTTCTTTCTGCAGCTGTAGTGCTGGGAAAGGCTCTCCCTGCTCCTGACTTCAACGCTGAGCATCCTCAAGGAGCATCCTCAAGGACAGGGGGTTTGAAGTCAAAATTGGATGGCAGCACCTTACTCATGCCCTTTCCCTGCCTCTCTGGGACCTGAGCTCTGCCTAATGTACTGAAACAACTCAGAAACTGCACGAGGGGGAACAAAACAACCCAAAACACCAGGAAAGGAGCTCATGGACCGGGTGAATTGAATTTGGCTGTTGCACTGTAACAATATGGTCATGTTATGATGCAAGAAATGGCTGAGGGATCTGGGGGTGCTCAGCCTGGAGAAAAGGAGACTCAGGGCTGCCCTCATCACTCTCACAGCTCCTGAAAGGTGCCTGTGCTCAGCTGGGGCTGGGCTCTTTCTCCAGGCAGCACTGACACAACCACAGGGCACAGCCTTGAGCTGCACCAAGGGAAATACAGGCTGGATAGCAGGAAAAAGCTTTTCCCAGGAAGAGAGATAAAGTTCTGGAATGGCTGCCCAGGGAGGTGGTGGAGTCCCCATCCCTGGGTGTGTTTAACAAAGCCTGGATGTGGCACTGGGTGCCAGGGTTGAGTTGAGGTGCTGGGGCTGGGTTGGACTCAATGATCTTGGAGGTCTCTTCCAACCCAGTGATTCTGGAATTCTGTGGGGGATGGGACTGACAGCAGAAGGAGGGTGTTACCCCCTGGAATTATGGATCAAACAGATCAGGTTCCCCAGAGTTAGAGGATCAGGGGGTGCAGAAGGATGGGGAGGTCACTGCTGGGTGCAGGAGGTGACAGACACCTGGGCCATGGGGGACATGGGAGGGCTGGCCAGGGGCTGGGAGGTGGAGATGGGGAGAGGGGTGGTGGAGACCCTCTGCCACAGGGGCATGGGAACAGCAGGAGGTGGCCCCAGCCCCAAAGCTCAGTGGAGGGCTCAGCAGCCCCTCAGAGGGAGGACAGGAGGAGCTCTGGATGCTGGCAGCACCAGCCAGCCCACCCTGGTCCCCACACCAGTGCCACCACAGGCTCCCACCATCCCCACCATCACCACGGGCTGACCTGTGGCCATTGGGGCTCAAAGTTGGCCAAATTACAAGGGATTAGAGAAAGTGGAGGAGCAGGACAGGTCCGAGGTCACAAGGCACCAGTTCCCACTGGGATAGGAATAAAGGGACACTCACATTCAACCTTTTTCTCCAGCATTGCCAAGTGATTAGCTACTTCCGTTTTCAGTTCATTGATTTTAAAAACCCTGGAAAGAAAACCCTCATGTATTAATGTTATACATTTAATGCTCTACCTACCCGAGGTGCTAAGGACTTCTGCTAGCAATGTCCATGTTTGTGTCTCTATGATTGGTCTGCCCAGCCCACGCTTGTCATAAGGAAAAGCAAATTTTCCATGGAAAAGCTAACACTGGGGCAGAAAATACTCCCAGGTTTAATTTTCAGAAAAATTAACAGGATTTTTTTTTATGGCCCTGGGGATGTCCTGTGGCTCTACAACACTTCACATGCCCCTCTCTCAGCAGTGACTTGCTACTGTACCCCCCCCCCCCCCCCCCCCCCCCCCAGGGAAGCAAAGTTAAATTGCTAATTGTTCAATTGGTAATTCATAATTGTCCAAGAGCAGCGTCTTGGTGTCTGCACACTCCGAAACCTCCTCCCCTCCTGCCCAGTTACGCTGCTGACTCGCTGGGCTGTGCTGGGACTGATCTGTCTTATTGAAACCAGCTGGGATTAAATAAGCAGCTACACAGATGTTGAGAAATCCTCTCTGAGGAGAGACATTTTTGGGTGATAAAGGGGAAAATGAAACAAATCTGATGATTTGACTGCTCAAAGAAGAAGCATTTCTTTTGCTTCCTAAGAGGGAAGGAGCACTTACTACTTGATCTCCTTTTTAGATCAAAGATAATCACTGAAATTGCTTTTGGTTTGAGCTACTGTATTGCTGTCAGCAGGAAATAATGTGTCCCAGACCTAAATTTGGCAGGCAGAGTGGGATTTGAAAGATGTCTTAAATGCCCCTCTGCCTCCTGTGAAAATTTCACTTCAGGCTGATAAAAGAAATAGCATTTTAAATTAATAATGATGTTCAGTTTCTTACCTCGAGAACTGCTCAGCAATCTGTCCCAATAAATTCTGGAACAATTCTTCTTTCTCTGAGAAAAAAACAGAAGGAAGACATGATAGAAAAAAAAGAAAGGAAAGAAGCTGCCCTCAGCCCTTCTGCAAAGTGGTGTCCCCAGGCTTCCAGTTCTGATGGTGAGGCCAAAAAATTGTTTTGGTCCTTTGAAGAGTGACAGGGTTTGGGAATGACTCCTTGTCTCACCTGCCTTCCTCTCCATGCAGATTACAGCCAGGGTTTCTCAGAAGTTTTATTTTTGGGAGGCTGGGTCTGTGAGAGGTGCCTTGTTTTAAGGCAGCACTTTCTGGAGAGGAGACCCTTTCACAGACCCTGGGTGAGACACCCAGAATCCCACCTGGCTTTTGAAAGTTCCTGATCACACTCAGTGTCTCTACACCACCAGCACTCTGCGGCAGAGTGCCCACGAACACCACCACAGCTCATGAACACAGAATAAAACCCAGCCTGCCTTTCAGTTTTATCCTGGAGACTGATTTTTTTTTTTTTTTTCTGGTGCAAATGCCTAAGGATTGTGCTGCCTTGCATAAACTCTAGGCAAACACGAGATGTCAAAGTGCTGTCCCTGCAGAATGAGGTCTGCCCTTCCTGGTTTGTGGGATGGACACAGCAGGGTACAAGTTTCCCAGCCCCTTTTTCCCTGAGAACGCAGCTTGGACGGAGCTGCCACAGGGATCCTGTCAGGATCCCATTGTTCCCTGAGTTCCTGCAGCAGTGGCCACACTGGGAGCCCTCGTGGGCTCTCAGAATCTTCTGCTGGCTCAGGAAAGTCAGGCTGATGAAGCCCCAGCCCCTTCCCAAGATAATCACAGGACTGCAATTCCCAGCACAAGGAAAAGCAAACAATCCCTCAAAGCAGGATCCTAGATTTCAAGGGACAGCACACTTTAGGAAGGAAGAAGAATGACAGCAATGTTTTCCCTTCATTTAACATGTCCACACAGAAAGGGGAAGCACAAATCACCTTTGCTGAGCCCCGAGATGCTGTTTTGGGATTGTTCCCTCTTTCCCCCAGCAGCTAATGCAAACTGCCCCAAAGTGCTGCAGGGATTCCTGCACTGGGGGCATGCCCAAGGAAAGGAAGCACTCATAAACACGCCGCAGATTACAGAGCACCTATTTATACCCCACACAGAAACACCCGACGGCATTTCTGCAGCCACTTCTTGTCCTTCCCCGAGGGAACACAACACCTCGCAAGCGCAATCACCCAGGCAAAACACATCAGACAGAAATACAGCCCAGCATTTGCCATTTATTTCTAAATAATAGCTCTTGTACCTGTTGAAAGGATTTGCGATTCGGGTGTAAGAGATGTCAGCAATACTCGTCAAGAGCATTCCCATCACCGGTCAAAACAATTTGCCTGTTACCCCCTGTGCCTCAAAACTGGAGCAAGCACTCTGTGCTCTGAAAGTCTCAGATCTAATTCCCTCTTTTATTTCCCTTTTTCAACCCCCCAGCTCCCAGCGGAGTGGCTAGCAGAGAAAACAGAGATTGGTTCTTCTCACGGAGACCCATTTTCCAGTTTTCTCACAAAACCCAAGCGCTGAAACAAAGCAAACGCCGCGTCCTATTTAAGAGAGAGGAGGAAAACTTACCGTGGGCAGCACCTGGGATGGCACAGAGTCCAAAAATAGGGGGAAAACAAGCAGAGAAAGCAGAGAAACCTATGTCCTCTCCCTTCGATGCTGCTCAGCCCTCTGACAGTGGCTGGAGCATGCCAGAGACTGACAAGTTCCCTATAAACACTGTTCCAGTAAAAAAAAAAAAAAAAAAAAACAACAAAAAAAACCCAACAATCTTACTTTCACTCCCTCCCCCTGTCAAAACTCACTCGGAGCACTAAGAAATTCCCATCCAGGGAACAGTCAGCTGCAATCTGATGTTTATGGATGTAATAAAAGACTTTCAAAATGAAGATGTATGTTTTTATAACCCTAGGGTGCAGTAAAGATATATGACTAAGAGTGGCAGCTCGCCTCATCTTAAAGAGACAAAGATCCATTTCTCTGCCCTGTTCCTTCCCGAGGGGAAGACCTCTGGTAACCCCGTGTTCTGAAGAAAATGAGACACTGCTCTGGCATAATTCAGTCTTGTTTGTGCCATCCTTTGTAAAACAGGAGGGCTAAGTGTGCTTTTGCTCCCTTCATTACCCTCTGCCTTCTTTTTTTTAATACCTCTGGGCAGGGCTGAAGCTCCAGGTTCACACAGATACCTTTTACCTTGGATTGCTTCCTTTGTTTTGCTGCGATTCCCTCTCTGAAAAGGAAATCCTGCTGCAAGCAGCACTGGCAGCAGCCCTGGGTGCTGCGCTGAGGGTCCTGTTGCAGCATCCCCCAAAAACCCCTCACCTCCCACCCTCACTGCAGAAGAGCAATATTTACAAATGCAGGTGTTCGGCGAGTCAGCTTTTTTTGCACGACCCTCTGGGTGTTTTGCAGCTGCCAAGTGACAACTAGAACCCCCCAGAAGATGCTGCAATGGTTAATGCTGGCCTGGGCCAGGCCAGCTCAGGCTTCCCCAGGCTCCCCAGGGCTCAGTGCCCTGCTGGCTGCGGGCACAGGCACTCCTGCTCTTTGCCCTATGGCCTGTGCCAAGCTCGGCAGGGAGCTTGGCCAGGACACCGTGGAGAAAGGAGCTGTTCTGCCTCGTCTCCAGCAGGTTTTGGGAAGAAAGCAGGTGTGGGGGGAAACGGCAGCAGGGTTTTTTTCCTGCGGCTCCCGCCGCGGCCGGGTGGGAGGCTGGCAGGGAGAGCACACCTTCCCTGCCAGCCTGGCACCAGGGGCACGCTGAGCAGCTCAAGCGAGCTGCCCTGGCACAGATGGTTTATTACCCACTGGCAGGCACCCCGTGCCTCGCGCCACCCTGCCCAGCAGTACCTCTTCCTCTACCCTCTCACCCTCTGGGATCACGGCCAGGGAGCCACCTCCATCCTCCCACTCTCGTGGCTCCCTTTGCCACCCTGCCAGCCTCAACAGGCTGTGGGCACGGAGTCCCTGGGGTTGGGGGGGTGGCTTGGCTTCCCCCTGGCTTTTCTGCTTTGGCCAAGCAAGGCTGGGAGGGCACGGGCATCTCCCTTTCCCTGCCAGCATCAGGCCGTCCTGTTTCTCACAAATGTTTCTGCCTCTGGCTCAGGCTTCTGTCTGCATTTCACTTTCTGTGGTTTGCTTGGATCAGGGCAGTCAGAATAATTAAAAGAGTAATTAAAAAAACCCCACAAGCGGCCAGGTGGACAAAAGCCTCGGGAAGGGGTGGATTTCAAGCCCAAGCCCACATCCATGAATCTGTCATATGGAGCCCCAGATCCATGTAATTCACAGCTCAGGTTAATTTGGGCTGTTGCATGCAAATTCCCCATCAGGTGAGCACTCCCGAAGGAGCTGGCCACATCCCAATGCACGCATCCATGTGGGATGCACGTAAGGAGCAGCAGTGGGAGGAGGATTTTTCTCTCCCAGTCTCTGCCTCCTCAGTCTTGCCAGAGCTGAGAGCATGAACAGGAGACGGGAGAGATGCCAGAATAAGAAGATTTAGACCCAGTGACAAGCTTCTGTTGTTTCACCAATACCAAACCACACAAGATCTCAGGTATTGAATCATCCAGGGGGAAAACCATCCCAGTGCAGCCACTGCTGGCCTTTGCTGCCCGAACTTTGGAGCAGTAGGAAAGCCCCTGTGAATGTTTTCCTGCCCTGTCAGGATCACAGAGGGTCAGGCTCACTTTTGACTCCACAACAGGTCCTTTCTCTGCACTATCAGAAACGCAACAGACTTCAATTTTATCTCTCAAGAGGGTGCTGCTAATAGGGCTTGTTCATTTAATTGTCACCCCTGTCAAATCTATAAGTGCCTGAACCCTGCTAATTAGAGCAACAACACAGCCATCAATTTGTGAGTTGTGAGCCTGTTTCACCAGGAGGACACAGACCAGAGCTCTTCTGCTGGTGGGAGGGAGAGGATGCTCATTCAATGGGTTTGGAAATTAAAATACCACAGAGAAAAGGGTTTGCCACAGGGGTTTTGATGCTCTGCATGGATAGCCATGTATCTTCTGCTCCAGGGCCATAGGAGGAGGGACAGAGTGTGATCCAGCAGCTTCACAGGCTCTGAGCCAGCCAGCTTGGGCCTCCTCTAACCCTAACCCTAACTCTGACCCTGACCCTAACCCTGACCCTGACCCTAATCCTGATCCTGATTCTGACTCCAACCCTCACCCTCACCCTAATCCTAACACTTGCAGACAGCTGACCCTTGACACATCCATGGCTGCTGCATCCAACACTCTCTGGAATAATAATGTTTTTATTTCCAACCCTCTCCCATGACTATGGCCAGGAAATGAAGAACTGTTTCTTCGCAGGACTCCAGTGGATATCTCCTCTGCTGGATAGAAGCCACTGCTGATGTTTTTCCTCCCTAAGGATTATACTTCCCAGTCCCACCTCTGTTCCCTGTGTCATTCTCCTGCAGCTGCCTGGGAGACTGCTGAAAGAGGTGCATTACCTCCCACCACTGTGAAAATTGGGGTGACCCCCTTTTTGGCACCTGTTTGGATGAGCTGCTCTGGGAAGCAGAATGATGCAGGCAGAGTTGTGTGAGAAGTGAAGAACAGAACAGAGCTGGGATTTTTTTTTTCTTTTAATGAAAAGGAACAATTTCCCACTCTGTTTATTCTTCCTACTGTCAGCAAAATGTCAGGAATGCTTAAGATTAATGACAAGCCTTGTGAAAGAGAAAAAGATACCAAGGAACATTAGTTCCATCACACTCAGCTCAACTTTCTTCCTCTTTCCATAGCAGACTCTGTCTTATGTTTTGACAGTCTATGGCCAGAATTTTTCTTGCCCTTTTCAGCTCAGATCTTTGGAAATCCTTGTTTTATGAAATGCATGGAGTGAAGAGAGATCTTGCTGACACAGTGAGCTGTGCTCAGCACAAAGCAGAGCCATGTACTGTCAGCTGGGGATGAAAAATGAGGGCCTTGGGAGAGTGTGAAAAGTCATCCACGGTCCTATAAAAATATACTGCTAGCTTCATGTTAGGGAAGTAAAAAGAAAACCACATTCAAAAATGAGTATATTTTCTAGAAAGCCCCTCAGTCAGTTTCCCAGCTGGTATAACTCTGTGGTGTTCCCTGCTGGAGCCATGCTGGCCCCATGGCAGTTGGAGACAGGTTACTCACAGCAGCAGGGACACAGAGCCACGTGCTCCACCCCACCTTTTCTCCTGTGATAATGCAAACTGTGTACTCCCAGACCAGGAGAGTGATGCTGCTGCTGCAGCAGGGTTTGTCACAACAAGGAAACAGTCTGGCAGACAGCTTCTTCCCCTTTGCAGTCACACGTGTCCCCTGGCTGTGACTACCTCCTTCTGGCAATCACTGACATGGGATTTGTTTATGGCTTGTCACAAATCTCTCTGTGAGTAGCTTCTTCCCTGTTCCCTACCCTCTGTGCTCTCTTTGCTCTCTGCTCACCTTTGCTCCCTGCACAATCTCCCTGCTGTTGCCTCTCTGGCCTCGCTCATCCTCCTTTCCAGATGTTTCTGCCAAGACAGATGCCTCAGAGAACAGCCTCAGTTCCCTGTGCCTCCCCTTTAGAAGACACAGTGCTGTCAGACACTCTGTCTCCATCCAGAATTCAGGACCCTGAGCCAGAAGATGAGGTGGGACCACCAAAACACCATCTCTCCTATCCCAGCAATCTCACCCACTCCTGCACACCACTTTTTCCAGCCCCAGGCTTTCTGTCTCACTCCTGTTCTGTGTTTCCAGGACAATCACAACCTCTTGCCGTTCATCTCTCCTATCTTCCCACTTGACTGCTCCAAGGAGTGTCCCCAGCTGATGTCTCCTCTCCTGCTGCAGCCCTGCCAGCCTCTCCTTGTGGCTCCAGAGCGTCCAGGCTGCCCTGATGTAAGCGGCAGGAGACTCTGCAGCTGCACAGATGACAGAAACCACCAGCCAGATGCTCACAGGAATTGCCCCAAGCCAAAGTTCTGCTCCAGTGTCTGAGAGCATGATACTGACAGCAAGGAGAAGTGGGAGGAGTGGCACTCCAGCCCTGCCTGTGGCTGGGGGACGTGCTCCAGATGTGTTCTTTCACCCAGGCCCTCTTTAATCTTGTCAGGTGAATTTAAATATTTATCACACTTAGAGCTACCATGCCCACAACAGAAATTAAGTTCTATCCTCAGCCATGTGGAAATAACACGAGGCTCAAATGTTGTGCTCAGCTTTCCAGCAGAGAAATGGGCAGGTTTAACAAAACACTGCAGGACACGCTTTCATTTTTCTTGCCTGAAAAACCCCCACTGCTCCATGCAAGGCTTTCCCCAGGGCATCAGGAGTGCTGAGTCAGACCAGAGCAAGGCACTGGGAGAGTTCCCTGGGCTCAGCCATTCACCTGATCCTCAAATTCATTGAAATTCAGGCACATTTTTTAAGCTTTCCTGCAGAACACTGTGATCAAACACTTCTTATTCTGCTGCAGCTACAACCATGACACCCACATCTTAAGGTTTTTGCCTCATGGCCGCATAATTTCCACATCCAAATGTTTGCAAATTCAGCTTTACTTCATTCAGCTTTAGTAGATTCAGCTCAAAAGGGTCATTTTACCTGAGAGCTGCTCAGTCATAACTGGTATCACTTTGTATGGAGACCTGGAAGAGCCACAGAGGGTTGATGTTAGCAACACTCAAAATGCAGTTTGTATTGCACATCTGTGCTCCCTGAGAAGTACAAAGAAGTATCTGAAGATATTCCAAGCTCTCTTAAAACCTGTGAGTTTGAGTAAGCAATGGGCACTTTTTCTGAACACACAACCCTCGGATTTACAGAGAATTTAGAAACAGAATTATTGGATTCTCTGATTTAGAAACAGAACACTAGCATGGTTTGGGTTGGAAGGGACTTTAAAAATCATCCAGTTCAGCCCTTTGCCATGGGCAGGGACACCTTCCAGCATGCCAGGCTGCTCAGAGCCCTGTCCAGCCTGGCCTTGGACACTTCCAGGCACGGGGCAGCCACAACCTCTTTTTGCTCTGTGTTTGTGCACTGTCCTGTGCAGGAGCTCCCTCCCAGCTGCTGGGGCTGCACCACACAGTATCAATAAAGGCAATAGCATTGAAAAGTCATCATGAAATATGGGCCAAAGCCAGCAATGAAGAGACCTAAACTCATCACCCATCACAGGCTTTTGGGTTTGATTTTCCAGTAATCTGCTGGTTGTGCCCTAGCAGAGCAATCAGGAGTGGGGGAACAACAGAGCTTGAACAGCAAGCAGGGAGGGATGGGAACAGATGTTCTACACTAAACACCTAAAAGCAGTATTTTTTTTCCCTAAGACAATTACTCCTGCTTTAACAAGTAAAAATTTTCCCTACCAGCACATGTGCTACAGGCCAGGACAGATTTCTTCCTGCCATCCCTCTCCCTCTGCTCACCTCCCAGTGCACACAAAAACCTTCTGCAGGCAACCCCCTCCCTCGCCTTGGGGCTGAGCCTGTTCTGGAGGAGCAGGTGGCAGCAGGGCTCACCTCTCTGTGTTTGCAGGCATCGTGGGATCAATGGACACCATGCAGTTGTCTGCTGTCAGGAGGGAGATGGTCGTGTTCCTGAAAAGCAAGTTCCAAAGAGGGTTATTTGACCTAGAAATGCCAGCTGGGATTCTGTGCTGCTGCATGTGATGCAGAGCCATCTTCCCTCCTGCAGATGCATCTTTTCTCCTTGCTCCTGGCCTGGCACCTCTGTTACCTCAGAGCAGAAAGAGTCAAAGCCCAGAGCAGGGTAGACTCGATGCTTCACCCATGTAAAATGTGAAGTGTGATAATTTTTGATCTCAGAGCAGACCTTGCTCCCTGCTAATTCATTTATTCTTTTGACTCATTGAATAATAATTTCTGGTAAAAAGCTGTATTTTGTGACACATTGACTCAGCAGCTACCTATTGACTCATACCATACAAATGACTTTTGGTGCTATGAATGTCTTGAAATTATTTAGTTACTCATTTACCAAAACAAAAAAAAAAAAAACAACAAAACAAACCAAGTGTCTTGCTGAATATGGGGTCTTTTTCTTTTTTAATTACCATGCTAAGGGTGATCTCATAGGCTCAGATGTAAACCTTGGAGGTTTACTTTGGCTCCAGGATCCTGGTTGAAATGCAATTTTCCTTTGAAAATCTTCTGACGAAAATAAAATGCCAAATATGCAGTGAACACCCTGGCTGTGAATGATTAAAACTGCTGAACAAAGTTTCCTGGGTGATGGAGTGGAAGTCTTTGACCTCACAGGAAAATGAGAGTAGTTAACCTCTCTAATGTCAAATGGGAGGAAATAGAACAAACAGCAAAGGGCTTTAATTCTGTCCAGCAGCTTATGCAAATTCAACTTTATCTTTCCATCCCCAGAGCTGGAGTCATGCAGTAAAACCACGATTAAAAGGCTGCCTTATTTTCCTCCTGCACTTTTCCTGTACTGTAAAGTTGTGTGCCCTGAGATAACAACTTTGCCTTGTTGGAGCAGCCCGTGCTGCTCCAGGGCCTTATGCAGACAGCAGATATCCCCCTTCCAGAGGGGATTGAGGGATCTGGAGATGATTGAGGGGCTTCCCTCCCCTGCTCCACTGCCTGGAGGTGCTGCAGAGGTGATGGATGGATGGATGATGGATGGATGATGGATGGATGGATGGATGGATGGATGGATGGATGGATGGATGGATGATGGATGGATGGATGGATGGATGGATGATGGATGGATGGATGGATGGATGGATGGATGGATGGATGGGTGGATGATGGATGATGGATGGATGGATGGATGATGGATGATGGATGGATAGATGTATGATGGATGGATGGGTGGATGGATGGATGATGGATGGATGATGGACGGATGGATGGATGGATGGATGATGGATGGATGGATGGATGGATGGATGGATGGATGGATGGATGATGGACGGACAGATGGATGGATGGATGGATGGATGGATGGATGATGGATGATGGATGGATGATGGATGATGGATGGATAGATGGATGATGGATGGATGATGGATGATGGATGATGGATGGATGATGGATGGATGATGGACGGATGGATGATGGATGGAGGATGGATGGATGGATGGATGGATGGATGGATGGATGGATGAATGGATGGATGGATGGATGAATGATGGATGGATGGATGGATGGGTGGATGGATGGATGATGGATGAATGGATGGATGGATGATGGATGGATGGATGGATGGATGGATGGATGATGGATGGATGGATGGATGGATGATGGATGGATGGATGGATGGGTGGATGGATGGATGATGGATGAATGGATGGATGGATGATGGATGGATGGATGGATGGATGGATGGATGGATGGATGATGGATGGATGATGGATGGATGGATGGATGATGGATGGATGGATGGATGTTACACCGTACACCACATCCCAGCCTTTCCCACACACCCTCCCGTGACCCTGGACCCCTTTTAGCACTGAGGTTTCAGCTGGACACTGCTCTTGAGGTTGAAGGGAACAAATCCTGTCTGGATTTTCCCCAAATGGAAAATTAGAGCAGGAGGGATGCAAGGACTTTGCAAGACAACATAAATTAGGAAATGCATGGCCTGGGCAATGGATTTGGAGATATTTATGCTCTATAAAATGGTTCAGCTGGGGTGCTTTGTGTTTGACTATCCCATACCTGGGTTTAGATTTTAAAACACCTAAAGAGAAAGCTTATTACCTGGTGGCAGTACTTCTTGTTAGCCCAAATCTTTTCCTTAAAAAACAGGTTCTAAACATGTGTCTGCATTTCACTCAATATGGGCAAAAATGTAGCACTGAGATACAAGTGGCAGGTGTGCCCAACCTGTGTGCACTCAGGGCTGGGCTTCTTCACTTGCTTTTATTTTAGATTATTTCTCCTCTGTTCTACTCTGTTCCACTCTGTTCCTCATGTGCAGCCAACACCGAGGTGGCTCAGTTCCCTGCCTCCACATTTTCCAGCTCTTGATTGCCCCAGTTTCTTCTTCCAGCAGACTGCAACCAGAGACAAGCCTGAATAGCAGCTAAATAAATCATTTGGGCCCTGTCTTTAAATTGCTCCCAAAGGAAAGAAACAAAAGTGAAATGAATGTCACAAATGACAGACCTACCTCGGTAGCCCTGTTGCAATGCAGAAAAGGTCCATAATATCTTTGGAATTGCAGTATTTACTGAAGATCACCTTCCAAAGGAAACAGCAGCAGAGGGGAAAAAATGAAGAAAAAGAGAAAGGATGGTTAGTTCCCACAGAGATATGAATCCTGTTCAGGCATGCACTGGGCTAATTTTACGGCACAGTCTGTGATTTCAATTATCTGATTTGATTTGTGAGCTGGAATATTTCTCCACTCCTGTGCAATACCTGTGTCTTTGTTGACAAAGCAAGCAAGCTCGGGAGACCAAAGTGCTGTTCAGAAGTGGAGCAATAACGTGTGTGAGCTGAGAGCGGGGGGTTCCTCAAAATGCAGTGCTGCTGTGGGATGATAACAACTGTAAATTAAAGAGTGTACGAGGCCTGGATTTAGGAAGGAAACTGCCCAGATTTGAGCAGGTTATGGGATGGTATAAAAGGGCACTGCTTTTTGGACTATATCAGCTTATACTAGGTTGAAAGTGAGCAGAGCTTGTGCCAGAACTCCTACTGACTGTCAGATGTTCTTGTTGTTAGGTGAGAAGCCAGACCTGGAATTACAAAACATTTTTTACGAAAATTTGCCACTGTTACGTTCCCATCTCCGCAAACACCTCTTCACCCCCCCACCCATCCTTCCACACACCCCAGGCAGCCCCAGTGCAGAGAAGACTGAGCAGCACACCCCTCGATCCCATTTTTCCATTCCTGCTACTCCTGTGCCTTCAGTGACACAATCCCAGCCACAATTTTCCCCAAGACTCCTGTGTCCATCAGGACTTGTAGGTCATGGTCCTCCCAGCTTCTTCTGCAGTCAGAAAACACTTTAATGATACCATTATAGCACTTCCCATCAGGCTCACTACGCCCCTGTGCAATACTTAAACTCTGCAATCTGAAGCTTGTTTACGTTAAATTACTTGCCCTGTGTCTTATCATGGGTGAGTGGCAGGCCAGAAACAGAACCCAGGAGTCCAAATTTGATGTCTTGTTGAATGAAGAGACAGCACACTGCCTCTGAAAGAAACACACTCAAGAGTTCAACAGCAGCAGTCTGCATGAGGAGTGTCCCATTTCAATAAATATGTATTTATAAGATGTCTGTCCTGTTGACTGAGGTCCCTGAGGTTGTTTCCAATCCAAACCCGTATCTCCTCTGTTGGGTGCATGTTGCACTATTGAATCTTCCAGTGCTCTAAATCAAAGTCTTGTTCCTAGTGCACTTATTGGGGAAAACAGCCATTGAAAAGGATCTCTGCTGTCAGTGAAAAAAAAACCAAAACAAGTGTGGGTGGAATAAAAAGAAAGTGTAGACTTGAAATGAAGGACGGGGCTTGAATGCTTCTGCCAGTGTTGTGCACTTTTCCTCAGAGCAACTCTGAGTTCCTTTGAGTGACTGTGGTGGAGGCTTTAGAACTGCCACAGAAATGGAGTGCCTCATTGCAGCCAGACCCTCCTTCTTAAAGCCAGGAACAGCAACAAGCAGTGGGGATGGTTTATGCAGCGGGGATGGTTTATCCAGTGAGGATGGTTTGTCCAGTGGGGATGGTTTATCCAGTGAGGATGGTTTGTCCAGTGGGGATGGTTTATCCAGTGAGGATGGTTTGTCCAGTGGGGATGGTTTATCCAGTGGGGATGGTTTATCCCGTGAGGATGGTTTGTCCAGTGGGGATGGTTTATCCAGTGGGGATGATTTGTCCAGTGAGGATGGTCTATCCAGTGGGGATGGCTTGTCCAGTGGGGATGGTTTGTCCAGCGGGGATGGTTTGTCCAGTGGGGATGGTTTGTCCAGAGGCTGCTGGTGTTGATGGGATGGCTGCAGGGGCTGGCAGGGGGGAGCAGGTGTGTGGAGAGGGGCAGCTTCCCTGCCCAGCACTGCAGCCCTCTCCTCTCACATCCCACAGGAAAGAGCCACAGAGCCTCTGGGCTCAGGATGCAGCAGCTCAAAGGCGCTCGTGGAGATTGATCTAATGGCAAAACTCAGGAGGAACAAGAAACCTGCATTTTGCAGATGAACAGGGACATGAAGGTCAAAGTTCTCCTCTCCTTGTGAGTGTTCGAAATGTGATTTTCCACCCCTCACAACCACCCCACAATCTCAGGCACATTTTCTATTGCCACCCACCACAGGCATGAGGGGTGTGCATGTCCACAGGTCAGCCTGGTGGCTGGTGACCCAGGAAATAAGGAATGTGCCACCTGGGATGACAGCCGGGAGGATACGGGGGGCTGCAGCCACCCTCCCGGATTGAGCAGGCCCTGTGTGTTCAGTGAGGTGAGGACCATGATGGAAAAATAACAAGTCATCATCTAATTAAAGCCTCCTCTGAAAGGTGTAGGTGCCAGAATGTAATTAAGCCTGCAGCTTCACTTTGTCAGCCTTGACTTTCAGGTGTTTTAATTCCTAAATTGTCACAGCACTGGTGTGACACGGTTCCCCTGCGCCTCCAAGGTGCCTTTCAGACTGCAGGGGAAGTCCCTCACCTGGAGGTGTCACATGGTGCCAACCAGAGCTCTGCCACTGGAAATGGGGAAGTTTTGGGAGACCCCAGGGTGTGCTCTGCTGCTAAAGCCTGCTCAGAGCTCAGGGCATGCCAGCCTGAAGTACCAGGACAGTCTGGACTGCACAGCAAGGCCTGGCTTGCCCTGGTGGTGCACAGACACTTCAGCAAAGCTCCAGCCTCCAGTTTTCACTGGTGGTGAGGAGCCTTCTTACTCCTGAGCAAAGCATCAGGGGTTTTGTGGCACAAAAGAGGACAATTGTGGTCACTTCTAGAGATGGGTGTGACCCACACCTGCACTCACACCCACCTTCCCTGTGTTCTGCCCCAGATGAAATTACTCCAGGCAGTATCTTCACAAAACCTGCAGGCTCTTGATTGCTGAGGCAGGGAGTAACTGCTGCTGGGGAAATGGGTGTGTTTTGAAAGTCAAGATTGACCCTTGGTCATTAAAGCACAGAAGCAATCAAAGCAATAAAACAGAGCCAGTGGAGTTCAGATAGGGCTGAAATCCTGCTCCTAGCAGAACCCAGCATCCTGACAGAGTGATAGCTGCTGAAATTGACTGGCAGAATATTGGAGTACAACTGGTACATGCAGTAACTGGGCAGATGATGTTAATTGTGGCTGAACAGAGGCCAAAGGCTTGTGATGTGCCAGGAGTGCTATTTCAGGTATTGAGGTTTCTTATTCTGGAAATCAATTATTATTGACCAGGACAGACAAGAGAGGAAAAGATAAAAAAAATTATTAGGGAATATTAAAGGTAAGAAAGTTGGCCTGACTCACAGAAAGCAGTAGGAGCTTTCAGCACACTGAGGATGAATTTTAATGTTTCCTTTTACTCCATGCAATAGTGAAAGAGTGGGAAGCGAAACAAAGGCTGTGATACTAGATCATGAGCCATCTCCATACATGCTTTTCAGTTTTCCATACTTGGCATTTTTACTTAAGTTTGCTAAAACTGGATTTGTGAATCACCCACTGCAGTTTCGTACTCATCTCAGGATGCTTGTCCTCAGCTGGTTGGGTTTTTTTTCATCAAAAAGCACATGCTATTAAAATTTCCTTTTTTTTTGCAGCCTTCTGAGCTGTTCTGAGCATCTCCCTTCTGCTCTAAAGCACAGCAGCCAGCCTCAGATGTTCTGCAGCCATGTGCAATTGCTCCTGTTCTTGTCCCCAGGTTCGTGCTCCCAGCAGAGTCGATGCCAGCTGATGGAACACAACTGGAATGTGCTTTAGAGGATGGGAGGACAGCCCTGGGTGCTATTGATGGCTCCAGCACAGAACAGGAATCCTGTGTGCCTGGAGTCCATTATCCCTGGGGGGACATCAGCAGCAGGAAGGCAATTGGGGACACTTGGCTGGTGGCCACACTTTGGTGGCACGCATGTGGGGCACGTGGGTTCTCCCGTGACCTGCAGCTTTGAGGACAGGCAGTCCTGGCACTGGGGGACAGAACACCTCACCCAGCCCTGTGGAGATGTCCCTGCTCGGGCAGGTGTCCCCAAACCTTTGCTGCTCAGCCTGAGTCTCCATGATGATACATTTCTGGCACTGTCTGGGGGTCTGATCCACAAATTTCACCTCCCTTCAGACCTGTCTCAGCTGTCTCTGACCCACATCTTGCTTAGGTCCCTGTGGGTGACAAGCCACTGCTGAGATGTGTCACAGGACCTCATTCCCTGCATTAATGCCTGCTGCTGGAAGATATCCTTGCTTAGGAGAAGATGGAGACCTTGCTTAACAGAGGCCAGAGTTGGGAGACCACAGCAGCTCCTCCAGCTCTGGTAGAGGGCTAAGATCATGCATGTATAGGGTTCCCTGTAATGAAATTCCAGGTTTCCTCATAGTACACATTTTAAAAGTGCATAATCATGCAAGTCAGCCCAAAAAATCTAGGGATTAACCTTCAGGGATGAAGAAAAAGAGGATACAGGCACTCTGATATTGCCTGGTAGCATGAAAGTCTCCTGCAAGTCAACACACAAGACACTCAGCTGCTGAAAGCAAAGGCAAAACTGAAATCAGGTCTGAGCAGAGTCACAGCAGTGACAAACCACGTGGGGAAGGGAAACAGAGGCCTCTGCTTCAGCGTGCAGATTGATGGCTAATTGCCAAGAAGAAAATCAGCCATATATAAACCCTGCTAACTGCATTTCCCTTGGATTTGTGCCAGGAGGAAAAGGCTGTATTCCTGGAAAGTCATGCAGCATCTGCAAACAGGTTTTTTTCCCCCTTCTGAGAGTTAACATGATTTCATATTTGTGTCCTTACTGTTGTTATCAAAACCTCTGAGATGGTGGATATCCCATCCCTGGGAACATTCAAAGCCAGATTGGATGGGTCTCTGAGGAACCTGATCAATTTGAAAATGTCCCTGCTCATTGCAGGACATTGAACTAGACCCTTAAGGGTCCCTTCCAACCCAATTCTGTGATTCTACCACGTGTAGAAAATAAAATGACAGGAAAAGCAGCCTTCCCTGAATGTTTAAGTTGTTTGTGCCAAGGAGTTTCCATCAAGATCAAGCAGCAGCCATTCCATTTAAGTAGGCAATGCTCTGTGTGCCTTGGAAAGCAACGTGATGCAACTGGGGGAAAAGCAGAATGAATAATGACTGAGGCTTTTTGGAGTGGAAATAACATTTTGATGAGGCATGCAGGGACTGCAAAGTAGGACAGCACAGTTCAATGGGGATGCCTGGGTCCTGGCCCAGCCCTCAATTCTGTGAGACTGGTTTCTTTCCTGGAAACAGTTCTGCTTTTTTTTTAACATTTTCTTCTGAAAAAAAAAAGGAGCTATTGTCTCTTAATCCACAGTATCCACCTCTGGTGTAGGACAAGGATTTTAAAACCCCTCTTGGGAAGAGCAGGGATTAAGAGCCCTGGTGCTCTGGGCTGGCTTCCCCACTTGGAGAGGAGCTCAGATTAAGGGCTGTGATGGAGATTTTACTAAAGGACCATTGTGCACAGACTCTGCAGCCTACCAGTTTACAACTAATCACATTATATTTTGCTTTCAGATAGGATAGGTAAAAACACAGCTTACAAATCCAATTTCTGTTCTATATTTGATCCTCAGAACAGCTAATCCTCTCTGTAAACAGCAAACTCTGTCCAGAACATTATCATGTTCTGATCTGCTGTCCGTAATTGGGTGTTCTTCCAAGAATTTAATTTCTGTTTGATTAGTTTTATTTTACCCGGACAAAATTCCTAAATAAATAATGTAAAAATATTTTTGAAGCCAATGTACCCTCATTTTCTAGTTCTACTTCATTTCTTCTGGTTTCAACCTGCTGTCTTCAATATTTTCGCACTTGGTCATGTCTTTCATTCAGCTCAGTGAGCAATGTTCAGAGTCAGGGCTGAAATTGCAGGCTTTAAACAATCTGAATTACAGCCTTTCACTAATGAGAATGGGGGATACTGTGTCAGAAAAGAGTCTAGTAAAACTCAGTTATGTATCTTGCATGGACTGTGAAAACTGCTGCTGTTTCTGCAAGAGCAGTTTTCATGGAGGATTTCTGAACTATTAAGGCAGAAGATTCATATGAAATTTTTCACTGGGATTTTCCCTGTCTTTCCAGAGGTGTTTGTTGTCCATAACAAAATGAAGAATCATCCAGAAGTTTTAGGTAATTGTAGGACTCTGTAGAAATCACTGGAAGGAATTCATATTTCTCGACCCATAAGCAAATTGGTCTTCCTCAAAAAATATACACAAATGTCCTCTCTGTCATAGTCCCCAGTATCCAAAAGAAGCTTTACCTAAAATCCCACATTTAAAAACATTCCATCTTTCTCATTCTTTAAACTCAGATACAAACATAGCATCAGCCCAACTATACCCAAACTCCCCGTCTCCTTTTTTATTTCTGGCACTAATTAACAGCTGATATTCAGAAAACCATTCATTTATCTGAGCTTTGAATGTTAGGAGCATTAAAAATAGGCTGCCAGATTTGCCATCTGTTTGGTACGGTGGGAGCTTCTCTAAGAGAAGAACAGAAAGCCAGAGCATGTGTGCATGTCCATGTGTGGGGGAGAGAACACGAGAGCCCTCAGCTGAGGGCCTGAGCAAAAATGGAAACTCCCCCGAGCTCTTCAAACACTGACTCTGACAGAGGATGAGAAGTGTGGCAGATACTTTATCCCAAAAGCCACAGCTCTGTAATCCTGCTGATTCACACAGTTTTGGGCAGGGACGTGGCTTGAGAATGTTCATTTCAACACGAAATGTCCGTGTGGGGTTTATCTGATGTAATTTTAACCAAGCACAGGCTCAGCATCTCTCGAGTGCCTCTCTGCCAGGTGCCCTCTGCTGCCAGCAGAAAAGGAGGACAATCTCCAAATCAGCCCACACGTCTCCAAAACCCCCTCTAGGATGGGATGAATCATCCCCTGGAGATGCCACCCGCCCCCCAGTGACTCCAGGGGAAGCTGCAGGACTCTCCTGGAGCAGCCATCCCTCAAGTTGGGATGCCTGTGGTTAACTGGGGTCAATCCCATTCTTTCCCTATACGTTGCCCTAAATTAAGGAACAGGAGCTGCCAGACAGAGCTGACATACCAGGACCCCGAGGCATGTGGCATGTGGTAAGTCACAATTCTCATCCCTGTAACACCCCTGAAAAGAGAGCTGTGGGAAAAGAGATTTTCCTCTTTTTAGGAAAGAAAAATGTCTGTGATGCACTCATAGGTGTGCGAGCCCAGGACAGTCTTGCAGATTGTCACCAAGAGGGGCAGCTTGACAGAGGCTGGCTCTTCCACTATGAGCAAAGAAGGATCTCAGTCGTTTTTAGAGTCATCAGGGCTCATAGAAAAAGGGAAATTACATTCAAGAGAGACTTGTGCAACCTACTGACTGTACTAAGGGACATATTGCAAATATTGCACCTGTCAGTACTAATTATTAATGGCAGAGCACAACCAGGAACCAGCAAGGCTGATCGTGAGGGGCCAGGCTGAAAGTTTCCTACCTTCTGCAGCAGAAATAAAAACATTTCATAACAGTATTTCAACCTTTAACAAACAACACCAATATCTATATTCTGGCTTTTCTTAACACAAGAAGGGCACAGATTTGCTGCTAATGGAGTACTAAGTGCAATTAACCCTGCAGCACACGAATGCATGAGGCTTGAAATGTTTTGTAAACTGGATAATAGGGATGCTTCAGCACCAAATGTTCTCAGTAGTTGCGAGTGAAAGTGCTTGTTTCCAAGCTGCTCACGCAATTAAAGTCTGACATTGGAACTGGCTTGGTAATAGAGGTCTGTTAGAAGGAAAATGTTAATTAATGGAATGAGGAAAAGCAGGTTTGAGGAGAGACCAGCAAAAGGCTGACTTGAATCTATATAAGCAAGTTCATGAGGAAGGTTCTGATGCCTTGAGAGGCTGCCTGGAACAGAGGCTGGACAGTGTTAAAGGAATAAAGCAGGGATTTATTAAAAGGCCTTCAAAGGATACACCTTGGGCAGTACAGGAGCCTGGCCAGGGCTACACCCAAGATGGATGATGGGTCACACATTTTCACACTTTTGTAAGTTTTGGTCCATTTCCATGTTGGGGTTAATTGTCCAATTACAGCTGCAGGTTATGCAGTCCCACCCTCCCAGATTGCTCCCCTCAATTCTCTGCTGTTTGCACTTTCTGGGGCTGAAGCTGCAACGGTGTCCTTGGTTCTGGGGCTGGAAAAGGATTGTTTTGTCTGACTGAGCTGTGAGAAGAACTTGCTGACACTTCATATGAAATTCAGAGTTCTATACTAATGCAGTACAGAATCTGGAAAACATGAAAGTTTAAACTTAAAGCATCAATTCTAGAAACAGAATGATTTTGTCTTGTTTGTGAGGAGCCAGAAGAGTGGTTTATGAGGAGAATAAGCTATATTTGGCTAGTCTGAACCCGCAGGTAACACCAGAGTTACCTATGAGAAAAGTGTTAGACTGAGAGTGTCAAACTTACACTTTGTCTGGACTAGTGTGAACATAAACTGCAATAAATACAATATATTGAGTGTGACTTCACAAAGATAAACAGCAGTAAACAAGCCTTGCTGGGTGATGGCTGTGGAAGAATTTTGGAGCTGTGCTGGAATTACAGGGCTGTGCTGGGAGTATGGTTTGTTCCCCTAAATGCTATGAGGAGCCCCCACTGGGGAAGAAGGAGAAGGTGGAGTAGGGGAGAGAGAGGCCCATGTGTGACATTATCTATCATGTTTTTAAAAGCATGGGTTGAAGCCATTTTTACTCCTTAAAATGTTTATGTGCTGCAATGTGACAGAGTTCAAGGAACCTGCTGCTCATTTCATGCTGCTTTACAGCAAGTAAAGTTCGAGTCCACCAGGGCCAGCTACAGCGAGAAAGCCAAGGTTAGGCAAGACCTGGCCAGACTCAGGCTGTTCCACCTTTTCCCTCCCACACCCACAGAGCTCTGCCAGCATTAAGAAAATGGCCTTGATCCCACAAAAACATTCCTATGGCTCACCGTGCTAAAGCAGGATGTGGCACAGAGCAGCCCCCAGAGGTGCCCATGCCCTGACTGCCATGAGCACCCGTCCTGTGCACCCCTTTGGTGTTTGGCAGCTGGCAGGGTGTTCCCCTAAATCCCGAGTCCAAACAGACACAGCATGAGGTCCACGGGCTTGCCTTGCTGTGTTGAAAGAGTCATGGGGATGCAAAAAATGCTTCATCGCCTCGAAGGGATCATCACGCCATTATTTTTTCTGCCGTGTTTTGTTTCTCATCTGAATCCAGTTTCGCAGGTTAAAAATAGCCTGGTGAGCCTTGGAAAAATCTGTTGGCTTTGCTAGAATCTAGGCATTCATACCACAGATGCTGCTGCTGTAATTGAAAGGGAAAGCTCACGTGACAGAAGCGATTCCTGCGCGCTGATGTTCCAATGCAACAACCACGGCACCAAAGCTCAGTCTGAGCCTTGTCCTCTTCTTTGGGGACCTCAGGCCAAGAGGAACAATGGCTGTGGATGGCTCAGTGTCCTGCAACACAGGTCAGGTCGGTAGACACCCAGAAAGCTTGAACTCAGTGCATTTCTTTGAGGGGGAAAAAAAAGAAAGAAAAAAAAAAAGGCAAAGTTTCTGCTTAACATCCAGAATGACTCAATAAACCAGCAAATGACTCCAAAATTCTTTACTTGCGTTCTGAGGAAAATACCATTGAGTGATTTCATAGAATCCTTGACAAAGGCAACAGTCCTCTTCTTTTCTTCCAGTTACTTCAGGCTCTGTAACTCTCTGATTTTCCGTACTTGTTACAAATATGATGTTGATTAAGACACTGGAAACAGAAATCCTCTTGAAACAAGCATTTTTCTCAGAGGAACTCCTTAAAACTCTGCAAGCAAAGCCACTAGCCTGTGACATTTAAAAAGGAGAGCCAGGAAGCCATTCTGCTGGGAATAAGGCCACTGGCTGGTTCTGCTCTGCTACCATTTAAATCTCAAAGGTCAAAAGAAAATGTTCCCAGTAGTTTCTCCATGGAAAAAAAAAAAAGATTGGGCATGAGCTGGGGAAAATTTTGGGTTGGGTTTGTTGTTTTTTTTTTTTTCTGGTGGATTTTTAATTCAAAACAGACTCAATAGGAATTTTTCTTCAAAACGCAGCCAAAGGGTTAATAACAGTATGAAGGAAAATAAGACTCCAGATCTGGCTTAAATCTGGCACTTCTCCATCGATATTGGGGGTTTGGGTGCTTGACCCCATCTAGTGGCACTCCAGGAACTAAGAGAAATCCCAGTCCACGGTGGTTTATTGTGATCACCTTATCCTACATGGAACACAGCCATGGCTTCCCCTTGCCCTGATGTCCTCTCCCGTGCCTGGCAGCAGAGCAAGCTGTGGCAGGGCTGGCACACGGAGGTGATTCCCTGTGTGCTCAGCCCCAGGTGCTCCTGAGAATTGCAGAGGGAGGTGTGTGTCCAAGCAAGTGGGTGATGGACTGATGGCTGAGGAGATCTTTTACAAATAAATAAACCAAGCAGCACTTGTTGCCCCCAGGTGTGCATCCCTTGTTTCCCCCAGGTGTGCATCCCTTGTTTCCCCCAGGTGTGCATCCCTTGACCCCAGTGGGTGCTGGATAGGAAAAGGGTTACACTGGAATTTCATTTTTCCCTCAGCTCCAAGAACAAGTGACCTCTTTGAAGCTGTTTTGTGCAGAGTCCTGGATCTGGAGTGTGGCTGTCATCCCACAGCATTTGAGCTTCCCCTTCCCACAGCCCTGCATGACCATACCCCTGCCAGCTTGGGGTCCCACGGGTGGAGTCCTCTGGGCTGGGCCACCTCAGGTCCCTCCTAAAGCTGCCCCAGCTTGGAGAGGTGTTCAGCCAACTCTGCCCGCTGGAGGAGAGCCCAACACTGTGGTCAGCTTAGGTGAAGACAATTCTGTGCCTCTGGAAGGTCACTTTAGCTCAGTCCCCTCTGCTCCAGCCTGATCAGACCAAGTGACCTCAGCTGCTCCTCCCACAGCTTCCCCTCAAGGCCTTGGCCCTCCTCATGGCCCTCCTTGGGACACTCTCTAATAGTTCAATGACTTTTTCTATATTGTGGTGCCCAAAACTGTCCCCAGCACTCGAGGTGAGGCTGCCCCTGCCCGGAGCAGAGCAGGACAATCCCTTCCCTTGCCTGGCGGGAGATGCTGGGCCTGATGGCCCTGGGACTGCAATGGCCCTGGGCCTGCAATGTCCCTCCTGGCTGCCCAGGCACTGCTGATTCATATTCAAATTTCTATCAACCAGGACCTATCAACCTATCCCAGGTCCCTTTCCTGGGTGCTGGTCTTCAGCAGCTCACTCTCCAGTCGATGCACACAGCCAGGGTTACCCCATCCCAGGTGCAGAATCCTTCACTTTCCCTTGTTGAACTTCATCCAGCTGGTGATTGCCCAGCCCTCAAACTTGTCAAGGTCTCTCTGCAGGGCCTCCCTGGCCTTGAGGGAGCCAACAGCTCCTCCCAATTTAATGTGATCAGCAAACTGATTTAGTATTCATTAGCGTTATGTGTCCAGGTTGTTGATGAGGGTGTTTAAAAGCACAGGAGCCCTCCAGAGCCCCACCAGTGACCGGACACCAGCCTGATGTCACCCCCTTCACTACAACCCTTTGTGCCTGACCAGTGAGCCAGCCGCTCACCCACCACTCCACACAGTTATCCAGCTGTGGGCTGGACATTTTGGGCTGGACATTTTCTCCAGAAGGATATTGTGAGAGACAGATATGGACTTCAGCCCTTCCTCTGGGACGCGCTGGCACCGGCGTGCTCCTGTTTTCAAGCCGGCTGATGATGCCTCCTTTATTTTAATAACTCCTGGGAAGGATTTCAAAGCCAGCCAGCTCTTCTTTCGTAACCACCAGGTCCCTCTGCCCTCCCTGCTGTGCCCCTCTGGACCTGGCAGCGCACAAACCCACTTAGTTTCCCTCCACTCTCCTGCTGCAGAGCGCTTTGCAGCACTCATCTGCGGGGCGCAGGGTCCCGGGGAAGGCTCCCTGGGCCGGGTTTGTCCCTTCCTTTACCCCGGCACCGAGGTGAAACAGCTCCTCCCAAAGCCAACAGCACACTCTGCGGCAGCACCGCTGGAAATTCAGGATGAGGCCGTGGAAACACAAAAATCGCCTCTGAACAGCTGCAACCACAAGCGGTGCTGGGGTAGGATGCTCACGGTGCCCAGCAGGGCCATCGGCGTTGGAGCTGAGCCCTTTCAAACTCAACAAGTGCTGCTACAATGAAGCTGGTTCCTCGTTATTGGTTGACAAGAAGCTTGGCATTGATTTAATGAGTTCCCTTCAGAAGCCTCGGCTGCTGCATTCCTTGGAAGATTAAGGGCTGCTGCTGCTTCCCCCCCTCCCTTTCTGCTTCTTTCTAATGATGTTCCTGAGAAGGCAGGAGAAGCTGAGCTATGCCCTGCTTACCGCTGGGTGAACCCCATTTACACGGCATTTTTACTTCAGGAATCCTTCCAAACATTACACGGGCGGGATTTTACATCTGACAAAAGAAACAGTTAACATTTCCCTGAGATAAAACCCCCTTAGTGCCGCCTGAGTTTGCATTCGCTTGCTCATGTGACTGTGCCTCTCCCGTGCCTTTAGTGTTAAAAGTACTCTCCAGAGGCTGGTTGGAGAAATGCTGTTGTTTTTGTGTTTTTTTTTTTTCCAAATCCAGCATAGATAATAAACACTGCTTTACCGACATCTATGGAAACACTCACCACCCTTTCGAAATGCCAAAACATTTTTTTGTACTGAACTGTACAGGTACCAGGAGGCTCCATTCAATCCGTGCTTCGGGGGGCCACCAGGCAACCAATTTATTAAACCCTGGAAAAAAGAGAATCGGAGCCCTCAGCTCAGCAGAGCCGGCAGGGACCATCTCACAGCAGCACAGGGACCACCATCACGACTAAGCTACGCCTAAGATGGATCAAGAGGAGCAGCTTTCTCTGGGGAATCCGGCCCAGATCTGGATTCTCCAAGGTCTCGTTCCTGAGGACACGACTTTGAGCGGTGGCCGTGGGTCTCCAGGGCGGTGGTGGAGGGGGCTGGAGGCGTGTGTGGTGGGATGGGACTGTGAGTACCAGCTCTCCATTCACTCGCACGGCACAGGGGAGGCAAGGGACAGGGCATCGTTGCTGTTTCTTCACAAAAAATTAAAAACAAAAGGCGAGATTGGGCGAGCCGAAAATTTACAGCAGGAAGACGAGAGTGATGGGAATTCTGCAAATCAGACTTTACTTGCTCTGGAGCCTTGCAGCAGTTCTGTGTAACAGAAAAGGCGCTTGGTTTGCGGCCAAAGAACCGCTGACAAAGAGAAGGGGTAAAAAAAAAAGGCTTGCAGCAAGGCGTCGGCATTGTTTCTGTTCAAAAGCAGTGGGCTGTCAGCTCGACAGCGTGCGAGCTCTCCCTTTTAGCCGGGACACGTTTCTCCCGCAGTCCTCCCTGCGCTGTGAACCGTGCTTAACCAAACAAGGCAGGCGGGCGGCAGCGAAAGTTTTAATTATCGGCATTTACCGGCAACTTCGGCAGAGGCGGCCCCGCAGCCCCCCGGCATCGCACAAAGAGCGGGGCACCTGCCTGACCTCCAGCTCGGCCAGAACCCTCGGGCAGGCAGTGTCCCAGGAGCTCGGCACGCTGTATATCCCTGCTCCCACTGCCCTGGGAGGGGAAAGCTCGCCCCGGGCTAAACTTTGTAAACACGGCGCGACGCTGCTCCGGGAGCGGGAGCCAAGGCGGCTGCGAAACCGAGCATCCCCACGCCGGCAGGGAGAGCTGGCAGCCGCTTAGCGTTGGCAGCGCCCAGCCCTCCCCCCTGCCAGCCTCCCCTTCCCCTTTAAATAAACATCCGTGTACCGAGCAGAAGGCACGCAGGATCCCCCCCCCCCTTCCCCTGGAAAAGGGATGCGGAGCCCGTCTGGGATCGGCCGTGCAGCAAACGCCGCCCGCAGCCGCCGCCGCGTCCGGAGACGCCACTTGGTGAAAAACAGCAAAAGTACCTTTTGAATTCTTCCATCAATGTCCAAATAAATACATTTGGGCCGGTAAGTGGAGGAGGCAGATCCCATCTTGCTACAGCTGGGCTCTCACCGGACTTGTTTCCAGTGTCAATCAGAGCAGAAAATCAGGTCTTATCCTACCCACCGCTGCCTGACAGTTTGGTGTCCCCGCTCTTCTGGATCCCACTGTACTCTCATTCTGGGAAGGTCCCTCCTCTAACATGCATGCATTTTGCTGTGCCTCTGTCTCTGCCACCTCCTTTTAATTTTGCTTCCCTCCGAATCCAGCTGCCTCGGACAGGGAAAGACACAGGCTCCAGATGCTGCCTGCAAGCCCCCTCTCCATTCCCATAGCAACAACCCCTCGTGGCTTTAAGGCTGAGAGCTGCTGGGCATCCGCATTCGGGCTCTGACCCTGGGACTGACTGGCTCCTGTCATGCACGGGATCAAAGTGGCATTTATCCCCCGGGGGGGCTGCGGAGGAGGAAAAACCCCCTTCGTCAGGGTGGTGAGAGATATAATTTGATTTACGCTGAAATAGGACCGTAATTCTTAGTTAGTGCCTCTCCTGGTGAGCTGCTTGCACAGTGACAGGCTCCCGTCTGGAAGTGCCCTGTGCTGGAAGTGTCCTTTCAGACACCCACTGCCAGCCAGCGCTTGGACGTCTCAATCCAAACTCAGCAGCAGCTCCATTTCCACATCCCTCCCGTCATCCTCACAAGGACAGAAAGAAAAAACAGAAGCTTTTTCCCCCTATAAGCACCAGCAGCACGAAGAAAGCACAAACCCCATGCTCTCGCCCACCGCCATCCCTGCCACCCCCGGAGCGAAGGAATTTGTTATTTAGGGGAACGTGAAGTCTCCTGGCAAAGGCATCTCTGCCGGATGCCATCTGCCGTGCCCGGGCTGCGGTGCCCGGAGCCGGAGCGGCCGCGGGCATGGCTCGGGCACGGAGCTCGGAGGCAGCAGAGAGGCTTCACAGCCAGCACACAGCCCGTCCTGCCAGCATGAGCTCTCTGGGCATTCTGGGGCTCCTGATGGAGGGGTGCAAAAGCATTTCCTGGCCTCTTTGGTGCTGTGCGGGCTGGGAGAGCAGGGTTGGGGCAGTGCTGCTCACCTTGCCCACCCCGAGCCCTCTGTGCAGCCAGAGAGAGACAAAACTAACCCCAGCAGAGGCCAGGGGGCTTGGCTGTGGCTTGTCCTTGGCTGTGGCTTGTCCTTGTCCTTGTCCTTGGTTTGCTGCCCCTGGGAAGGCAGACAGGGCTCTGCTGCTCTGCAAAGGGGATTTGTAGGGCCAGAGAGCTGAGTGGGTCCCAGAGCTGCCTGGGTGTCAGAGCCAGGCTGACCCTTCAGGCTGAAGCCAGTGATGCTTCTAAAGCTCTCAGAGCCAGCAGCAAGGAGGTTTTTCTGGGAAGTGCAAGCCTTTCATTGACATCGTTCCTCTGCCAGCTTGGAGCACGCACTGGGAGTCTCTCAGGAGAGAGCTGTGGCCACTGCAGGGGTGTCCTGGGGGTTGTCCTGTGGGTTGTCCCCCCAGCTGTGTCACAGCCTGTCCCATACCCCACTACCCATTCAACTATCTACTTTTTGATTTTTTTTTTAAATGTGACCAGCTTCTCCAGCCAGCAAAAGGACAAGCTCTGAAATCCAGGTGATGATCCTAGTCTGCCTCTCCACTGTCCTTGTCCTATCCACTCTCCCTGTGTATTTAAAATTGTGTTTCTTAAGCTCCAGCACACATCCCCTTCTCCCTAATTACATTAATACTTGTTGGAAAAACTGCTTTGCTGTACAACTGCTGACTATTTCTCTTTTCAAGAACTTCGTGCAGAAGTGAATCCTCAAAAGCTGAGCACTCAGAAATAATGACAAAAGCCTGATGCAATCAAAGGCCCAGTTTAAGACCAAGCCTGAAAGAAGACAGAAGATAATATTCATCAAAGAGAGTGTGCAGCTCCAGCAGATCACTGCCTCGAGCTGGTTTAACCTTCCAGAGTCCCCTTATTTCAGTATACACTGGGCAAAGGTTATTGGAAAGCATTATCTTATCAAATCCTTCAAATCCAAGACCAAATCCAAGCACTGCAGTGCCAATGATTTTCCATCCTTTGCCTTAGAGGAATGTTTTGCCCAGCTCAGGGCAGTGCCAGGCTCTTGTGCCCCTGACCACATCAGGTGTTTCACAGCTCTGCTTTGCCTGCCCTGGGTTTTTACTGAGGTTTTTTTCACTCCTCCCTCAGCCCTGGAATGTGCCTTTTGGAGAGCTGCAGGGTCAAGCCTGGGGCCCAGGGATGTGGCAGTGCCCCAGGCAGATGTCACTTGCCCCGGGGGTGCTCCCAAGGAGTGACAAAGGCGCTTCTGTCTCCCAGCCCTGGTGTCAGCTCCGTGGGGGTGGTGCAGAGGCAGATTTTTAGGGTTTCCAAGGAGGAATGGGAGGATGTTCAGATCCTACATTGCCCGGGCTGGCTTTGCACAGGCTGAGATCTCCCCCTGCTGCAAACCCTGCTCAGAGGGTGAGGGAGAAGCTTTAAGGATGAAAAGGGCTGCTCAAGTCACTCTCCATGCAGGCCTGGGGTGGGGTGGCACCATTCCTGTCCCCTCCCATCTGTGTCTTTCCCCAGCCCTGAGGCCACTGTGCTGACACAACCCTCGGTCTCTCTCAAACTTGGTTTTCTTGCTGCAGTCAAGAAATTCAGTGCCCCTTGCCACCCGCTGTGTGCACATCCAGACCTGGGGACAGCCCAGCAGGGATCTTCAGAGGGACTGAAAAGGGGGGGAAAGAGCCAGAAAATGCAAAACTTGCAGTGAAAGATTTTGTACTTTGAAAAATAGTTTGCCTAGAATTAAAAACAGAGAATAGCATTTCTTTGAAATCAACTCTTTTCCTTACCAGTTCCATATCTAAGCCTTCAAGTGCTTTCTGTGCCCATTACTCCCTTCTGCTGCAGGTCCCTTGCGTGTGTCTGTCTGTCTGTCTCCCCACAGGGCCCTGACCTGCTGCTTTACCTCTCCATGCTCCAACCTGCCAAAATGCCAGCCTGCCCCTGGAGCTGGGGAGGTTTCCCTTTCCCTCCCACAGCTCCTCTTCTCCCTACTTCACTCAGTCTTCTCTCCCTCTTTTCACCCTCTTTGGTGTTTTGCCATTTTTGCTTCTAGGTTGGTTGTTTTTTTTTTCCCCACAGACCTGAAGTCATGCAGGCTTTCTGCAGGAATTAACTTTCTGGTTTATGCTGTTCACAGCCAAATGATGGCTGTGGCAGTGGGAGCTCCTCCATGCAGAGCACCACTGACCTTTCCAGCCCAGCTCTCACTCCTCTCCACAAACCCACAGAAAGAACATGGCATGCAGCACATGGAAATTTTACCTCATTTCTTTGCACATTTCTTTTCCACTCTGCCAGATTTCCACAGGCCCAGTGCTGGAAGTGATCATAATGCATGATAATTAGAGAATGACTGATTATTAATATTGGGACTTTTACAGGATTTGTCCACAAAGCCCTGAACACCCTGAAAGTGGTGTTTGGCCCCTCCCCACTCAGCAGCACAGTTCTCCACCTCACTCCTGGCTCCAGCCCCATTTTTGGGTCCTTTTGCTCACCCCAGCCCCATCCCTATCCCCATCCCCATCCCCAGTCCATGCAGTGCAGCCACACTTGCCGTCAGCCTGGTTTCCATGGCAAACCCCCAGGAACGTGGGCTGGAAGGGAGCTGTGACATCTGACGTGGCTGGTCTGGGGCACTGGGGTGCAGAAGCAGAGCTCTGTGGGTGGGAGATGTGGGATTACTCACCCAGGAGCCAGCTTTGCTCTTCACTCCAGCAGCCTTGGCCACCCCGGTGATAACGCTGCCTTCATTCTCTTTACAGCTGTAGGGAAAATTCTGGTGCCTACCAGTAATTCTGGCTGTGTCTCACCACTCAGAGCCAGTTAATAGGCTCAAATCTTGTGGAAGTGAGGACAGCCATCCCTGGTACCTCACAAATATCTGTGTGTGCAGTGCTGGCTTGGAGAAGAGCAGACTCAAGCCATAAAGCATTTATAAAGCACTTGTCCAACATAACATCTGGCATTTCTTGGCTTTTCTCTTTTGTCTGTGGAGGGAAAATTCCTTTTTTCTCCTGCTCTGTGTTAGCATTTTTTCAGTGATCTGTTTTCTACACCACTTGCAATACCTGGCAGGTGCCAGGCTGGTTTCCTGAAGATCTCCCAGTGGGGCAGAGCCACTGCCTTTCCCTGCTGGCCGTGGAAGGAGCTCACTCTCCACAAGCATTTCCTTTGACTGTTGAAACATGGCACAGCCCACTCTCCATCCTGATTCCTTTCCAGTGGAATTCAATTCCAATTTCACCTCCAGGAGCCGCAGGACCCCAGGAATCTCCATGCCCCATGCCATGCTGTGCCTGCAGAGAGCCTTGGCTGCCCTCCTTTCCATTGCAGCCTCTCTGCTTGATTGTCAGCCTCCCTTCCCTCTCTGCTTTCCATTTCCTACCTCTGTTTCTCACTGCCATCTCCTCAATCCAGCTGTCTGTTCCTGGGCTTTCATTTAAAGTAGGAGAGAGTCAAGAATCCAAAGCACACACACACACACACACAGAGGGGCTCCAGCTGGCTGAAATGACCCTGCTGCATCCCTGGAGCAGAGCTGCTGGGAAAGCCCAGCTCCCAGAGCTGTGTTTTCATAAGGTTATGGAAGAAATTAAGAGACCCAACTGGAACTTTCAAGAGCTGATGAGAAAAAAAAGAAATGAAGTTAAGCGTGCCTGGAGTCACCCAGCAGATCATTTAGAGGGATGATGGCCAAGAAGTAGAAAAATCAATTCCCTCCACTGGGCAAGGCTGGCTCCTGCTCTTGGCAGCAAGGTCTGAGCAGGGGCTGCAGCCCATGATCCCAGACTGGAGGGAAGGGATAGATGGCTCCACTTGAAGAAAGCTGCCTGGCATTTTCTGTGGTGCAGGAAAGTGAAGTTACTTCAGATGCCTGTTTTGGGAGGCTGCCATGTGAGCAGCTCGGAGCTGTGCTGTGACTCACTGTAAATCAGCTCCTCCATCTCCCTGACAAGCAGATCTCAGACATCCCCAAATCTTGGCAAGCCAAAGATCAACCCAGAGGCTGAGGGCTGCTGATCCTGCTGCCAGCCTGATGCAATCTGTCCCACAGCTCACAGACCTGGGGACGGGGGGTGTCTGGGCCAGAGACCTGGCCTGGGCAGAGCACGAGGTGATCACTGCTGCGTGCCTGACTCATCCCTGGGAGCCTCCTCGTCTGCTGATCACCCCCTCCAACAACATCAGCACGGCAGCAGCAACGCCTGCAAAGGGTTCCACTGCTTGGGGCTGCTTTTCAGTGGGTGGGAGATTGTCCCTCAGCTGCATCACTTCAGAGCCAGTCATGTGGAATTCCTGGAGGGTCAAGCAGACTTTGCACAATTCTTTGCAGCGCGTTGAAAATTAGACTTTCCATGTTAACATTTTCAAAATACCAGTCTTCATAAATAGCTAGATAATCTCTCAGATGTATGGCATTTTTTTTTTCTGTGATGTAGGTATTTTCTCTTTTTCCTTCTGTTTGTGCAGGGCTGTTTCCATTAAGGGGCAGAAAATCATTTTCTCAACAGAAGAGATGAAAGAGTCTCTCAGCTTTTAGGGAGGGAGGCCAAAAAACCGTCACAGAATCCATGTGAAAAAGATGACAAAAGCCTCCAGTAGCACTGAAACTGTCTGATCTGCTCTGCCAGAACATTTGAAGCCAACATGAAATGGGGACATTTTTAACTAATTCCCAAAATTACGGGTGCTTGAGTGTCACTTTTCCTGGGAGTCACACAACTCTCCAGAACATTCCTACCATCTCCAAAAATCACACGTCACGACCAAAGGAACTCAGAAGATTGGATGACAAATCATGACTGTCTGCCTTCAAATAACAATTTGTGGCTCTTTTTTTTTGGTTGGCTCCTCTTCACTGAACCTGACTGTTCATCCATGTCAGGTACATAAGATTCCCTGTAGAACTTTGAGAGCCAGAAACTCTCACTGAGGGAAATTGAACTGAGATTTTCATGCAATAAGACAATCCAATTTCCTGAGGAAACAGTAAACATCATGGATTAATGGTGTGGTCAGGAGAGAGGGCAGTGCTGAAGTAATGCAGAAAATGAAAGGGAAGTAGTTTATGGGAGGAGGGAGTGCCTCATACAGAACTTGAAATTTTATTTTATTTTTGGATTACTTTTCACTCTGCTTTCTCCATCCTCCATTGGATTGGACACAGCCCAGATTTTCACCCCAGTGCTGGGTTTCAGCCCATGCCTCCCCTTCCCTCCCGCACCCTCATTTTCTTAGAGGTGGCCCCAGGCAAACCTGTTAGTGAGAAGCTTCTTCCAGAGGGGCTTTGTTAGAGGCTGGACCATCTCCAGTCACAACACAGCTGAAGCCATGACTCCTTCCTGCTCCTTCATCCTCCTGTTTCTCCCTTTCCTTCGTCTTGGAATGAATTTCACTGGATTCACACATATTCATTTTTTCCCCCCTAAATCCTATCCTCTCCCCTTCAGCTGCTTCCCCACAACCTGGACACTGGATGTGAAGGCTTTCCTCTGCTTGGAGCTTAGCCTCTGTCTAAAAGATTCCAGTAGGCAGGAAGGAGGTTTTCAGACAAGAAACTGAGATCAGGAACAAGAAACTGAGATCAAGGACGTACAGAAATAAACACACAGAAATAAAATGAAAACCCAGGAGCCCTCCACTAAAAAGGGCACAACGTTGTGCCCAGCTCTTTTCTTCAATCCCACACCTTTTTTCCTGCACTTTTACTCATTTGTTTTCCCCTGCTGCTGTTGCATCACCACCATCATCTCCTCTGGCCAATGCTCTGCTCCCCACTCCCTGCCTGCCTGAAGAGGCTCCGCGCTCTTCCCCTGCCCCACTTCATCCCAGGAGTGCAATCTCCCTTCAATTTGCCATCCAGCCCTTCTGCCAGCAGCACCACCAGCTCTCCGCCTCCCTCTGCCCAAGGAATTGTGCCCAGGGGCAGCAGCAAAGCCCAGAATCACTCAGCAGCCAGGCAGGATTCCTGCCGAGGAACCCAAGCCCTGCTTCCCTTGGAGCGGGTCAGCGCCTGGCGCTGGGGAGAAAGCCAAAGGCAACACACCTCTTTGTTTCTCTTACTAAAATGGTGCTCTTGGTCTGTTTCATTTCTCCACACTGCTCTCCCCTCCTCCCACCCGAGCACATCTCATTCCCAGGGCGAGTGGCTGAGGCCGGGGTTGTTTGGAGAACAGGAGCTGCTGCTCAGTGGAGTGCCTGGGTCGTGTGCAGGTCTGTTGTTGCATTCACATTTTCTGGAAAAATCCCTTCGCCCAGGATTTTTCTCCTGCAAAACTGAGAAGCCTCAGAAAAAAGGAAAACAATTCTTATCTCATTTGCTTCTCCTGTGTTGTGCTCATGTGGAATGTGTTTGGAGATTGTTTACCCACAGGTGATTGTTCCATTGGATTCTGCTGCGAGTTGTTTTCACTCATTGGCCAACTGGGGCCAAGCTGTGTCAGGGCTCTGGAAAGAGTCACGAGTTTCCATTATTATCTTTTTAGCATTCAGTAAGTATCCTGTCTGTATTCTTTAGTATAGTATTCTTTAATATAATATAGTATCATAAAGTAATAAATTAACCTTCTGAGAACATGGAGTCAGAGTCATCGTTCCTTCCTTTGTCAGGGGACCCTGCAAATACAATAATCTGTGAGCACAGCCGTGTCTGGGAGAGTCTGCAAAGCTTGAAGGCATAACCTGCACCATGAACAGGCTTCCTTCCCCCTCAAACACACACACACACACTCTGAGACTGGTGGTGGCTCCATGAATTAAATATTGCCAGCGTGTTACAGCATCACATTGCAACAAACATCACCATTAGCACTGCTGAATGTTAATTTTAGGAATTCCTGCTGAGTCCTCTGCAAAGATACACAAACCTCCGACAAGATTAAGATATCCCAGCACTACCCAAGAGGAGCCCCACACTCTCCTTGTGTGTTTGGGATCCAGTTTCTCCCCACTGCTGCCTCTGCTGCTCCCTGGGTGCACCTGCTCCCTGATCCCTTGGGAGCCTCCTGGCTTCAGAAACCAGCTCTGCCTCTCACTCCAAAGCTGAGGAGGTTTAAACTCATTCAAATCCTCCCGAACCCATCACTCGGGATCACTTTGTGAAAGCATCCTGCCCTCGGCATCCCAGCCCAGCCTCCAGCACAAGCAGGAGCTACTGCAAAGCAGCTCAGATATCTGCACAGGCAGAGCCCAGCAAAGGCTGCTCCAAAACAGCCCAGGATTTGGCTCTGGATGAATCAAACCATAATTCACAAAGTAATTGCTTGGGCAAACTTGCTTGAAAACAGACTCATGCCACAGAATACTAAACTTGCATGGGAGGCGTACAGCACTACATTTTTTTTTCCTTTTTTTTTTTTTTCCCCTCAAAAATAAGACCAGCAAGGCAGTTTATCATGGGGGTGTTTTTTGGCTGTTGTTCCAAGCAGAACCCATTTGAGTGGACAATTCCAATTGTGCTTGAAAAACAGAGACAGCAAAAACAATGCAGAAGGCAGCTCCTGATGTTTACAGAGATGCATAAGTTGAATGTACCAGAGCTGCTAATCATACCTTCTGACTGCTTTTATGGGTCTGGGAAGCCTAAAAAAACCCTGTGTTTGGGAACCAGTCTGCATTTTGGAATAACCTTTTCCCCTTTGATGACACAGAGGGATGACATTTAGATGCTGCTTTGACAGATGCATTATTTCATTAGAGGATTTCAAGCAGGCAAACAGGGGAGCTTTGTTTTCCCTGTTACTGTAAGGCTTACATCATCTGCAACCTTTCTACCAGGAGGTCTCATTTCAAGTGACAGTGAATATTGTTCTGAGAAATGCATGTGTTAGCTCTGCTTCAGATGTTCAGGGGATTTCATCCATTCCAGCTCCATTTCTAGGTGCTTTGCTGGTGATGGATTTCACCCTCCTCAGAAGATTATTTGCTGACACCTCGGGTAAGTTTAGAGCTTCATGATGTGCCTGACAGAGATTTGTATGGGAATTTAATGTCTAATTTAGGTACCTGTCCTAAACCAAACATCCTTGGGCTTCTCTGCCTGCATTGTCAGTCACCCTGCTTCTGCCTTTTTGGGTTGGGGACATCTATTTTGAGAACTGCCACTGTGAAAATCAGAGCAAGGAAACCCAAAGGTTTCTATTTTTCTCTGCTTTCAGCAACTGCAGAGATTTACAGGCAGACACACAAACCAGCTGTGACAGTGGATCTGCCTTGGTGCCAAGCAAGTGAGCAAAATTTGGAAGAGTTTGCTTTTGAGATTTTTTAATCTTTTTTGTTCTTTTTTTACCATATTTTCTTCTTTTGTGCAACTGAAAAGCTGCCAGGGGGAGAAGGGGAGGAAGATTTATAAAGACTTTTAACAGCAATGGCTAAATTGAATCCCACTGTTACCTCTCAGTATAAAACTAAACCTGCAGATTTTGCCACAGGAGGACACAACATTCAGCTGCTTCCAACCAGGTGATCTGAGCAATTTAAGAATAACATTCAGAACCTGCTGGACTTACTAAGCTGAAGCCTCATGTGGCCTGTGGTGAAATTGGGTGAGTCAGACAGGAATATAATACCCTGTCCTTGCAGCAGAAATGACAGCAGCGAGTTTGGTGGAAGATTCAGAGGGAACTCCCCCCTTCCAAAGGTGTTGCCTGTGTCATTCAGCTGTGAGGGGCTGCCCACACCAACCACCCTTCACAGCAAAGGGAGGAGAAGCTGAGAACTCAGGCATTATTATTGATCACTTTGTTTCAACATACGAACTCAGGCTGCTGCTTCCAGGTCTGGCCCCAAGGCAGGAAGCAGCTGCTGGTTTCTGAATAACCCATGAAATTCAGACCACCTGTCGAGGGTTTAGGTACCAGATAAACTGAGAATAACTTCAGCCTTGTAACAGCATTCCAGAGTTCATTCCTACATAGCAGCACACGTGAAGTCAGTTTAGTGTCCTCCTCGGCTGAAACAAACAACGGAACCAAAGGGAATATTGTGGAAACGTGGGTGTTTGTCAGCTGCTTTGTAAGAGAAGGAGGGAGAGAAACCCTACCCCAGTATCATCATGAGGTGAAGAAAACATCCTTAAAATCCTCAACGTTAAGTACAGCATCAAGAGACTTGGCACACATTTTTGTAGCTGATCTCCTGATGCAGGAGTTGAGCAGGATCCTGAAATATGCTGAAGAAAGTTTGTAAACTGGGACTACAAGAGCCAGAGCACTCAATGTTTCACTGCAGCCAAAGGGGAACGGGTAGACAAAGAAATTACAGAGGAAAAAATAAACCAAAAACCACCCCAAGCATCAACTAATTATCTCCTTATTCCAAACTGGAAAATAACCAGAAGAAGGGAGACAAAGGAGGAAACAACTAACACTTTATAACAACCCAGTTTATTAAACTCCTGGGCAGTGAGACATAACCCAGCACTTAAGGTCACTGGACACGAGGCTGAATTCTCCCAGCAGTGAAATCCTCCCCTTCCCCCTCAACAGCCGTAAGGATGACAGTCCCATTTTTAACTCAGCATGGCAGCAAATGTAGTTCAAGGTCCCCAGAGCCCCAGAGCAGCAGACACAACCCCCAGGAGTGGCTGCAGTCCCTGCAGGCTGTGACAGCAGGGCAGGACGTGTCCCCACCATCCCCTGCAGGCTGTGACAGCAGGGCAGGACGTGTCCCCACCATCCCCTGCAGGCTGTGACAGCAGGGCAGGACGTGTCCCCACCATCCCCTGGTTAACTCAGCAGACAGCAAAACAAAAGCCAACCAGCCTTGCTCCAGGGTGAAAAGGGCACAGGTCAGCAATCAGAACATCCTGCCAGAAGTTGGGACAAACCATGAAATAACCTAATCTAACATCTACATCATACACAGGCCATAAATTTAGTTCAGACTAGAGATTGTCAGCATTACCCATCCTGGGCCTCATCATTTGATGGAATTGTGATCAATCTTCCCCAAATTAATTCTGTATGAAAACCAGCTGGCTCCAAGAGTTCTAAACACCCTCTGGTGTAATCTACACCCTCTTACACCTGCCTAATCCTGAGCAGCACAAACCACCCCAGGCATCAGTTGCTGCAGAAACCTTCCAGCAGCAAGCAAAGAACTGAGCCTAAACACGAGTTCAGCCAGAGTCTGAGGCAGCACAGCCTTGGCACAGCACACGTGGAGGATTCCCACTGTTATTCTAAGGATGTAATGCCAGAAGCACATGCAATAATCTCCTCAAAGGAATGGCAGAATCCCTTCTGGAATTACTAACAAAGCACACAGGATTAAGTCTTGGTGCGCAGAGTGGGTTTGTAGAATTTACAGGCAAAAGGAGTCACAAAGCAACTTATGAACACAACACTGCTGTCCCTGCGACTTATTTACCTTCTTCCCACCCTATAAACCCTTCCTACACACAGAGACAAACCCTCCCTGCAGCATGCCCAGCAACAGCCTGGGTTTCACAAAGATTTTCACAAGGGAGGCTCCTGCTCCCCATCAGGCAGAACAGAAACTGGGATTTGAGTCTCCCTTCTTTTGTAAGGCACCCCAGCTATTATTTGCCTATTCCTAGGAGGCACCTCGGGCACATTTTGATCAGAAATTCTGTAACAAGAAATTGTTTTCCTTTCCAATCAGTTTTTGCCAAGTGCATCTGTGGTTTGGACACTGTATGTCAGGCAGAGGCACAAAAACCCCCTCAAACATTTTAACAGAGCCACGACAATAAATGTTGGAGATAATCAGTGCTAGAGAGAAAAGATGAAGCTTTTCCATGTCAATTCTATATACACTGAAGAGTAAGCAAAGCTGACAACAAAGAAAGTCACCTTAAAGGTCACCATAGGAGCCACACTCAGCCCCTGACTCAGGCAAATGTCCCAGCAGGGATGTCTGTCCTTCCAACCAATAAATGGAGCATTTCTTCATGGAGATGGTAAAAGATAAAGTACTCAACACTTCTCTGTTTAGAACAGAATCTATTTTTATTCAACACAGGATGGTGAATGGAAAAAAAAATCACAATAATCAGCATTAAAAAACCCCAATGAACCAACCCAGCAGTCTCATTTAAATTTGGCTGTACCTACTGGTCACTCACATTTTTATACAGAGAATTTCATCAGTCTTGCCCATTTCCAGATATAAACACCTGATACTAACAAAACACACAGTTTAGTCACTATTTGGGGGACCTTTAGGGTCTTTTTAAAATAGAAAACCAAATCTTTTTGTCCAACAAATTTGTATCTTGGAGGAACTGAAATGTAATCTGTCATTACCTCATACCCGAGTCGCTGCAGTGCAAAAGCTATTCAAATAAATAAATAAATAACAGCAGCAGCCCCAACAAGAAAAACCCAAAACACACTTAAATATCTCCAGAAATACAACCAAAAGCTTTTTAACATCAGACTTCAGCCCACAGGGGACAGCTTCTCAAAATGTGAGCACAGCAGAGCTTGAACTGTTTCAGTAAACTAGTATAAAGCTCTACACGTATTTTTGGGGAAGGTGACTGGAATCCCCAGCTAAAGTGGTCCTCCATCCATCTCTCCCTCCCCACACAGGCATTGATGTTGTGCCAGGACAGCTGGTTTGGGGCTGCAATGTTATTTTTGCAACATCAGAGGCTGTTTCAGCAGTGCCCCAGGTTCAGCCTGGTTGAGTGAGGAGCAGTTGGACATTCCAGGAGCAGTTTCCCGTTCCAGGAGGATGGAAGTCCTTCCAAGCAACATTGCTGCACAATTCTGTCACATTTAACCCCAGCCCAAGCACAGCACAGATTTTTGAGTTCAGTTGTTGAGAATCTCCCCTTGAGAGAGGAGATTCATACTCAAAATGTGTGAAGTCAACCTTCCATCTAGTTAAGTGCAGGACCCTCCTAGAGCTCCCTGCAAGGACCTGGCACCTTCCCTAAGTCCCTGTGGGGTCATCCCTGTACCTCTGCTCAGCAAAACAGCTAAAAATGAGCCCATTTTGACACTGCCCAGGTCAAGCATGAAGCACGTGCTGGATCAAACCAGCCAAGCAACTCAAAAGACTGAGAAGGTACAAAACAGCCCTGGAAATGAAGTGTTAGCAGCAGCTGATGGGACATTCCTGGATATTTTGCAGGGCTTTTAAAGTGTTTTGCTAATCAAGTGTAAAGACTCTTGCACTGTCTCACACAACTTAAGAGCACAGAGCAAGACAAAGGCCTGGAGCTTTAATAAATACAGTTGAGGATAACACACAGTTTAAATTACCTAATCTTTGTGTAAGTATAAACACCCCATACAAAAAAAAAAAGATTTCTTTTGACTTTGTACATCTTAAAAAAAAAAAAAATCACAGAAACATTCTGTTTGCAAAGCAGACAGCTGTACAAAGAAATGATATGTTCTGAAGACATTACACCATCTATTTTCTGGGTAGCACTAGGTACACTCAAATGTTCTCTCACAAACTACCACCCACACAGGTAATTTTTCTTCTCTGATATGTTGGCTCCAAGTCTGAAGCCCAGAGCCACTTGAGAGAGATTTCTGGATATTAAGGCCCAGATCTGACTATGACTTCCACGTGCACACACCAGCACTGGAACCCAACATGGACCCCTGTGCCAGGGGGCACCAGAGCAGCTCTCCCTGCTCAGTCCTGTCACACAGGACAGCTCCCAGCTCTCTGCCACCCCAAAGAAACCCCCTCTCATGTCAGCCCAGCCTGGCAGGGAAGTTAAAATGCACAATCATTTTATAATGCCCTGAAAAAAAATCATTAGAGCCCCCACTGAAAATTCTGACTCATAAACTGCTTTTTGTTGCTTAGGACTTTTTTTTTTTTGCATTACCCTAACGGAGGACTAACATCCATCCAGAGGATCTGTGAAAACTGCTAACTGCAGCACACAGCAAGAGTAAATTCCTTTTTATAACCTACCAAAAGGCTGGATGCTGTCCTTAGGAAGTAGAACTGTAGCTAAAAGCTAATAACACAGCCAGGTGATTATTGTCTGAGCAGCCTCAAATCCTACTAGCAGCACATCTTAATGACCAGCTGATATTGTCCTCCATAAAGTGATGCTCTCAGTGTACACAGATGACGTGAGAGACACATTGCTCACTGACCCTGGGACAGCCACTCACAGACTGTTCCAATTTCAGCTTCCTCCTGCTCTAGCTTTGCCTGGATTGTTGGCAAACACGCAGTTCAAAGTTTCAATTAAAAACATCCTATCAAAAGAAATTAAAAAAGGCACTTGGTATTTCTCTTTGGCTCAGTCGAGGCGTGCTGCTGAAACCTTCCCCGAGTCCCCATCTCTCCTCTGATGAGCAGTGGCCACCCTGAGGTATTCATGTGCAAAAATCAAGAGCTTCAGGGATTCACCATGCCTCACACTGCTCCCCAGGAAACCTGCAAGGCTCTTCACCACACAGAGACCTTTAAACACAGAATAAGGTGTCCCATGGAGTTCTCAGGGAACAGCTCCATCCACTGGCACGCTCCTCATCCCAGCTCTGGTAGCTCAGTGCTCTTTGAACCTGGGGAAGAAAAGCAACCAGGCAGGAAAAGCTGAGGTGTGAGGCAGAACAGACACCTAAAGGCAGCATCCAGCCCCTGCTGTGCATTTTTCTGTTCTCTCCATTTTACTTCTCCAAAATTCTACAATCAAGAGGCTCAATTTAGATTCTGTGTATGGATTCAGTGATTTTTTTCTCCTCAATTCAAAATACTGTAAATTCAGAGTCACCCTTTTCTTTAAGAACTTTTGGAAAAAGTTACATTTTAAACTATTATTAAACACAGGGCAGGCAATTCCCCACCTGCACAATGAAACCCATGGAGGATTAAATATTTGGGGGGAAAAAAAAAAACACAAACAAGAGACTGTGACAGAGGTGTGTTTTCAGATATTTTTTGAAAGAAGATGTTCTTGGAAACATCAAGGAAAATGTCCATGGTTTGAAAACATCAAAGTGAGGTTACTCTTTTGAAGCAGAATAAAACCAGACAGAAATGGATCTACACAAACCTTAACATTTAGGTATTATGGGACAAAGGCTGGAATTGATCTTGGAGGTCTTTTCCACCCTTAAAGATCATTTATGGCTATATTTGGAAGGCTTAGAGAAGTGTTTTCAAGGTGTTATTAAAGAGCAGCAGCCATGAAAAACACTTACAGGGTGTGATCTGCATGACACTGAAGTTCCTTCTGGATAAGACGGAGTAAGAGCTGCAAAAACAATCACAAAATCTCCTTTAGTATCACCCAGATAAAAAAGAAGCAGAATTATTCATTGTTATTTGGAGTTTCTCACTTGAAATATTACCCTGTAATGCTGAACTGGGTTTAAAAAAAATAAAAGATTTACAGATGGTCAGTAATGTTTGGTAGAGGAGCTTTCACAATAAGCAGGCAAGAGGAAAATAATTTCCTTTTTGCATCTGAGAGATCAATTTCTTCCTAAGAACCACAATGGTTTCCGAGTTACTTTACCAGCAAATGTGTGAAGAAACCAGCAGAGGGACCCCGAGGCTTCAAGAAAACGTGTCAGAAAGAAATTTTAGCTGCTGCTTGCAAAAACAACTGTGTGTGAAAAAGCTTTATTCCCACAATTAGTCAAGGTGAGTGCAGACAGTCACGTTTGCTTCTCTGTGCAGCATCAGTGCACTTGAAAAGGATTATTGAGATAGCAGCAGGAAAGTGATTTTACCAATACAATTCGATGGTTCTCATGTACATTAAAGACAGAATTGGAGCTTTCAGGGTTGCTCACTATTTCAGGTTATGTTATCCTCAGAATCTCACTATTTTAAGTTTGCTCACTGCTGTAAGTATGAATGCCTTAAGAAGTTAAACGTTTTCAGAGGCACAGAAGTGGCCAAGAATAACAGAACTGAATGCCACGTAAGGGGATAAAGCCCCCTCCAGGTACCCCTGGAAAAATAATATTTGAAAACAGGTATCCAAATGCTGCACTGCAAAAACCAGGAAAAGCAGAACAGTTATGCAAAAAAGGATTTATTGCAACTGCAGAGTCAAATCTCTCAACACCAGAGCTTTGCAAAGGGATTTTAATTGATTCCTCAAAGAAAAGTGACATTTTTTCATTTTAATCAAGAACTGTAAGAGAAAAACAACGAGAACTTTATCTAGGAAAAATATGACATCCTCCCAAACCTCACTCTGCAGCATGAAATACCAAATATTGAAACAAGCTGCTGACTACCAGTGACAACACACTTCAGCTATTAACTTACCTAATTTATTTATTTAATTTCCAGAGAATTACTCCTAAACATGAAAAAATTACTTTTGAAGTTGGGGTTCAATTTGAATTTAGGAAAAACAAAAGCCTCAGTTGTAACTCAAAGGGTTTCTGATTTTCTAGTGTCAGGAAGGGAATGGTCTGACACTCTCAGCTCCTCTGCAGGAGCCCAGAGCTCAGTGCTTTGGACCAAGCCAGCACCTGTGTGCTCTTCTTTCCCCAAACATTTGCTCCTGGTTACTGACAAAAGCCAGGATTGCCAGTTCTTCCCCTAATTTAGTACAGCTGTTTCAGGGCCCATCTGGAAAATGTGATGTATTAACTTTCAACAGCTTCATTATCAGGGTGATTTTGGTGATACAGCAATGTAGGAAAATGTTTTTTATGGCTTTGAGAAACTGGCTTTGAAGACAACAGAAGTGATTCTTCCGTGAGTGCAATCTGAGGCAACTTCTAGGTCTAAATGTGAAAGTTTACTTGCAATTATGCCTGCTCTAAGCTGCTCAGCCAGCAATCAACAGCTGGGTATTTGCTCAGGAATTGAAATTCATCAGAACTGATCTGCACTTTTGATTAAAATTAGATGAGAATTTCAAAACGAGCAAATTTGCTGTTAGACTGAAAATCTCCTACGCCACTGGAAGCCCAACACAACACAGGATACTGAGATGGCAAAAGGACAATTTGGACAATTTGCATTCTGGGATAGTTTAGCACAGAGGAAATACACATCATCTCAAGTTTTAGACTTACTAGCAAGGCACAGGCATCTGCCACCATGAGCATGTAGAACACGTTGTTCCAACCAGAAGGGGAAATAAGGCCAGCCAGGAGAGGCCCCAAAGCAGCACCTGAAATATAATACTGGCATTATATTTTGGTATTTTATATTACATACTCCCAGAGCTGTGCAATGTAAGATTCACTGTACTGAAATGTAGTTATTCTGAATTAGAGTATCCATTTTTCCACCTAGTTAACTCAGTATTAAACCTGATGGATTAAAAAGTTCCAGTAAGTGCAAAACATTACTGGTACAGATGGGAAGCTGGAAGGCTTAGATGTGATAAACATCTGCCTTTGGCTCACCAAAATGATCATCCTGAATTAAGCTGAACTTTACTCTGTTTTCCCTTCCACATGGAGGGCATAAATCAAATATCCCAGACCCCAGGACAGCCCAGTGCCATCTCCTTTTGCTGTCTGTGCCCAGTATCAGTTGATGCCTTGAGAGGCTGCCTGGAACAGAGGCCAGGCAGTGTTAAAGGAATAAAGCAGGGATTTATTAAAAGGCCTTCAAAGGATACACCTTGGGCAGCACAAGAGCCTGGCTGAGGCTATACCCAAGATGGCCACGAGTTTTTACACTTTTATAAGTTTTGGTTCATTTCCATGTTGGGGTTAATTGTCCAATTACAGCTGCAGGTTATGCAGTCCCATCCTCCCAGATTGCTCCCCTCAATTCTCTGCTGTTTGCACTTTTTGGGGCTGAAGCTGCAACAATGTCCTTGGTTCTGGGGCTGGAAAAGGATTGTTTTGTCTGACTAAACTGTGAGAAGAACTAGCTAACACTTTATACGAAGTTCAGAGTTCTATACTAATGCAGTACAGAATCTGGAAAATATGAAAGTTAAAACTGAAGGCATCACAGCGACTCCACCCCTTCCTCCCACCCTCAGCTGTGGGACCACTGGAGGTTTCAGGTGAAGTTTGAGTTAGTCCCCATTTCCAAAACTCTTCTGAATCCCAGCAAAGTATGACCTGAAGAGCCCGGTTTTTTGGAAATGCTTTGTTTTAACCTGTCAGAGCTGGGACAGGTGGCCCTGGCTTACCCACAGATCCTGTCCCATCGATGATCGCCGTCACCGTGGACAAGGCCCTCGCGTTCCCCTTCAGGCTTTTGTGGGTACCCTGGAGGGACAGAGATGGCTCAGACCCATCCTGAGCTGAGCTCTGGTAACAGCACCCATCTCCCAGCCTTCCACATGGGCTCTGTGCTGGGGAGATGCCTCAAGCACCCTGCAGTGTCAAGGCCAAGGGTGAAGTGGGCATTGCCTGCGTCACCTCAGTCTTGCCTCCAGGCCAAGGACAGGGTCCAGAGGATGCTTGGAGACTTCTGCCCTGCTCCTTGTCCTGTTATTTAAAACATTCCTGCATTTAAGACAATAAGAGGACTTTTGCCTCATGCTTGGTGCCCTAAAGAACCAACACATTACAAAACAAGCTTCCAAAGTTTCCCTGCTGAGCAATGTTGGTGTTTGCACATGGCTTTTGTGACTTGGCTGACCCGATCCCGCTGGAAGTGCTGGCAGCTGGAGTACCTGGACTTTTTATTTTCACACACCTTTGGTTGTGTTAAGGTCTGTGCCAGATGTAACTTTCTGATGGGAATTAAATCACCAGCTCATGTCTCACGCAGCAACAGCTCCTGGAGGAGCATTTAAAAATGCAAAATATAAAAGGGGACAAGGACCTGCACAGAGGCCTGGCTTTGCATGCAACCTTCAGACTCAATCTGGGCTGTCACCCAGTCTTGTGAGTGGTCAAGAATAATTTAGAAGCCTCTCACAAGCATGGCACTCATACTAAAACACAAATTCTAAAACAAATCTCAGTGGCTGAGTTCAACACCGCCTTTCCACTGCCACTCCTTACTCCTTTGCTTTGGGACAAAGCAGCCCCTTCCCTGGTGACCCTGCAGAAGTCAAAGGGCTCTCTCTGGAGGCCAAATGTCACAGGGAAAGCCAAACTCACCAAGTCAGCAGAGACAGCAGTGGTGATCAGGGCATAAGGGCCATTCACCAGGGCACCACTGATAAGCAGCATCACTGTTCCAAGTTAAAAAAAGAAAAAAAAAAAAAGAAAAGAAAACGTGAGTTGCATGAGAAACTGTTCACCATAACAACAGGAGACATCACAGCCCATGGCTCCCAAGTGGTTTAATCCTTCCCTGGCTCCCCTGACCCAATACAGAATTGGGAAAGGAAGAAAACCAACATCCATTCCTCTCTCTTTTCAGTGCTCACTCCATGATGTGAATTCTCAAACATACCAGAAGATGGGGCTGAGACAAAAAGCAGTTCCCAGAGTCTTTACTGATCCTGGGAGGTCACAGAAAGGGGAATATCTGACCAAACTGACCACGAGGGCAGGGGCTGCTCACAAGATACACCCACAAGTCCCTTCTGTCCTTGTAGAGCAGCAGAACCCTAAAAGTGAAGGAGGCTTCAGGCAGGTGAGACACCACTGCCTCACTCCTGTTTCCATTGCTGGTTTGAGGCAGCACACAGAAAGCCACAGGTGAATTTTGCCTACTCAAGTGAAGTTAATGCTGCTGTCAAAAGTACTTCAAGGTAGTATTTCAACATCTCTGACATTTGGCACAAGGGATATTAAAAAAGCCTGTGCTGACACAACAAGGTCCAGTAAGACTAATGATATTAATTAGGTCTGTTCTCTTGCCACCTCTTACTCACTTCCCACCTTCCCACTTTGACCTGTAAAAAGCCTGCAAGACCAAATTTAAACATTTGACTCCATACTTCCTCCTCTAAGGAAAAAGGTAAAATAGAAAACAAAGGAAAAAAAAAAAAAAAGAAAGAGCATCAAAGGTCATAAATGCAAAGTTCATGGAAAGCTAGGCAGAATAATTTAAAAATACTCACCTACAGTAGCCTCAAGGCCCATTTTACTGACTGCAGAGAACATGTACAGCTGGAAAAAGAATAAATAAGCACTCGAAATACCAACATATGGATTAACCCTGGGTTCCCCATTTGCCCCATGTTAACTACAAGATATCTTAATTGGTATTACATGAAAGCTCTAGGTTTTACTAAAGCCTTTCAGGCCACAGTAGAATGACTGACTGGACACAGAAGGGAGATAAGGGGTAGGATCCCATTCCTCTATGGCCTTTCAGAAGGGAGGGTTGTGTTATGAGACACTCAATTTTAAACTCTCCAACTGCAGCTTCAACACAGCACAGAATACAACTCATGAAAAAAAAAATCAAATAAAAACATCTCTCTCATGTCCACCTGCTGGTTTTCCAACAATTACATCTCAGAAATTTTAGCCTTTGAGCAGCTAAAATTCTGGCAAACAACTGAACATCAGATTTTACAACAGAGTGAAACTTTCCATATATTCTGTAACAAAAAAAAAAAAAAGGCTTGTTTAGCCCCAATATCTATACTTGCTCAACTTTTCATGCCAGTGTTTAAACTGGCCTGGACTCTTTAGATCCAGGCTGGGAGATGCTGCCTGCAGAACTGTCCAGGGAATGGTGTCACAGCTGTGGGACAGGGGCAGGCTCTTACTGTGGGTGCTGCAAGCAGCAACATCATTCCGCAGGTTGATGCCCTCTTCTCCAGCCTGTCTGAAATCAGACCTGCCAAGATCCCACCTGAAAGAACACACAGGTGTGAGGAAAACAGTCAGGGTGTGTTTTGCACAAAACACACACTGCATTTAATTTAATGAAACAGAAACCAGTGGCTTTGGCTGCATAGTTACACAATTCACACAGCAACATCCTCATGATCCCAACCACTTTTGACCTGAAGACAACAGAACCAGAACTTGTTTCTCCTCATTATTTATTCCAAATATCCAAGGCAAAAAGCCTTTTACCAGGTGTCACATGGCCCTACTGCTGTCCATGTCCCACTGCAACCATGAAATGAATTAAAACTGTCTGCACTGGCATGAAAATTTATTCAGTGGTCACCTTGAAAACGATTCAGGAATAGCCTAGTCCTTATTATTATTATTATTATGATCCCCCAATTTTATCACATACAGTTATATAATAAGGCATCAAGAAGAAAACAAACCAAAACACCTGTGGCCATTAACCTTTGTGCCCAGGAAATCCAAACCCCTGAACAAAGAGGAACAGTTCTCTTAAGTTAGACTGACAAAAGGAAGTATTTTCATGGGTGGTGCCCAAGACTCATGGGCCAGAGCTGATGGAGATAAAAGATTCCAGAATTTGTCTGTTCTGATCTGTACTGGACTGTACTGCACTGGCTGGGAAGATATTTTACTAGATTTACACATTTTAACACAACTCTCAGCTCAGTACTTTTACTGCTACTCTTCTTCAGTAGAAATAATGAATATGAACTATAAAATATGTAAGCTGTGTACACCAGAGCCTTTCCTGAACTGTTGTGATCAGGAGTGAAACAACATTAAAACTTACCAAAGATCCCACCCACATCAAACAGTGTAGAAAGGTCCCCAGCTCTTTTGGCATCAAGATGCTCTGGTGAGAAAAGCAAAATATCTGTCTCATTTCTGGACTATAAAACATGGAAATCTCAGCAGTCTTGTAATGCCAGGGCATCTTACAGGAGAATTCTTCATTCAGATAATCCACAATAAGGTGGTGTTGTGTAAAAGAAAGAAGAACAAAAGTAGGTATTCAGCAATACAGACTTTTGAATGCAATTACTCTCACTGGAAGAGACATTTTACCACTTTTATAATCACAGAATTACAGAATCATCTGGCTTGGAAGGGATCTTCAAAGGTCATCCAGTGCAACCCCCTCTGCCATGAGCAGGGACATCTTCAATGAGATCAGGCTGCTCAGAGCTCCATGCAGCCTGATCTGGAATGTTCCCAGGGATGGGCATCCACGGGTTCTATGGGCAGCCTGTTGTAGCATTTCACCACCCTCACTGCAAAAAAATTCTTCTTTATATCTTGTCTAAATCTACCCTCTTTTAGTCTGAAATCATTACCCCTTCTCCTGTCACAACAGACCCTGCTAAAAAGTTGGTCCATCCTGCACTCTAAAAGTATAAAAAGAAATCAAAACATCAGAACTGAACAGATAAAGAAACTCATTTACATTATTTTGTGTATGTTTTAATACGACACTTCAATCTTAAATATCGTTAGAAAGTAAAACTTTTTGATTTGTTTGCAAGAGCCAAAGAGACAGCATTTATGCCTGGAATTACTGAAGATAAGCCAGACACACTTCTGTTTGTTTTAAAAATGCCCTCTCATAACACTGAATTCATAAACCTGCTTGGTGACTTACAAGTCCCTGCTCCTGCAGCAGAGAAAGCCTCTTTCAGAAGCAGTAATGTTTATTTTCTTATTTATTCCAAGCTCATATTTGCAGAGGCTTTGCAGCTATCATTCAGCACCCCTTTCCTGTAATACTCACCCACATTTGTGATGTAGAGGGGAAGCCAGAAGAGGAAAGTGTAGCTCACCAGCTTTGCAAACAGGAGACAAAGGGAGAACTCCACAACTCCCTGAGAGAACAATGAAAACAGGGAGTTAGTATCTTCGAGCTATTTGCTTTCACAGACCATTATGAAAATGGTTTCTAGGAAGCATTTAGGCTTTTCTTTTTCTCTCATGGATTCCCAAGAAGCTTTTTTTCCCCCTGAGAGCACAAAACTTGCACTCTGAGCAGACTGTGGTATTTTACTTACATGTTTCCTTTCAATTGTACTGAACTGCCTGAAGAGAGAACACTAAAATGGCACTGAATAACCTGAGCAGAGAACACAGCAATGGATGGGAAGGATTTTATACTCTTTGGGAACACCTGCATCACTTATTTCCCTTAAGTAAAGTTGTTATACAGCATTATAGCAGGCTTGGAGTGTGTTCCAGAGCAACTGGCATCTTTTTGTGCTCTTTATCTCCTTCCTTCAGATGGGTTCAAGATATTTCCCTTATTGTTCAGCTCTGTAAAAAGCCAGTAAACCAATGTGACAGAGTTCAGATCAGAATGGGGTAAGAGCACATCACAGACTGAGCAATGACCTGTTAAAGCTCTAACTTGCTCCATCCTCTTTCCTGCTGAGCACATAAAAGTGCATTTACTACACAGAGCTGCAGCTAAAGTGCCAAATTACCCCGTCTTTATTCCCTTCACCATCTGATAACTTCTTGTTTGAAAGCAGATTTCCTAAATCCCTGGTACGGAGGGCTGCAGTTACCCTGAGGAACAGCACACACGCTCCACATGCAGCTGTGACCCTGCCCAACAACAGGCAGGACAGATCCCACACGGTTTCAGAGACACCAGGTGGCAGCAGCAGCAATTTGTCACCCACTACTTCCACTTTGCTACAGGAAAAACAGTAGAGGACCAGACTGAACATGATGAGAAGATGCAGGAATACAGTGGTTGGCTGCAGGATGGTTTTTTTTTTTTACTCTACACGTGGTCCAAATCAATCTGCAAATAATCCTAATTCTGCATTCAGGTTGAGAGGAAAATCAAAAATGACAGGTTCTTTCCTTGAGGAAACTTCCTTTCCTTTACCAGCAGTCCAAATGTTTGGGCTGCCTGAAACCTCTCAGACAAGAGGTTTTAAGATTAAAGCTTTTTAAAACAATGCTGAAGAATGTAAAAAGGGGAGCCACCAAAGGAAGTTCTGACACACAGAAGGACTCAGTTTGCTATTCCACCCTTAACAACTACATGTCATTAGGTTCAGTCAACTTTCAGAACAGACTTTAGGACAGAATAAACTATTTCAGTCAGAAGGGACCTCCAGCAACCACCCTGTCCCACTGCCAGACCCCTTCAGGGCTGGCACAAGTTGAAGCACACTGATGAAGTCATTATCCAAATGCTCCTTGAACATTATCAGAGAGAGATCAGCAGCTCTCCCTCCACCTCCCCTCCTCAGGAAGCTGCAGGGAGCAGTGAGGTCCACTCTCAGCCTCCTTTCCTTCAAATTAATCGAGCCCAAAGTCCCCTGAATTTCAAGACTGTGATGCAAAGTTAATAGCCACTACTGCCCCAGCTAGCACTTCATGGAAACATGAATTCTGAGGCAAAACTTCATTCCGAAGAGGAGCAGCACAGGCACTCACAGGTATCCTCAGGGCCCCGAGGAAGCTGATGGCTGATGTCCCATGCCTTCCTTCCCCAGTGGCCACGCTGCAGTTCTCAGTGTCAGTGAGTAAATGCTGCATCTCTGCATCCTGCAACATCCCCCAGCAACAGGTGAGAGAGAGAAAAGAACAAAAACCAAAGTCCACATCAAGAAATCAAACAGCTCCAAAATAATTATTAAACACAAGTACCTAATTTGTCACAGAAAGCTGCAGCTTTTAAAAATGTCTTGGTGTGGATAGCCAGAGTAGACAGAGAGAGCAGAGACTATACTCAGAATATCAGGTGGTATCTGTGTGCATACTGTCCATAATATTATCAGGAAAACTTGAAGTCAGAACACTTTCTGTTCTTTTGAAGAACCATTTCAAGTTGCAAAACCCCCCCATATTAACAATACATTCAATAAAATAAAACAATTTCTAATCTTCCCTCACCCTACCACATAAATGTGATCTGGTTAAAGCTGACAAACTACTGAGTCCCACAACACTGTGTACAAGAAATTTCTGCAAGGATCCATTTCTGTATAAAATCATGTATTATCTCCTTTCTGTACAAATACTAAGCCAATTTTTCAGACCCTGTAACATCATCTTACTGATATAAGCACAGGCCATCTTTCCACATGAATTATGGACAGTGAGTGCTTTATGTTAAGCAACCACTTTTTTCTTTTTTTTTTTCAAATCTGTGCCATTTGAACATTGCAATTCCCAAAATATAAAAGCCTGGAGTTCACCAGCATTGCCCAAGTTGTGAATTCTGAGTTCTTTTCTAGTACTAGGAAGGACTTTGTTCCAAGAATTCCACTGGCTGCTAAGAATACTTGTGGAGCAAGTTACCACTGCACAAGAACAAGCCCTCCCAGAGTAACCAGGAGGGTTTCTGTTATTTTTAATCCTCTACCAGACTGAAGTGAACTCTCAGAATAGAACTGGAAATGTACATCTTACAGCTGTACACAGGAAAAAAAAAATCAGGTATAAATAGACCTCAGTACTTCTTTTCCAACTTGGAAAAAGGATGGGATGCAGCTATCCTCACTTTCACCTGCCTGCTGAGAGGCTTTACCAAGCTGGGCACTTTTCCTATTTATGTATTCCACACACTGTCTTCCTTCTCCCAATTCTTCAGCAGCTGAACAAAGCCTCAGTGAAGAATTAAGCCTCAAATATATATTTGACTGTAGGCTAGAAAGGATATAACAGCAGGCTGTTCCATTTCCAGTGCTTATTGCAAAGATGGAAACTTGGATTAATATTTGCTAAGCTGACGGGGGAAGAAAAAAAACCGTAAGTGCTGGGAAAATTCAATTCTGCTATTTTACATTCAGTGATTCTACATAAATTCTGCTTTTAAATAACATCATTTAGGAGAGGGCACCAGGGAACCATCTGGACACCTGAGCCCAGACACTCAGCATAGTTTTAGAAGCTGCCACGCAGCATCCAAATTTTAGATTTGATTGTTAGATGGGATGCAGGACTTAAAGGAGTCCAGTGTCTGGGCTCAGGAGATAAAGCATTGACCAGAAGACAGAAAAAACATCTAGGGACCTCTGATATGGCCCTGCAGAGCTATGTCATGGCCCATATCATCACAAAAATATTTCTCTTCTGAATTACTGGAGCAACTTCAAAACTTGAAGTATTTTAACAGCACCAATTCAAACCATAAGCTATTAAATTATTTTTTACAATGAGAGAGAGAGGAGCAAAAGAAAGGAAAAAGAAGGGTTTAAGCAGTGAAGCTCCCCAGTGGATTCTAGATGGTATCTGAGTATCTCCTGCACAATCAGCCCAGCAAACCCAGGCAGCACTGTCTGAGGCAATGCTGCTCATTTCTCAGACAAGCAGCTCTCAATCTGTTTTAGAAGAGTGAGTAAATATGGCAGCAGAGGTGACCAAAGTCCAAATAACTTATTTAAACACATGCTGGAAACTTTTGTCAATGGTTTGGGGGGTTTTATGCTGCACAGAGCTAAAGGATAAATAAACCCAGCAGTTTGTGCTTGGCAGAGATGACTCGTACAGCCTTGCCAGCTTGTCTCAGAGCATGATTAGGCATATGGCACACTCTTGATCTCTGGGGAAGGATTCATTATCCCACAATTTTGTGTCATTTTTAAGAGGCCAACCTAACACAAGCAGCAATGGAGGCTGGATACAGAGGTATTCAGGTCACGCAGCCAAAACCACATTCTGCTCTCAGTCACTGCAGATCCTGAGTATTTGCTTCCTTTTTACAGTAATTGCAGAGGTCAATGAAAACCCAGTAAAAGCTGCCATTCCAGTGTGCTTGGAGACCAAGCCATAAATGCAAAACATCTGCTGTTTGGAGAGGCTCAAAAGCTGCCTGTGAAAATCAGCTCCAAATAACTGCAACACAACCCTGTAAAAAGAGGAAGACGTTCAGCTTGGCTCTGACAAGAAAAACTTGTTCTTCTGTCACTGGCAGAAAATCAGGAAGCCCCAAAGAGCGACAAAGAAGGGGTTTTCATGATTTTATTCTTTTTTAACCTCTGTACTACAAACATACCCCAGCTGGCAGGGAGGAGGGAGAAGGGGGGGATATTCCCAGGACTGCCAGAAATTCCCCCAGTTCATTGTCCATGTCATCCCTCTGTCCTGCTCCCAAGGGACACCAGTCAATGGGACAGGGGTACATTGTCCCCACCCTTGGTGAGGCAGACCCTTCACAGGGTGGGCAGTAGCAGAGTTAAAAAAGGAAATCTCTGTCTACTGATTTGCTGATTTCTGTGGGTTTTTTAGCTTTATCATCCTAATTTAGAATCACAGATTGGTTGGGGCTGGAAAGGAATCGAAGCTCATCCAGTTCCAACCCCCTTCCACTACGTGAGGTTGCTCTAAGCCCCATCCAACCTGGCTTTGGACACTTCCAGGGATGGGACAGCCACAGCTTCTCTGGGCCACTTGTTCCAGTGCCTCACCACCCTTTCTTCCGTACATTTAAAGGAATTTCTTCTCTAAATTCCATCCTGTCTAAAGACATCTTCTGATACTCTTACTTCTCCCCTTACCTCCCAGATGGCTGTGAAATAGCACTGACAATTGGTTTCTGGGCTGGAGACTGTTGTTGGACAGCTCAAAACTAAAATAATCAACTCAGTACAGAGGGGGTTTAAGCTGTATTGAAGTGTTTCCTTAACAAAAATTTCAAAACTTTTTTACCAACACTGACTATTCCACCCTGTGAATGCTCATTATTATTCTATGGGCAAAGGATAAAGAGAACAGGAAGTTTCTATTTTCCTGGAAAAGTCTGAAAGAAGTTAAAGAAAAAAAAGATATCCTCTCAGGATACAATGTGCCAAGTGTACTGAATACAAACACCAAATTTCAAATGGAAATTTTCAGTTCATGTCCATCACAAGATAAAATGGTATTCTGCCCACAAAATGGGCAGGTCCAGAATTCATTTGCTAGTGAGATATAGCAGCCCTTATGGTTATGAGTTTTAAGCAAGATTTTTGTGAATAATTGTGTATATTTAGAACTCTCCATTTCCACATATAATCTTGTTAAGTACAGACAGCTTTTGAAAGCAAAAGAGAGAGAAGTGAGACTGCAAGGACGGGACACAATATACATAATTTAAATATTTCAAACGGGCTGCCTTTAAAGTATTTTGCAGTGCATTATTTTTGATGGGATTGTGTCAAGATCACAAAATAAAAAAATTAAAAAAAGACACCAATTGAGCAAGCACTGCCACCTCACACAGCTCAGTTTGCATTATTTATGGCAGCTAATGCTCAGTTCCCTCCTCTGAAGTTCCATTTGTGTGTGAAGATGGAGGCAGACTTCAGCATCATAAAAAGAGGAGCAATCTTTACAAACAGTAAATGTTTCATGTGAGCCTCAAGAAGTTTCCTATGCTATTTTACAGCAATATTTTCTATTTTACCTGAGGTTTGCCATTTTCCTTAGCATTTAAGGTTGGCATCTGGATTCTGCACCGAGAGGCGCCGTTCAGGAAGGTTTTAGAACTCTGAGAAAAGAAAACAAATAAACTTTATATTTTTTCTCCTTTTTTTTTAAGGATTACATTAGTGTCAATCATCTCTCTGGAAGAAGTTTTTGTGCATTGTAACAGAAACATAACCCCAACTGGAGCATCTTTAATTTGATGACTGTGTGCTTTGAGATTTTCAAGGGCTTACACAGACCTGTGGCAACGGACATAAAATGCACTCACAAATCTTATTTCACACTGGCTTTATACAGAAGGAGCTGAATTCAGAGCACAGCCATGCCCCTCTCAACATCTTTAGCTGCTTTTTCCTCTACTGAACTTACTGACATTGCAAACAGTTTTTCCTCTTAAGTAGATGATTCCAGCTGCAACTACAGAAGTTGATTTGTCTAATGAAAACCTTGATTTTTCACTTTGCTAATCCCTTTAAGAGAAAAGGTCATCCCTTCAGCTTATATTCTGTAACACTGAATTCTTTTAGCCCATAAATTCTTGTGTTCTTGTGGTCAGGAGTATTGATGAAGAGTCTGAGCACCTCCAGCAAGTTCCAGAAGAAAACATGAAACAAAAATCTACATTTTAGACACCAGATTGACTTGTTTTTTATCTTTACTTATTAACAAGTACACTCCTGTGTCAGTTCACACCGAAATTCACTGGAAAAAACCACTGGAATTCACTGCATTCACTGGAAAACACCATTCTGAGATCTTTAGGCTAAAAAGATTTACCAGGGACATTCAGATTTGTCCTGCTGAATTAAATATACAGCTCTAAAGTAGGTTTGCAGTCAGGAATGGACAACCTATTGCTAAATCCAAAAGAAGCACTGTGTGTTCCTCAGGGATGAGATGTTGAAGTGTCTAATCACACACTGGATGCCACATTGAAAAGAAAAGAAAAAATCAAGACAGAACAATAAAAACCCCTACAAACTCTGCCCCAAATAACCCCCTCCTCAAGCTCACTACCACAAATAAAAAAAGAATGCAAATCCTCCCTGAACAATCCAGCTCAAAATCAATCACTGGGTAATTCTTCCCCCCTGCCAAAAAAATCAAGAGTATGTATTTCAGTGTTTTTTACACAAACTGCCCTTCATCAATCAAATCCTTCTAAGAAGAAGAAATAGTTTTGAGGATAAACTGTGGTATTTCTGCAGCTCAGTACAGAGCTGAGGCACAAGCAGTTTTGGACATGCATTCCTCAAAATAAACCAACAACACGCGAGCCCCCAGGGTCTGATAAAACAGATTTTTAGGTTTTATCTTACAGAAAATCTGACTCTTGTCAAAAATGTGATTTATAAGAATCCACATGGAAGAAAATCCATCACCTAGAGACAAGTCGTCTCCATTTTTAATCAGCAGCTCAGCAGAGGAAAAATGAATGACTTTTTCATTTGACTGTCAAAAAATAAGATTTATTGCAGTAAGGAGAAAATGTCTAGGGAAAAGGACTAGACTGAGAGGCTGCACATTTAATACTTGGGCTTCTTCCTCCTTTCCAGGAGATAAAAATTGCAGCCTGGTAATTTTTAAATGCACAAGCACTTTGCAACAGGAGTTCAAGGGAGGGAAGTTTTTTGGGAATGCAAAGTGGAGACAAAGGAAGTTCTTAGAGTACAAAGACAAGTTTGTATGAACATGATGTAACTATGGGGGGGAAAAAAGGCAGAGGGAGAAAAGATGAGAAGCAATAAACCAGTTCTAAATCACATTTCCCAAAGGGGAAAAAAAAAGTTAAATCTCCTCTTTAACTTTCATAAAGGAAGTGCAGCAATTCTGAGTAACACCCACTGACTTCTCCCTTGCATTTGTCATAGGTACAGCCCTTCAGAAAGTCAAGATTAAGCCTCCAATGCCAGCATTTAGAAGCACTTTATTGTCCTCAAGTATTTATCTGGAAACAAATTTCAGACGGGTAAACCAGAGCCAAGATGAATTCAGGCAAATGAAGCAGAGCCCAGGAAACCAGAGAATAAAGGGAAAGAACCACATGCTCGAGGCTCTGTGCCTGACTCTCCATCTGTGGTTTTGGACAGCTCAGTGAAATCAGATTACTCACCACTACAAACTCTGTGGAAATATTGGGCTCAGGACCACGCTGCAAATAAACATTAGATCAAATTCATCCAAGACTGGCATCACACAGAGAGGACTGTGATCTCTCAATCTTAAGAGAAACCCTAAGGCTTTCCCTCGTGCTGAGCATTTATTTCAGTGCTGCTTCAATTTAACTGGCCTCATTCTTCCACAAGGTGAGTTTTTAGTGCAGAGCTGCCTGCACCTACCCAGGACATCTGGCCAAAATTACCTGCCACAGCTTTAGGAGAAAAGCAAGTGTGTATGTTTAATACCTCAAAAAAATAAAGATTTCTAACTTATTTGCAAAAGCATGTAAGGTTGTTCAGGTTGAACAGAATGACTAACCAAAAAAGAAAAAAAAAAAAAAGGAGAGCAAGTATTTTACACCTGCTAAATTCTATCCCTTGTACAACACAGGTGAAATATTTTTTTCCCTATTTTACTACATCAACCTCCCTTCAATTAGCACTCATTTTTCTTTATAGTCAAAAGCTGTTATCACCACATCTACATCTGGACATCTTGAACTCCTACCTAATTAATTTCCTTAATTTCTAAGGCCACCTGGCTGTGGTGAACAGAAGCTGTGAGCCCCTGCCACAAGGGTTTAGAATCCTTGCAGACCACCCAGGACTGAAGTATTTGGGCAGTTCCAATGCCACAAAGCTCCCCAGGACAAGGCAAACCTCAATCCGAGAAGGGTCCAAGGTAAGTGGGGAAGCCCTGTGATAAACTCCTCCCAGATTTCCAGATGTGGAATGGGAATAGGGAAGGAAGAAGTGATGCCTTTTGCTCTGCAGAGTGAAGTTTCCAGGGACACATTTGACCTCCAGGAGGTCAAGTGCATCCCTCACAGTGAGAATGAGCCTGGGGCAGTGACCCTGCTGCTGTACCAGTGAAGACTGAGTGAAATGCTCCTCCTTTTCTGCAACTGGGGAAATTTGCTCCTAAAATACTAAATTTTTTTGTTAAAAGCATCATAATAAGTAGATGTCCATGTCAGAATTTTCCACACCCACTCACTGAGACATATGAGCAACACACTGTGCAGAGCTCTTTAGTTATGCTTTCCAGTTGAAGTGTATTTGAAACAAATAAATGTTTATTTCCATAAGGCTTGACTGGATATTCTGTAAAAACAATGCCCTGAACTGTATAAAAGCTAAGGAAAAAGGGACTCTTAACAGCAGGCAATGAGAGCCACTTAAAATACTTTTACAAGGAACAGAAGTTACTTCTAAGATATGAAAGAGAAAAAAAAAATACAGAGCATAGTGTGAGCCCACCTTGTCTCACAGAAATAAAATAAGAATAGGAGTTCCACAGACTATCAAAAGCAGTCAGAAGCTTTATCAGAAGATTTTTTAATCTTCAAATGAAGATTAAAAAAAATAACTGGAAAAGAAGAGAGAACACAGACTAGAAAAGTTGCCTTCAGTTCCTTTTCAAGAGCATTTAAAATGTAAAACTCCACTGATCTGAAAACATTAGGGGGTAAAAAAAGAGCAATCAACCCTGTACAACCTACCTGTGGGACTGGGAAAGAAAATGCATGGATGAATCCACATGTACAGACAATTTCCATGTGGGATTCCCTCGGGACTTTCACCAACAGCCCTGATTTGCCCTCAGACATGGGAAACCTCATGGCCTGCCCTGCCAATCCCCTCTGCTATTCCAAAAAATAGCTGGAAATGTGGCAGACCCGATTGCCCAAGGGCTCCTGGGAGCCTGGAGCAAGAACTGCTCCAGATTTTGGCTGCAGTAGAGACAAACACAGAGCAGAGTCTCAGGGAACATGAAACAAGATCAACCTGTGAGCACAATCCTGAGCAAAACTGGGCCAGGAATGACATCTCTATCAGAAGTTACACACAGCTGGTCTTGCTAATGCTCTTTTTGTTGCCTTTCCTTGCTTTTTACTTTTCTCCAATTCCATCTGGATTGCCTTCCTCTCCTTGGATTCATGAGGCAGAAAAGGAATCATCTCACACAGTAACTTGGGACTTCCTAGGGAAATCTTTCCACTTCCAACACAACATTCTAAAATACTTAATAAATCAATAATATTTATTACTTATTTGCTTACCTTAATACTAAATACTGAAACAAAACACCCTACCAAGATGCTCAGGAAGACTGAAGAAAAGTAAGAAAACTCAAGAAAAAGCAAAAAATTAAAAGAGATGAACAGTTTTTACTTGGTTTACTGTAAGATCAGCTGTTGCAAAATAAATTAATTCACCTCTTGATTCATTTACTTTGAGAGAAAATAAGTTCTTGGCTCACCAGTGAAGCACAGAAAAGCAATCATTGCCTCAAGCACAGCATCAGTTACAAGAGCCTGGCACAAAGAGCCACACACACAGCCTGATCCACAGAACCATCTTAATAAATGTGTCTATTAGGAGGCAAAAACCAAAAAAGAAAACACATTTACTTACACTGGATGGTGTGCAGGAGCAACTGACATCTTTAGGATCTGAAATGAAATACAACACAGAGCTACTAGTGAAAACAAGCCTGAGAAATCTCTTAAAACACTTTGAAATGGTGTAACTTACTGACAAACTGACAGCAGAGATAAAAAGTGCTACTCTGGCAGTTCAGCTAATTACAGAATTCTTGTTATATCTGCCAAAATTCACCTCCTGAGACAGGACAGTTACAGTAAAAGAAGCATTCACACCTCTGAGTCTGCACAGGGATGGGGCATTCCTCTTTCATTTCTAATTAAAGATTAATTTCTAATTAATTAATCTAATTAATTTCTAATTTAAAGTGTCAAAAGCTGCTCCCTCAGCTGCCTCCAGTAACTCATGGCACAGAGGATGATGATGGTGGGGGTTGAATGGCAGCACAGAATATTCACTGCAGCCAGGTGAGACTTTCTGCCAAGGGACACTGAAAGCATTTACTGGTGACTGAAAGCAGGGGGCTGGTGACAGGACAGTGGGCTGAACTCTGAGGTGTCACTCTGTCAGGGGAGCTGGGGAGGGGTCTGGGGCACAAACCTGATGAGGAACAGCTGAGGGGGCTCACCTGGAGAAAAGGGGGCTCAGGGGTGTTTTATTGCTCTATTTATTATTGTCTGTAATTCCCTGCCAGGAGGGGACAGCCAGGGGGGTCGGCTGTGCTCCCAGGGAACAGGGACAGGAGCAGAGGGAACGGCCTCAGGCTGGGCCAGGGCAGGCTCAGCTTGGACAGCAGCAGGAATTTGCCCATGGAAAGGGTTGTTAAATACTGGAATGAGCTGCCCAGGCAGGTTTGGAGCCCCCATCCCTGGAGGTGCCCTGGACACTCAGAGCTCTGGGCTGGGGTCAGGGTGGGCATCAGTCAGAGTTGGACTGGATGACCTTGGAGGGCTTTTCCAGCCTCAATGATCCTGACTGGATAAGCTCTTTGAAGGCACACAAGCTCTTCCCCATCAAGTGCTCAGGGAAGAAGCTCTCTAAGCAGGGGCACAGCTGCCCCCTCCATGGCTGTGTCCCAGTGAAGCACTCACGTTCAATGAGGAACAGGAAACAAAGAACCCCCATGACAGCCACGATGACCCCAGGCACCACAAAGGAGAGACCCCAGCACGTGGACACCCAGTAAGCAGCAATCAAGGATCCCAAGATATTCCCCACTGAAGTGTGTGAATTCCAGACTCCCATGATCAAACCTCTCCTGCATTAAAACAAACAAACAGAACACACAAACATTAATTATAAGCATTAATCTCTTGAGAAAAGTGTATCAAAATGGCTGTGCAGCTGTGGTGTCAGTGAAATACGTCTCAGAGTTCTTTAACTGATCATTTATTTATGCTACAATCTCCACCTGGCAATTTCAAGGCACCTAAACATTAATAAAACTGTTGTAAATACTCGTGCATGACAGAATTTATCCTGCACTTCCTGGCATTTAAAAACACCACCAGGGCTTGCAGATTTCTGGACAGTTTCTTTGATTAAAACAAATACGTTGATGTTGTGTAGCATGTGGACACCAAGTGTGATGCTTTTGGGAATTAAAATCTTCCTGCAAACACATGGCACTGATAATCTGATGCTGGCAGGACATGTCAGACTTGTCATGCAGAAGAAAACAAACTGTAGAGGATATGGGGAGCAAATTCAGTATTTTCTGATCCCATTCTGGACTTGCTGGGCTCTGGTAGAAGATGACACCTGCAGCAGCCTGGATAAGCACACATCAGGTTCCTGTCTGCCTGGAAATCCCAGATTAGAGCTGCTGCACATCAGCTCCATCTGAGCTAAGGCAAAGCACAAAAATCCCACTCAAGTCATGACAAAAGGGATGTTTTTTCTCTTTTAAAGTCATGGGAAAACTGCCTTGCCCTCAGCAGGATTTTACCTGGAGCAGCCTAACTTGAACAAATCCGAATCTTTTCCATGGCCTGAAGACAAGATCTAAGAGTTCTGCTCATGCTTCGTGGAATGAGAGCAGAATGAAAACAAGGACCAGGTCACTGACATTTAAACCAGAGCCCTACTCACCAGCCCACTGTGTGGCATCCTAAAAGTAAAGGATGTTGCTTTTGCACAAAGCAAAGCCTGAATAAATGTATTTCTTTTGCACAGACTCCCCAACTTGTTCAAGATTATATGACAGTTACCATTCTCTGCATTTCTTAATGGAAAATTAGTTGGAGGCTGCATCTTTTTAACTATCCTGTGGTTTATATAAAAAAATCCAATACTGAATTTCAGTACATCCTTCTCTAGAATGATTGACAATAATGCTCTACATATACAAAGGATGGTACCACAGTAGCATTATTATATGCTACATGCATCAACCATTATCAGAGCCAGTGGGTTTGGCATGCAGCTCTTGCAAAATTTATGGAAAATTACTGCATGGTGTGACAAAATAAACATCATGAGTTTATTATAAACATCAAACTGTATGGTGTGACAAAATAAACATCATGATCACTGTGCAGAATTAAGATTAAAAAAAAACATAAACCAAGCAGATGATTTAAAGAAGGTGATAAAAGAAAGGTTGACTCAGCTGCCGTATGTATTTAGTCTTCTAAATTAAATTTTCAAGTTCGTGTAAGTGTGTTAGAAAAAAAGACATTACACAAAGATATTTTTAACAATTATGCCCTGACAACTGTTTGGCAACACAGAGGAAAACCCAGGAAATTTCACACTAAAATGGCATAATAATAGCCTTTTCTAAGAGTAGTTTTAGACAGTTTATATTTACAAGAATTACCCAATTCTGAAATAACTAATCTGAAAAAAAGAGCTACCACAGAACACTGTTTTGACATGAGGGAGACAGTTTCAAACCCGTATATAAATTAGAGCAGCATGACAAAGGAAGCTCCTCTCAAAATTCTAACTGCTTTGTTTCATTTAAAAACAATAAAACAACAACAAAAAAACAAACAAAAAAAACCCCAAAAAACCCCCAAAAACAAAAACCACAGAAGCCTAAGAAAGATATTTAAATAGATAATATAATACCACAGCCAGAATGTACTGATCTGTACTTCCAAAGCTTTGGATTATGTATCATTTACCTTCCTTTTCCAAACCAGTTGCCAATACATGTAACGACACTCGGCCAGCCAGTGGTTTGCACCAAGCCATTGGCTATCTGAAAGTATATAGAAAAATAAGAAATAAACAATTCCTGTCGTAAACCAGGTTCTTACACAATTCCCGCCGAGTTCTGCATTGGGAAAAGGAAGTCTACACAAATGTTTTGAATTTAGAAATTTTGTGAGGGGTTTTGAAAGCATTTCTTCCCCTCCCCGAGAATAAACGAGTTACAAAGTTTTGCAGAGATTTTTTTCCTCTACCTACATCTCTATAATTAGTTTATGATTTAAATCACAGAATACTGTAGTTCAGTCACATATTTACCAAAAATCACACTGCTCTGAGCTGAACAGAGAAGTGAATTCCCCACAGTCAAGCAGCAGCATAACACTTATCTCAACTTGAGCATATGGCAAAGCATGTTTGCAATCAAATAAAGCAGAAAAAAAAGCCAACTTTAGGGGAGACTGGATAACTTTAAAATGTTTAACAGACATCTGTAAATAAACTGAGAGGAGGAATTTAATTTAATACATTCAGGGTGAAGTAAGAACTATTTCAGTCTCCACACTGCACAGAACATTAACTCATCTCAACTCCTAAAAAGCTCCCTGTCTACAATTGCACCATAACACAAATATCACAATGCAAAACCTCACGTGTTCAATGAGCATGCAACAAAAACCAACCTCACTCTACCCAACAAAAAACAATGGGCCTGGTGGTGTGAGACCCCCCCCTTGGAGTTACAGGGCTCACTGACCACATCCTACAGGGCAGAGACAGTCAGCTCAACCCTAGAGGAGGCATTTCCCATCCTGGAAAACCCCTGATGCCAGAGGGTGGGGCAGTGACAGGTTGATTGGTGACAAGGTTACAGAAGTGCTGTGCCAGGTTAGTATCTCTGCATGCCACCTTGCTCATTGCCATGCAGATATGCCAGAGGTGAGAGTGTCACTGCAACAACACAGAAAGCAGCAGAGCAAGGTGCAGACTGTCCAAAATGGCCCCAGTGCCAACCCTAGCCTGGTCCTGACCTAAATTCTATCTTGGCCAATGGTAAAAATTCTTGTGACACCTGACCAGAGCTCTGAAAAATCTCCCACAGTGAACCTGGTTACATAAGCTACCTGTTCCCAGCCACACCAGTGTGGGATGCTGCTCATCATTAGCAGTGTAAATGGAATTTTCCTGCAGAGAAAGCCAGGATGTGTCACTCGGGTCTTGGCAGAGTGACAGAAGTAAACAGGCTTGTTTCAAAACTCACCCACATTTAAGCTTGCAAAGATCTGATTGCTGATTTGACACAGAGTGAAACACATTAATCTGCTTTCAAAGATTTCTTCCACTAAAGAAACACCACATCATTTTTCAAAAATAAAGCCTGGGGGTACCCACTCTATCACTTCTGCCTGTCATCAACAAGATATTCCAGCATTTACATCCTCCCACCCAACCATCAGGGTGTGCAAGTGAAAAAAACCCAGCATTACCCTAAACAGCACCACGGGAGGAACTCGGAGTGTCTAAATTCACACTGTGCCTACCTGGGCCATGATGTAAAACCACAGATTATGCACATTATAGAAATAACCCAATCCAAACATTGCAGTGAAGAGTCCACTGGCCAGCATCCCCCCTGTCAGGTAGTAGCGGATGGGCAGCCGCTCTCCGATGAGGCCACTTGGAACAGGGGAGGAAATAAAGAGAAAAGCCATCATTCAAAATGAGATCACACCCCAAAAGCCACCACAAATGAAGGAGATTTTGTGTTGTTTAGTTCTGGTTGAGGAGAAACTCTACTGGCAACTGCTGCTTGCCTTCGCAGCAGCAAAAGAGCAATTTTTAGCACTTGACAGGGGAAAAAAGCCCCAACAAAACATTTCAGTTCATTAATTGCTGAGTTCTGACATCTGCACAAGCATCTTTCAGGGAGATGCTCATCTGGAGCATATTCAAAGTCATTTACTTACAGAATCATTTCCAAATTCTGTGTCTCCAGCCATTGAAAGTGAGACTTGTCTCCCTTGCTAACAATTCAAGTCATGAAGGTTCTGGCTTTAGTCAATAAAAAGAAGCATCTCCAAACAGCAGCTAAGACTGCACATTTTAGGATGGGTTTGGTATTATTTTAGGAGGTGTCTGCTCTCATTCTTTGACTAAAGAAAGCCAGGACAATCATTTAAACCCAATCAGTACAATTTGGAGACTGACTGGAGATTGATTGACTGATTGATTTACAGTCTAGATGAAAAAAGACAGGCTAGACTTCAAACTGGAAAATATTCCTGCACAAGACAGTCAAGATTGGTGCAGCTAAAAAGCTTTCAGTGTAGCAGAGATTGACACCACTGGGGCTCAGAATCATGTTGGTTTTTTCCCTCAGCAATCAATTTCTCACTCTCCATCAGAACCTCTGCAGTAGGAAAGCACAATATCACAGAAGCCACACAACCTCATAAATAAAGAGCAAAGAGAGTAGGGTTTTACCTTAAATACATCCCAACTGCATATGCACACAGAAATGAGTAATCCAGTGCTCCCAGTAGCTGTTTGTAGTTGCTCTTATCTAAGAATAATTTTCAAAACAAATTGTCACTTTAAATGTACTAATTACTTCCCAACCATTTTTACATATAACAAGAAAAATGTCAGTGAATGTGCACTGACATTCAATTTCCAATAGGCACGTTTAGACTTCAGCAAACATTTTGCCAACGTTTTATTTAACAAAAAAATACCCTTCTGCCTCTAAAATATCAGGAAAATATTGGCAGGCCCATGCAAAACTCTGCCTTATTTTAAACAGCATTTTGGAAGAGAAGAAACATCAGTTATTAGCAAGGTGCCCTTTTCTAAAAAGGCCTCAGGCAAAAGAAAATCCAAAATCCAATTTAACAGACTTGATTAAAAGTGGTAAGATGAGTTGCAACAGCATGAGGTCCTAACAGTCAAAATGTCTAAAAAAAAAATCCACCATCATAGAGGCTTTCAAACAATCAGCTTAGTATTTTTAAATATTAAGTTACTTAAATATTTTAAATATTGAGTTATTTTTAAAAAACGGGTAAAGCCTTCTGTATTTCATTTTCCCACTATTCACAAAGCACAGAGAAGGGCTTAAAAAAATCCCCACAGTTCTGCCCTGTAGAGCAAACAACCATAATCACACCTAAATGAGAACGGCAGACAGGACAGAGGGAGCAAAGGGGCTCCACCCTGCTGGGAACACCAAGTCAACTCTCAAGGGCCCTGAGCTCATACCCAGACAGTTCGTGCATTTATTTGCAATAAATTGCCACAATTGCTGTTGGCTTTGAGCACAAAGTCACAGATATTACAGCAAATTCCAAAGCTCCCAGCTTTGCCAGAAAAGCACCTGAAAGAACAAGTCCAGAGTGCCATTCCAAAGGGGCAGCTTGGCAATAATGCCCATGGAAAAAGGAGGACATTTGGGCTGAGAAGTCTCCATTTAACAAAGTCAATAATTCAGACAAACAAACTCCATTTCCCCTTGGCCAAGGCACAAGAAACATTCCCCAGGTTCAAGTGCATCCCACCTGGGGGACTGAATTTTTCCAGCAGACCCTGCAGCAGGAGTTAATACACTGGATTTTGTCCCAAGAAACCCAAGAGCTCAGATCTTTTATTATCTTCGAAGAGAGCAGGACTTTTCTTTTTGATTGCTAATTAAAGACTAATTAGAATGTATGGCTACACAGACTGGGGTGGACTGGCACATTGACAGAATGGACTAATCTATTTCACTGATGTTTCTGGTAGCAATAAAAGTGTCAAGGAATGATTCAAAGTCTCATTTCAAGTCAAATACGATTAAATTAAAATTTAATCATCCAGTAGGCAAATATTTTTTTTCTAGTCAAGTGAAAGGCCAGGTTCATAAACTATCCAGTAAGTTGTCAAGTCTCTCCCACAATGAAGTCTCCCCTTTTTCTTCATTAAAATGGAGAGAAATATATTCCTTCAGGCAGATAAGGACTCTGCAAAGTTCCAATTTAGATAAGAACCAAGTCATTTCACTTAAAAGATTGCTTGAATTAAACAAGCAGAAAATAATAATGATTGATTTTATTCTTCACTCTTTTTTCCTAAGCAGACATGCTAAAGACAAAACTCATTTTCTGACTGAAAACTGATTTACTGAAACCATCTCTTAGATATAACAACTAAAATAATATCACTTGTTTAAGTGACTTCAAGTAGCAGAAAATCACAAGGAAAGTTCATTTTTTGTGGAAAAAATCAGTGAAGACATGGAAAACAAAACACCCCTTCCATGCACATCCCTCACATGTGAAGAAATAGCTAAATATGAATATATAATAATTAATAGTCTAATTATGAATATCAGCTCATTATTAGGAAAGAAAGATACAAAACCAAAAAATAAACAAGCCTTACCAAATGGCTCCCATCCACACTGAGAGGCATTAAATGGCTTTTTGAGAGGCTGGATCTGGGCAGCATATTCTTTGTAGGAGTCAAGTTCAACTTGGCTTGCACAATGCTTATGCAGCTCTCCCTGAAACAGAAAGGACATTTGAAAATGGAAAATTCACTTGCAAATTGGGGACTGATAACTCTCCTACAGCAAGAAATTTAGCAATTCTAGATTTATCTGTACCTGTGTCAAACCTACCAAAATCAGTAAAACTGCTGGCCCTCATTAATTGCCTGGTATTTTGCTGGGGGAAGCCACCATTAGATGGTAAGAAAAAATATTCTACAGTAAACTGGTGTTTCTGACAGTGAAAATCTTTGAAATTCTGCAGTAACACCAAATACTTTTCCCAACGTTACTCCCCAGTTTTGTGCAATGCAGCACTGGGGGATTTGGTTTGTGTCTGGCAAGTTATGAACGCTGAAGATTAAAATAACAAACCCGGAATGAGAGAACTTGTGTCATCAGCTTCACTGGGAACAGCCACAAGGGTACAGAAAATGATCACCATGATGCTCAGGAGTACTGGGAACACTCTTGTAAATGCCAGTGGAATGTTCAGCTCATCAGTTATGAGCAACTTTTCTCAACCATAAGAATGCAAACCTCTCAAATATCTCTAATTCGATTCATTCGCATGAACTGAGTGCAGGCACAGCTGCTTCCAGCCCAAAACCCAGACTTACATGCAATATTCTAGGTGTGGTCTCACTAAAGTTTATCAAGCAAATATCACTGTGTGCCAGCTTTATCAGTCTCTCATCTTGAAGGCATTTCAAGGTAAAGGTTAACCCTTGCCTTTCACAACAGGAAATACTGAAAAAGACAGCAACATCCTTGTCTGACAGGAGCAGGAGGATGTTTGAACAAGGACACCGCCTCTCTTACCTTCACTATACTGATAGGCTTCCTTGAGAGATGGAAGCTGGCATACAGCAGGAAGGTGAGAGAGAAAATGAAAGCTCTATACCTAAAATATAAAAGAAAAAAAAAAGCAAATTATTTTATTTCGATTTTCTTTCAGCACCAAGTCACACAGAACCGTTACACAAGTCGTTGATAATATTGGAATAGTGGAAGATAACTTTTTTAGTTCTCCAGCAGACTGAAGAATCACCCTCCCAGTTATGCTGCTTCCCATCTGCCCTGATGTGGCCTTGGGAAGGAGGCTGGTGGCACACGGGGACAGGCAGGACAACGTGGCAGTGCCCCGAGCCCACAGAGCTGACCTGCCTGGCGTAAAACCCTCCTTTGGGGGCTATTAAATATCAGCTCAAAATTGTTAAACATCAGCTCCACACACTGAGAGACAGATTCCACACCTCCCTGTCTCGTTGGGCTTGGTGGCATTGCCAGGACATAAGCGACGGCTCTCTGAATTGTCAGTTTGGAGAATTCCTTCTGTTTGTTCTTACTGTTTTTAGGATTTAATTTTGCCTTCCTCTAGCAAGAGAAATCAGTCATTTGCAGGGACGGACAATGGGACTGACACTGGAGCACATGAACAGGATTGAGTAGCTTTGGGATTGGGAAGGAATTCTCCTTTGTGCCTCACTGGGATCCTTGGGTCTTTCTCTACAGTTCAGCTGAATTAAAAGACCATCTTAATTTCATTGTCCCTGCAAGCATTAAACAAAGTTAATAATTTGATCTATTCTATTCCCCATCTATGGTTTCAGTTGTTTAAGGAGAGCATTCTGTTGATTTGTGCTTTTAAAAATACCCAAAATGTGTCTCCTGGCACCTTCTAGCCTTGATCTTAAAATTAACATCTGTAAATGTAAGTCCATATATACATACAAATATCTGACTGCCTACTACAGTCCCTGATTTTTAATTAACCCTTTTCAATAATTGTTTGCCTTATGAACTTTGACATAACCAGGGTCTTGTTTTATAATTCAAGCATATTTACAGGAAAAAGAGTCATCCCACAAGCAGAGCTATTCACCCTCGTGACTGAAAACATCCTCACAAGGGATAAAACTGAAATTACTTTGTTCCTGCTGCTCAACTAGTGAAAATGTCATAAAATGGCTCAGATGGGAAGTGCTTTTTCTTTCATTTGTTATTTTTCTGTTATTCACACACAATTGACTCGGTATTCTAACTCAGGAACCACATGAACTGATGCCATTAAAACTGCCAGGATTAGTTTTCCTAAAGCAAGGAGGATTTTTGTTTGGTTTTGCTGGGGGGCTTTGCTGCTTTTTATTTTTTAATATTGCAGTAGCAAGAACTAAAACTGTAATTGTACAAGTCTGTATCACACATCAAATTATTGGGGAGAAAAGACACTTCTGGCTAAGAAAAGAAAGCTAATCTTGAGCACTCCTCCCACCTAGGATCTTGAAAATGCAATTTATTCTTTCAAATATACACCTTGCACAGAAAAGGACAAAAGGCTTTATTCTTTAGCTCCTTTGACCAGTAAGGGCTTATCAGAGTTTTCCTGCAAAGTATCTCACTTTTTATAGGTCAGCAATATTAATTTATCATACAACTGACTGTACGTTCTTCCTGGATGTATTAAACAATGAGAAAGCAAAAATTCTGAGCAACAGAACAAAACCAGATCCGAGCTCACGCTGTCCACTGCAAGGATCACCACCACCACTTGCAGACTTACCACTGATCTCGTGAGAATGAAGTGATGAAACGGATCCCAGGAGGAAGCTGAGCCATCTACACTACAGCTGCTACCAGATTTCAGGGGACACAATTATGGTTACTTATTCTTCTGGAAGTGTAACAAAGATCCCACAAAGCCTTTGGGTTCCACAAAGGTGGAATATCTGCTGCTGGGCTGATCTACTTGCAGGTTTTGTTGGTTTTTTTTTCCTTCTACCTTCAGTCACGACGTGGCAAAATCTTCACTCTGCCTTTGTTTACTGCTGATCTTCAAATAAGAGAAGCTGGTAAGTAAACAGTCTGGTTGAGTTATTGGGATATTTTCTAATCAAAGCATTTGAATCAGCAATTATCCATTTCAGAGGTAAGTAATTCACATTACTAAACTTCACATCAAAAATGCAGTGGAGAATTTTAAGCCTATATAAATTGCAGCCTTCTCTAATTTTTTTCCAATTTATAATTTATTTTGAGAGCTTGGCATGGTACAAAGCAGTGGAGACAGAAAGGAAAGATGCACTCAGAACTTGATCCAAAGCCAGCTTATACCAGAACACTCAGCTTTTGTCCCAGAATGACTACAAACAGGCAACTCCCCAGCTCACAAAGATCTGTTTGAGCACATCAGAAACATTTATGAGCTTGCAATTTGCTCAAAAAGGGCTGTAGTGTTTTCCAGCCTGGAATGAGAGACTCCTCCAGCTTGAGAGTGGGTGCTGCTAAACAATGCTGCCAGCAAGGCTCGACCTGCACTCCCTCTTCCATTTCCCTGACCCAGTATCAGCACTGCACAAAGCTCCACATCATCAGAATGCCTTGGAAAAGGAAAAATTAAGTTTCTTCCACCACTTGAGCTCCCTACACCAGCAAAAGGCAGGAGCACGTGTGTCCTCAGAGTAGAGAGAAAAGCGAGACTGCGGCGGCTTGGTTTAAACTCTCACAAAGTTCCTCTGGTTTGCTCCAACATGGGCTGAAGCCCCTTAACAATAAAAACCCCCAGATTTTATTGCAGGTGCTGCAACAGGAACTGGCTGCACTGTTACCTGGCAGCTGTCGAGTCAGGTGGCAAAAGGAGCTGCAGGCAAAAGGCGTGACGGCAACTCGCGCACACAAAGCCAGCAGGATGCCAGGGACACTCCAGGACCCCACAACCCTCCTGGCAGCCCTCTTTAATGCCAGCACAAGCCACTGCCATGCTCCTGATGGGAAGCTGGAAGAATTCAGGAGGAGTTCTCCTGATCAACAACAGGAGGTGAGCGAAAGCAAGAAAGCACAACTGCGAAACCCACGGCTGGTGTTCACCTGGGAATTTTAGGGGCTGCCACAGGGCAGGTGAAGGTGTGAGACTCTCTCCCCTCATCTTCACTGCCCCTTCTTACTACAGAAATCAAAGCTGCTTGTCTTCAGCCAGGTAAGTGACAACAAACAGGATCTGCCAGGTCCAAGCTGGCAACTTGCAAGCTTCACCACCTAGCCAGGCTTTCTCCCCAGGAATGGAGGAACACTACCCCCTCTTTACATGACTGAATATCCCACCAAAAGATCAAGGCTCTGCTCCTTGATGCTAACACATTTTTGTCATACCTCTATTTTTTCCTACAGTGTCCTGGTTCAGCTTGCCACCTTCCTACCCTAAAAGTGAATTGACTTGCTAATCTTGTTTGGCATGTTCCACCCCCTCCCTGGCCCTGAATCAGACTGTGCAATTAATCAAACCCCATAATCATTCCCGCCCAGGAGTTTCCTATCTCCTCTCTGAGGTTGCTGAGGTTAGAGAAAGTGCAACCCTACTCCCTCCTCCCCCTCTCCCAACTCCAGATAAAGATCCCTGCCTACCTTGTGTGAGACTTTGTAGTCCTACAGCCTGATCCTACAGGTGCCTGATCCATCAGAAATCCTGCCCTGAAATACAGCTGATCCAGTAGAGAATATTAACTCAATCCATGGCCATAAAACTGCCACACTGAATAAATCCAAGGCAGCACGGGCATAAAGGCAAGGACTAAAAACTGGGATTGCTCCTTACAGCCACAGCTGGCTAGTTAGGTCAGATTTCAAAACTCCAACTTCAAAACAACTATTTCTCATGAGTTATCTGTTTTTTGAAATGAGCTGCAGATAGCTCCAAGTGGGAGAAAAAAGGTAAGGAGAAAAAGAGGTTGGCAAAAGTAGCTTACAGCAGGAGTGAATTTTTCCTCCAGCAGTAACAGATTCATCTCAGGGTGATCCCAAACCCCATTTCTCCTCTCCCACAGTCCTCTCCAAACACCAAAATGATTTCATCAACCACACCAAGTGAGCAGACAGAAATACCTAATGGGAAAAAAACCTGAGAAGCCAGCAAAGAACAAACACCTGAGGTCAAACACTTCCTTAAACAGTTCTCTTAAAATACAGTAGGACAGGGCAATCATCATTATAGCAAAGCAATTGTTTAGCAGGTTACTATTTAACAGCTCTAGTGCAAGCAGGAAGAGACTTCACACATCTTACAGAAGGTTTCAGATGCTCAGTGGTCACGCCAGGCTGCACATGTGTGCACCTGCTGCACAGACTGTACTCACACCACCTCCCAGCAGTGTATCCTCAGGACAAATCCCATCACAGGGACCCCAGTCATTCCCAGCAAAGATGACTGGACTATCAGCAGCACAGAGAGAACTGCAGCCTAACTCTATTTGACAGGGGTTGATTTCATTTTATGGACTGCAGGCAGGAACACCTGAGTTCTCATTTACACCTCACTAACTTGTTTCTGTCTCCACATATTTCTAAGTTCCTCTGACATTCATGTGCATTTTAATAAACATTTTAAAAAATCCTCCAGATGATGCCTTAAGTTTTAACTTCCATGATTTCCAGATTCTGTACTGCATTAGTATAAGTATAGAACTCTGAATTTCATATAAAGTGTTAGCAAGTGTTTTGAGACAAAAAAAAAAAAATTCTTTTCCAGTCCCAGAACCATTGCAGCTTCAGGTTCAAAAAGTATAAACAATAGCAAACTGAGGAGAGCAGTCTGGGAGGATGTGACTGCATAACCTGAAGCTATAATTGAACAATTAACCCCAACATGGAAATGGACCAAATCTTATAAAAGTGTGAAAAATTGTGACCATCTTGGGTGTAGCCTTGGCCAGGCTCCTGTATTGCCCAAGGTGTATCCTTTGAAGGCCTTTTTAATAAATCCCTACTTTACTTTTTTAACACTGTCTAGCCTCTGTTCTAGGTAGCCTCTCAAGGCATCACACATAAGCTAAGAAATTTGTGGCAATAAAACTTGTGATAGCAGGTTGTAAATTTCACCTTTTATTGGAGATTGAAGCAGATTTTAAAAACCAAGGTATACTTCAGAAACCACACTAATAGGCTACAACACTTAACCAGCAGTTTATCAATACAGTTTTTTGTATTTCCGTTTTACTGACGAAGCCCAAGGACAACGTCCCGTTCGATCACAAAAATTTGTTTTACATTCTTTCATTTTCAGCAACTATTTCTGCCGACAGCGAAACCAACCCTCCACTTCCTCCTTGCTGTACCACAATGCACAAAGCCGTATCCCTTCCCGTATTTACCTTTCTTTGAACACTTTGAAACCGTATTTACCTTTCACGCTGGGTGTTGCTCCCTCGCTGCAGCGGCTGAAGCATTCCTTCCTCCCTATTTCAGGAAAGCAGTCAGCGGGGAGCGGCTTTTTCGCCCTGCGAACACGGCACGGCCGGGATCAGCTGTGCTGGGGAGGGACAGGGCAGGTCCTGCCCGGCCCCAGCGCAGCTCCCCCGGGGCCGGGATGGATTCCGTGTCTGCAGACAGCGGGTAACCAAACCCTGCCCGGGGCGGCCTTAAGGGCTCGGAACGCCTTCGCACACACGCGGAGCAAATGCAAATTGGGCTTAATACCCGGCAGCTCTGCACCTGAGCCAGAACCTGCCAAATCCATCACTCCGGCGCCTGAAATAGCCGCGTTCCTTCTATTTAATACAGGGAGGAAAAGGGTTCACCGCGGTTCAGCCACAGAGGAGCACAGCCTGGGAGCTGTGAGCTCTCCCTGGGCACCCGCAGAGCGACCAGGGCGGCTCCGGCCATCGCAAAGGTCAAGGGCAGAGGGAGCAGAGCCGGGGAAGGGACAGACACCGCCTTCCCCGGGACCACCGGCAGGGCAGGGCCGGGCTCTGCCCCGGGTCCCACCGCAGCCCCGCGGCACCAACCTGCGGTGCCACCCCCGAAACCGAGCCGCGCCTCCCAAACGACCCTCCCCGTCCAGCAGGATGGGGGCTCCGGGGAAAAACCAACGGGAGAAAAGGAGACAAAAGGAGGCGGAACGGTGGCCGGCAAGGTGAAGGAACACCCGACCCCGCGGCCGCCGCTCCCCGGCCCGGCCCGGCCCCGCTCCCGAGCGGCCCCGCGGCCCAGGAGCCGCCCCCGCTCCGCCCCCGCCGCGGGCTCGGCAGGTGCGTGGCCGCCTCAGCCTACCCCGGGCTGCTGCTGCTCCCGGCAGCGCTGCCGCCTCCTTCTCCCTTCTCCTGTCGCTGCCAGCCTGCCGAGCCGAGCGGGCCGGGCGCGGCTGCGGATCGCCGCCCGCCGCCGGAGCTGCGCGGCGGGACCCGGCGGCCTCGGCCCCTCCCCGCCGCGGAGGAGGAGCCTGCGGGGAGAAACCCTGGCTCTAGGAAGGGCAGTGCCCGCAGGTCAGCGAGGCGGTCCTGCTCCTCTGTTTAGAGCAGGTGAGGCGCCTCTGGGGTGCTGTGTCCAGGTTTGGGCTCCTCAGGATAAGAGAGATGTGGAGCTCCTGTAGCGGGTCTAGTGGAGGCTGCGAAGATGAAGGGACTGGAGCATCTCTGTGATGAGGAAAGGCTGTGGATCTGGGGATGTTCAGCCTCGAAGATGAAGGGGCTGGAGCATCTCTGTGATGAGGAAAGGCTGTGGATCTGGGGATGTTCAGCCTCGAAGATGAAGGGGCTGGAGCATCTCTGTGATGAGGAAAGGCTGTGGATCTGGGGATGTTCAGCCTCGAAGATGAAGGGACTGGAGCATCTCTGTGATGAGGAAAGGCTGTGGATCTGGGGATGTTCAGCCTCGAAGATGAAGGGACTGGAGCATCTCTGTGATGAGGAAATGCTATGGGAGCTGGGGCTGCTCAGCCTCTAAGGAGATAACTCTAAGGGGACCTTATTAGTGTGTATAAATATCTAAAGAAGTGTGTCAAGAGGATGGATCCGGGCTCTGTTTTGTTGATGCTGAGCAACAGGAATGGGCGGCAATTGATGCCCAGGAAGTTCCACCTGAACAGTGACTGAGCACTGGGACAGATTGTCCAGAGAGGCTGTGGACTCTCCCTTACTGGAGATATTCCAGAACCATCTGGACAACCCTGTGGCATGTACACCAGGGAGGCTGGATGTGTGACTCACTGTGGTCCCCTCCAGCCTGTCCATTCTGTGATTGTGAACTGCTGCCCCTGGCAGGGCCCCAGCTGACCCCTGTCCTGCCAGAGCAGGAAAAGATGCTCCCTTGTACCTGCTGTCCCATCTGTCACCCTGGCAGCCTCTTCCACTCCAGGTGCTCCAGAGAGTGGCTGGAGCCCTCTGCCCTGCTCAGCACTGCAGTGGGATCCCCAGGCAGGCAGCCCCCAGCCGGGCAGGTGTGCACAGGTGCTTCCCTGCAGCACTGTCAGACACACATGAAGGTATTCCTGGTGCCAAACGTTCACAGATCATCTGACAGCCGAGGGAAACATTCGGCAGGACTTCATTAAAGAAGAAAGAATACATTTACTTTAGTTGTCTCCTGGTTTTCTGATCCCGCAGTGTTTCAGAAACCATGTACCAAAGGTCAATTTATTTATATAAATGCACACTTCCTCCTGTAGGTGTATTTCTTCATCATGACCACCTCACCAGAGCAAAAAACCCTGTGCTATTTCCTTCATCCAAGACTGACTAGCTGCTAAAATTACCTCATGCAGGTTTTATTTATGTGTGTAAGTCTGTCCCTTGTAGAGCACCATGTCCCTGACAAATGACCCCCTTAAGGCCCTCACTGAAGTGTCTGATGTTGTTCTCTTTTCCCTCTCATCTTGCACTGCCTGTGCTGGGAATACCAAGAAAAGAAACTCTGACTCCCAGTGTGATGTTCCTTAGGCTCCACATATCAAACACTTAGAGATGTGCTCAGCTTTGCTCCATGGTCCCAGGTCACCTTTCCTTCACCTTCTCCCAGGCAGTAAAGGAGCCCTTCACCCTTATTTTCACATTTGCAGAATCAGGGTCTTTATAGAGTTACCTGAACCACTGCAAATGCAGGTGGGTGCTGTAAAATCTGCTGCTTTAAAGCTTCTTGGTGGCAAATGTTGATTCCATCTTTCTTGCTGAGATTTGTAAGTAATGAATCAGAGATTTTAAAAAAACATTGTTTCTCCAAATGCTACAAATGACCTACTTGGAAAGTTAATGCACAGCTCTTGATTATCACCAGTCTTACCTTCTGAGGAATTTGCATGAATCATGTGGCTGTATTTCTGCACCAGCACCAGAAAGAACCTAGGCACTGTCTATTCAGACTCGTGCACAGGCACAAAAAAAAAAAAAAAGAAAAAAAAAAGAAAAGACACAAGAAAAAAGATTTGTCTTCTTACAGCAGAAAAGGTCAGACCCATCACAGTGCATCTGTATACATGGTTAGCCATCCCAAATTATCACAACAACTATTCATCATCATGTGAAATCCTCATTTTTCTAAAAAATTGCTGTTGCCTTAGCCCTTTTTAAGTTCCTTAAAGAATTTAACCTCGCTTGAGTACCTTACTAGTCTGCTACAAGCAGCTTGCAAAAAGCATGAGCCAAACAGCCCCAGAAAACCCTGATATTTTTCATACTTAAAGTAGAAACTGCATCTCCCATTCAAATAAACGTTTCCTGTAATCCATTCCCCTGGCATCACTGAAACCTGCTGGCTGCCACACTTGGCACAGCTGCTGTCTCTGCTCTGCCAGCGTGGGTCACCAGCAGCTGCAATTGCCAGAAGCCATGAAATAAGTAGGAATACAGGGAGAGGCAGCAGCAGGAGCTGGTGCTGCTGGTTGCACAACAGCCTCACAGAGGGGCCAGAGGTCGGGCAGAGATAAAAGGAGATCTACATGGTTAAAAAACCAGAACACACACCCACCCGCAAGGTTTAAAATAATATGTGTAATCTAGAGCCTCACAGAAAAAACAAACAGAAATCATGCTTTGCAAGTTGCTTTCCAGAAGGAAACACAAATGAAGGGTTTGGTCCAGGAAATTGTTGTGTTGGGTAGAAAATGTGGGAGTGGTTTGGTTTTTTAAGCCCTGGCAGTGTTCGTGCCAGAGGAAATAGAAAAGGACGAGTTCTTGTCTGCAAAAGCAAACAGAAGTAAAGGTGCTGAGTTGGCAGATGCTTTCATGTTCTTGTGATGGTGCTTCTCTCAGAAGAGATAATCTAATTTCCCAGTTGACAGTTAAATTTTACTTTCACAAATGGTGCTCTTAACTCCTCAAGTTCAGACAAAGCAAAACACTTTGAAGTGAGTGGATGTCAGTGTCATCTTTCCTTCACTGAATAGGTGATGCTGGCTGAGCAGAGGTCTGGATGCCAACTATTGCATCCCTTAGCTGATTAAAATAATTATTTTCTTTCCAGTATATTGCATAAAAATGTATTTTATTATTCATAATTGCACAGTTGGATAAACTAATCTGTTTGGCCACAGAGTGATTGCTTCGTTTTAGGGGAATAAAAAAAATCATAACTTATTTACATAATGATGGGTTGTTAAATAGTATTTGCCTATCTAGAAATTGGTATTTACTCAGACTTTATTCCTGACAAATAGCAGGATTCTGAGTACTGATATAATCACATTTTTTGGTTGCCCTTATTAGTTTTACATGCTTTGTTTTCCCAACAGGGCAGCTGGAATATTCTATAAGCAATTGACATCAGCACTGGGTGCAATCCAGATATAACCTGCCATCGAGCTTTGGCAGACAAAAAAAAAAAAATATCCAAAGCAGCCAAAAAAAAGAGAGGCTTTGAGGGCTGTGCCTGTGTGTTTGGGAGTAGATGGGCACTTGGAGGGGCTGGAAGCTGTTGAGCTGAGTTAGCACATTATGTGCCGTCTGTTGAGAAATTCTAGTGCTGGCTCAGTGCCACACTAGCATGACCACAGAATTTCCACACTGGTACTTTCATTGCATGTATCTGGCCCAAAATCCAGTGGGAATCAGCAGCTGGTAGCTTTAGGAAAAGACATCAGCAGACACAACCACTGGGCCAGCACAGGCTTTTCCCCAGCAGAACAGGGTACTGAGTACTAAAGATGATTTATGAAGAAAACACCCTGTAGTATGTGGAACATGGGCAGGGAGGGACAGTAAAACTGTATAAAGATGCCTACATAAAGATAGATACTGGTCAGCCTGGAGGAGACAATTAGAAATAACAGCTTTTATTTGAAACCTGTGAGTTGTGTGTTGGACTCTGCCTGCTCTGACTCTTCCCAAGCTTTCCAGAGGGCTGGAGAGTGGGAGTGGGATGGTTAAACCACCTCATGCTGTCTAAGGAAGGATCTGTTTAAAAAGTGGCTCTAGCAGCAGAGGTGTTTTTTGGGGATCTGTTGAAGGGAGCCCTGGACAGGGCTGCTGCATGTGGCCTGGGATCAGTGGCTGCTGGAGCAGGGATGGAGGTTCCCTGGAGCATCTTCTCCCACCTTCAGCCACCTGAAAAATGAACAAGAATGTTCTGAGAATGCAGAATTTAAAACAAAAATAAGCAAATGACAAAAACACGACCAAAGCCAAAACACAACCAAGCTGCATTATTATAGATGGAATCAGTGAAACATCATGCAGGCCATGGTCCATGAAAAATGCAAATCTATTTTGAGGAACTTCTCTTGAAGAATTTAATTCTGCTTCCTGCAGGAAATGGGACCGTTTTTCTTGTTATTTTGCCCTTACTTCTACTCTTAGATTTCCTGGAGAACTGGGTGGAAGTGCAAGACATGGCTGCAGAAACAATTGCTGAGGAGTAAACAGAGTGAATTAGGCAGGTAGGCTGCTGGCAGATCTCCTTTCTCCTTGCTTGCAGACTTGGTCACTGAAGGGTAGTTAGATGAGAAGGGAGCACTGAGGCATATTGTAGCAGAAATCAAATACCAGAACCATGCTGAAATAGAAAGCAGACCAGAAGAGAGCTTGAACTGAAGCAATTTTCTTGCAAGTCATGAATAAGAAGAGGATGTTTGAAAGTATTTGAGCTGACAGGAATGAGGAGACAGCAAATTAGTCCCATCCACCTCAATCATTTCATTATTGTCTATTGAATTAATTCTGAATTATCAGATTAGGGCTTCAGGTGGTATAGACAAAAGGATTGGGCTGCTTGAGCTTTATGTCATTACCAGCTCTGCCTGAATAAAGAAGCTTAGGCTTGGGATTTTATTTTATGCAAAAAAAACCCCAACAACAACCAAACCAAAAAAACAAACTCAAAAACACTTCCACAGAAAAATAGAGAAAATTGTAATATTGGTGCTGCTTTATTCTTATACTGACCTTAAGATTTTTTTTTTTTTTAATCTCATGAGTGCCAACTGCTTTCTTGGTATCACTAGTAACGTTGACTGTTGTCAAAGTCTTGAGAAAAGACATCAGCAACAATTTCCTAAATGGAACCACAGGGACCTCTGTATGTCCCCACTGCACTTTAGTGAGAGAGAGAGAGAGAGAGTTTTTCCTTAGGTAAAAGGAAAAACCTGACAATTTTCCCAGATGTCTGAAGAATGGAATGCAGACTGCACTTCAAATTGAGCAGTGAGGTCAGAGAAACGGGAGGCAGGATGTAAATACAACAGAACACTTTCCCTTGGATAATCTGCAGGAGGGAAATGAAAGGTCATATTTAGCCAAGAGACAAAAAAAGCATTATCTGTATTTCAAGAATGGCTTTCACACAAACTTAGGTTTTAGAATTGTCCTGCCTTCAGGATATGCAATGTTAATCGTACTTGGAGGAGGCATTTGTCAACTGAGTGGCTAGAAAGGTCATTTGCTTGTTCTTCTGACTTAGATATGAGCACAAAAAGAAGCTATCTTTACTTGGCATACACACAGAGTAAGCAGATTTCATTTTGCCGGTAAGGAGCTTAAAAAGAGCTGTGTGAAGAGAAGTTCCCATTTTGCAAAGGATTTTGACATTTCAGAATCTTGCTTAATTCTCAATTGGATGAAAAAAAAAAAAACAGTATATGGAACTTGGTGACAGTAAATTCCACTTTGTCCACTGTTCCCATTATTTCAGGAAATATTGAAAGTGTGCCTGATAATATTGCAGAATATTAAAAAGACCTGAATGTATGTTCCTATGTATATTCCCAAACAAAAACTCCCCTTAGGATATTTATATAATCCCACATTTTTTCCTCCAAAAAGGCTGTTGAAAACAATCTGGTTTATATTTAAGTGTCAGGAGGAACAGATCTCATTTCATCAAGTTTTCCTGACAGCTCCTGTTGACACTTTGCTAATATCTGTTACCAGCCATGCATGACACTTTTATAAGGAGAAAGATGGAAATTACTGTCTTCTAAGAGAGAAAAACATATTTCCTTGCAAATTTCTGTTCTTTAAAGTCTTGTCAGAAGATATAATCCTGCTCAGGTCTGCCCTACCAAAAGCAATGAAGGTTCACCTGCATCTCTAATTGAGCCCAGACCAAAACTCAAACTGACTTCAGTGACAAGGACTGGCCCTCCCAGAGTCACCAACTCTGTCAGGACTGAGTAATGTGAGATGTGAGGAAACCAACCTGTGAGTCAGGCAAATTATCTCCATTTGCCCTGTTAATTTTGATGGCAGAAGGTGAAAAGGCAGCTCCCTAGAGCCCCACTGCTGGCAGGGTGAAGAGCTGGCTCACGAGGCACTGCCCCTGGAAGAAGGATGCATGGTGGGACAGGGGCAGAGATCAGTGAGCTCCTGAGGGCAGAAATTCCCAAGTGCACTGAGTGGGAATTAAGCAGCATCCTGCCTTTAGCACATCAGAGACTGTGTGTGCACCCTGCTGTATTTTTATCACCCCTTTGAAGCAGGACACTGATTGAAACACAGAGGTCGACAAACAATCCTGTAGTTTTGAATGTTCATTGTGTGTTTTCAGAGCTTGGTCAGTGCTGGAAGGAAGGCTTCAGGTTGTTTCACAGGTCTGGCACAGCAGCATTTCCCCTGCAAAATCCCTGAACTGCAAAAGTGTCCCACTCCTAAGAGAGAGTAAACTCCAAGGAGAAACAGGAGCATAACGGGCCTTAAAAGTGATTTTTGGCCATTTCTTTTTGCAGAAGAGCTGAAAATCAAAAAAGGAGCTTAAAATCAAAGTGAGGACCTGCAAGGCAGGATAAAAGGACATCCAGGGCTGTCCTCTCCCACAGGAGGCACCTTCTGACTTCTTCATTCCAGCAGCCTTTTCCTTCTCTCTGTTGTTGTCTTTCTTTGTTTTTAAGCACCTCTGGCAGCAAAGGCTTTGGGTTTTAGTGGAGCTCTGGCTCCCTGTGGGGCTTCTGTCAAACTCAAACCAGGAGCTTCCTCAGGGTCACTCACAGCTGTGGCAGCTTCTGCTGTCCCTGCCAGGGTGACTGGCAGTGCTGGCAGCTGCCAGCAGCAAGGGCAGAGCAGGTAATCAGCACAAATTACCCTCTCGGGACTTTGGACTAATGAAATTTGAATACAAGATCTCAGGACCTTAGGAATCTTGGTCCTTTGACAGAAAAGGGAAAAGAACAGGAAAATAAGGATGATGCTAAACCTCCTTTCAATAGTGACATAGCTGAAGCTTTACTTTATTCTGACATTGAAATGCATCCAAATTCAACCAGAAGATAAGAAACTACAAAATAAATTCTTCTTGTCATTAATTATATATAAGCTGTAGCTGTCCTCACAGGACAGTTTCTACGTGTAGAAAATTTTAAATGATGCCTCCCTCTTTTAAGTGAAATGATCCTGTTGTAAAGACATTTATTCTATCTGCCACTTCTGGGTGGTGAGCACTTTAACTTCTATAAAGAGTTCCTAGCTGCTTCTCGAGATAACTGAGCTGCTTCAGACCCTTTTCCTTCTTCAGAGCTTTGAAACAATAAGCAAGAGCAGTTAATGATCATTATTAGTGGTCATCCAGGGGAGTGGCTCTGATGTCTTGTCACTGCTTCCTGTTTGTGTCACAGCAGTTCCCTGAGCCACGTCACCTTCCAGGGCAAAAGACACGTCTGGTTATTTTTGTCCTCGAGTTTAACAGGGAGCACCTCCCTATGCATTCCAAACATTAATTCCCTTGTCACTCTGAGCCTCAGTGTCTGCTTAGAATGAATTTTCCATGACAGACCAAGTGAGCACTTTTATAATTAGAGACATTACCTTATCATAGATAAAAGAATTTAGCCAATCTTAGGTGCAAGGGAGAAACGGAGGCATCACCAAGATGTGTGCTCATGTCAGCTCGGCAGGAAGCGAGCAGAGCAGTAGTTTGCATATTCTGCAATGGCTTATTAACAGTACATTATGCAAATTAGGCTTCCCTAGGCAAATGCTGAGAGTGTGCAGGAAAGAGAAATAACCATACAGTTTGGAATAAATAAATGTATAGCTTCTCAATGCTCTGCCAGCTAACAAAATTTAATTTCAGCATTCTGAACTGCTTCAAAGGCAAAGTGCTCTCAAATGAGTAACTGGATGTTAACTCAGAAGCTGGAAGGGTTCCTATGAACACAGAGGTATTTAGCAAGAGTCTCTTCGTTTTTCATCTTTACCCAACTGAAGTCAAACAGAGACTTGCCACAGAAGTGACACCTTATCACTCTTCATACATTATTTAAATACTGGCTATTTAGATTCCTACCAATGGAAAGGAAGAAACCCACCTGAAAATGGTGTATTTTTATATAGTGATGATCCTGTTTTTCTTCTGGTTTGGGTGGTGGAGCTTTGATTTAGGGCGTAAGGTGACCACCACCCATTTTCCAGCCACTTGTCAATCCTGTCTACCTCAGAAGCATCACCTGCTCTGCCCAGTGCCTGTCTAGCTCACTCCTTTTCACCAAGCATATCCTTGTCTGGCTCCTCTTGTGAATCCATGGCCATTAAATTACTGTGCAAAGTGATGGTGAGGTGATTTGCCTGTATGAGAGAAAACAAAAAGTGGAGTGGTATTTCTGAACAGCAATAAATCCATCAAAAAATGAAAGAATCTAGGTGGAGAAACGGGTTTAAATCTAAAATGTTGTTTTCAGGCCAGACCAGCTGAACTGCTGGGAGCTCTCAGAAGGCTGAGGGGGTCTCAGGTCACATCCCAGATGTCACCAGTTTCAACACACAGAAGGCACTGGCTGGGAAAAGCTCAGGGGGAGAGGCAGAGGGTTGCGGTGACCTCTGGAGATCACCCAGTCCGACTCCTGCCAAGGCAGGGTCACCCAGAGCAGTGACACAGAACACATCCAGGTGGGTCTGGAATGTCTCCAGAGAGGGAACTCTGTGTCCTCCCTTGGCAGCTGTTCCAGAGCTCTGCCACCCTCCACGCAAAGAAATTCTTCCTCATGTTGAGGTGGAATTTCTTGTGTTTTATTTCATGGCCATTGCTCCTCATCCTGATGCTGGGAACCCCTGAACAAAGTCTGACACTCTTTTGAAAGGAGCCTGGGCAGCAGTGGGGGGAAAATGTTGAGAAGAGCTTTAATCTGTGAAATAGTTAACAGTTGATGGGCAAACTCTGGGTGATGTCCATGTGTTAGAAAACAAATTAAGAGATTAGGGCTTGAGATAATTTTTGCTCTCAGATCTGGAGAAGGAAGTTAGCAGAGCCTGAGAGGAAAATTCATTGTTGAGAACTGAACAGAAGTTATAAACCACATTACATAAAGCAGAGATGCCCTATCTGGGAAAAAAGATGACAAAAAGACTGAAAAACGCAGACTAATTAGCACGAGAAGCGAGAAATCAATAACAAACAGAAGACAGAATACTAATTAATGCAGAGAACTATGTGACTCGTGAGCTAATTAACATTAATCTCTTCTGTACGAAATGTATAAATAGATAAGCGTTTCGATGACTGACATGCATGCTGCGGGGAGCCTTCAAGGCCGGATGATGAATGCCGCCTTTCTAGCAAGCAGCCTGGAGAGTTTATTGGTGTTTCCCGGCGCTCGGGGTCGGGGTGTCCGGGCAGGCCCCGCCGCTCTCTCGGTTGTCACAGCGACGGCGACGCCGCGGCCATGTCGGATGTGGGCTCCGAGGACGCCGAGTCCGAGGAGGCCGGGAGAGACATCGGGGTCTGCGGGGCCCGGGAGCAGCGGGAGGGCGGCGGGGAAGGGAAAGGGAAAGGGAAAGGGAAAGGGAAAGGGAAAGGGAAAGGGAAAGGGAAAGGGAAAGGGAAAGGGAAAGGGAAAGGGAAAGGGAAAGGGAAAGGGAAAGGGAAAGGGAAAGGGAAAGGGAAAGGGAAAGGCCGCGCTCAGCGCCCGCCGGGCCGGACAGCGGTGCCCAGAGCAGCCCCGGCACGGCGGTCCCGGGGCTGCCGTGCCACCTGCCCGGCGTCTAACCCGGGGCTGGAACAACGCGCCCACGCTTTTTGCAGCCGTGTGCCAAGAAGCCTGGGCTGGAGCAGCTTTCCTCCGGCACCCGTGTCCCTCCGATGAGCTGGATTGTGGCAGGCCCAGCCCTTGAACCTTTCCCCCGCCTTTGCAGGAGTATGAAGGCGGTCGCGATGCCGAAGGGCAGCGGCACGGCTTGGGGAAGGCGCGGCTGCCCAATGGTGACACCTACGAGGGGGAATACGAGCACGGTTTGAGGAGTGGACATGTAAGACACCGACCCTGGTTGCGGTTCTGTTTCTGTATTGGGCTCTTTGGGCTCTGTATTGAAACAAGGGTGAGAACTGATGGGTGTTTCATCCGTACCAAATGTGTTTCAGGGGACCTACAGGTTTAAAAACGGCGCTCTCTACACTGGGAACTACCTGCAAAACAAAAAGCATGGCAAAGGTGTCTTTTTTTATCCAGATGGATCAAAGTATGCAGGTAAAGCAATGAACACATTTGCAGGGATTTCTGCAGCCAAAAGGACACGTTCCCCCCTTACTCCTCCTCCCCTCAATGTCAAGAGAATGGAGAATGTCTTATTTTAAGAAGATACAAGATATTTTTCAAGATATATTGCTACAAGATATTTTCCTCTTACTCCCTTTTTAGTAACAGTTCTGAGAAGCTTGGGGTTTATTTATGGGGATTTATGTTAAGACATATATTAGGTCTAGCATTAAAAAAAATATAGGCTTCTTAATAGAGCCCTTATTTAGGGATTGGGACACTTGAAGTTTGAAGAAGTAATAAAAGTTACAGTTCCCCTGCTTGCTGGAGAGTACCTGAAACAATCAGAATCTCTCAGTTAAGTTTCAAAGGACAATATGTCCCCCCTCATTTCTAAGCTAGGAAAGAAAAGATGTTCTCATTGTGAGGGCTAAAAGCTGAGAGCAAAAAGAGCAGCCCAATCTTGCCTTGCAGGAACATATGCACTGAGTTTTTCAGTTTTAAAAAAAATATATTTTACGTTTGATTAGATGAATAATTAAGATGGAAACCAGCTAGCATCCTTCTGAATAGATGTGCCCCAATACTGACAGGACAACTTCAGCAAATGGGTCAAATTAAAGGAACTTCTCTTTAAATTCATGTGGAAATGTCACATTATCTAATGCAAGTGTAATTCAAAGATAAGACTGGGTTGGTATGTGTTCATAATGGTAATAGAGAGTGATAATGGAGGCAGGTAATTTTGGAAAAATGGAAAGGGAGGTCAGGCAGCAGCACAAATACCTGTGGAGAGGAACACACTGATGAAAAAAGAGCAAGGCACTCTAGAGTAAGGAGTGGGATAAAGAATAGTGAGGAATCCCAGCAGTGCCATAGCTTTCTTTTCTTTCTCTAATACTTGTATGATAATGTTACTAACTGGCCACAGTGAAATAAACCAGGTCTCACGCTGCTTTTATCCTCTTGTCCTTGAAGGAGACTGGGTGCATGACCAGAGACAGGGCTTTGGAGAATATCTGTATGCAAATGGAGACACCTACACTGGAGAATGGGCTAACAACAAGAGGTTTGTTTCCTTCTCACAGGGATGTTTCAGGTCACCCAATGGCATTAAAATGCAAACATTATTTTCAGAGCATGTCTGACTGCAGCAAATGAGGTCCAGGGTTGACCTTGGCAGTTTAGTCCAGCTTGAGTAGTTTCAGCTGCTTAGTTAATACAGTTTTAATACCTTAATTATAACAACAGCCTTAATTCTTAAAATGCACTGGTATAAAACAAAATAATTATTTTTTCCCTAGGCATGGGCAAGGCACATATGTCTATAAAGACACAGGATCTAAGTATGTTGGTTATTGGGTGGACGGAATCCAGAATGGACCAGCTGAACTTATCCACCTAAACCACAGATTTAAGGGCAGGTTTCTCAATGGAAAGGTAAGAGTGTTTTCTATTCATCTGAACAGTTAGCATGGAATTGCTTTAATATGACCTATTTCCACTAGAAATAAGAAGCTAGGCTTCTGATCTTTTGTAGCATTTCCTGTACCATAAGTGTGACACATGAAACTCAATTATTCTATAAACACAATGCCAAGTTTCTTTGCAACGTTGCTTTCAACCTGAAGTGTTACTGACCATTGTATGGAATTTGTAGTAAAGGATATTTTACACTTCTGTGCTTAGAATAGATTAGCTATTCAGTTCTCCTGATGTTTTTGTGGTTTTATGCAGCCTTCAGGTCGTGGCAAATTCATCTTTGATATTGGATGTGAGCAGCATGGTGAATACATACAACCAGTGCAGGTAAAAGAAACGGTGCAAGAGCACTCAATAAATCAAATCTATTGTTGAGGAATATATAAAATGCCTTACAGACAGTGATGTGAAAGTAGATCTTATGAGTCAAAAAGGGTGGAAACTCATGCATTCTTAAAAACTAAATAATATTGCTTTTTTTAATGTTTTCTACTGTGTAAGCTTTGAAAAGTACAAGGTGTGATTTTGCACTGCTTGCAGACATGAATTTCTGCTTAAAAAGAATCAGGACCTTCCCAAAACATTTGAAGCTTCAAATCACAGAGGAATATAGATATATTTGTATACACATTTAGCCACTATTGCATTTTCTTCTGAACACCAGAAAACAATGAGCAATATTTTTTGTGTTTCTGAACTGCTGGGTGCTATGCACACAAATGGTAATTTCCAGCAGGGTCATGTCTGGGAAATATGTCCTGTTGTTGTTCTGGTCATGTTAGGAACTTAATATCCACAGCTTCTAATAATTGTAGGAAGCGGTTGGGATCAAAGTCTGTTTTCCTTTCTCTATGCATGAATGTTTTGAAACGTATCTGTTTGATATTGTGCAAAAATAGCTACAGAAGTAGGAAATATATTTTAATATTACTGTTTGTTTTTTTAAAAATTGCCACATTGTAGCTTAGAGTTTGCTGCCTCTGTTGTCTGATACATTAGTTCCTGTTGCACACTCTGAAAACTCTCTGATGCAGCAATCATTCTGAAGGATAAAATAATAATCATCAAAATCCCATCAATTGTGACAGAGATTTGCAAAGCTTGGAGACTGTTTTGCTTTTTTTTCTGGCTGAAAGCAAGAGATCCTCAAATCAAGTGTCAGATTCATAGGAATATCCAAAGTAATGTGTGTTTCCCTAGTTCAGCTGGGAATTCTTAGATGAGTTTTTAAAGCAAGGGACAATGCTGTCATTAAAGTAAGATTAAATTTTGCCTTTTTGCTTTAGTTGAAGTAATTACAGAACAAAGCCCATAAAAAAAAAAAAGAGAAGAAATTAGCTAATAATACAGACAATGATTCAATTATTGACTCCTTCATATTTGTAGAATTTTTTTTTATTTTAAAAATATCTTTCCATTTCAAAACTATAAGCTCTGTGCACAACCTTACTCCTTCCTAGATCCTTTCAAATGTCCTCCCTAGGCAAAGATTGAGGCAGAAACAGCTGTTTTTTCACTCTGTTTCTGTGTGAGACAGACAGTGCAGCATCTACCAGAGAGAGCATCAGGTAGCAATCATCAGTAACAGCCAACTGATTTCATCAGGGTTCAAGAACTTGGTAGTTCTTGTCCAAGATCTGCAGCTGCTGAAGTTCCTCCACCTGGAAATACTTTCATTGCCATTTTGATCCCAGATAAGGAGGTTTTAGTAGACTAATCCATCATTTTAGTTACTGCCTGTAGGATGAGATCCTGGATTTCACGAATTCTCTTCTAGGAAAAAGAGGAGGAAGAAGAGGAGGAACCACCATTACCTCTTGAGCCAATATGGAAACCATCAGAAATTACCAAATTTACACCTTGGTGTCCCCATGATGAGGAGCTACTAGTCCCCAGAGAAGCAGCAGGTGCAGTAGCTGAAGAGGAGAAAATTCCATCAGCTATAGGTTTGTTCTGGAAACATCTGGAAACTCCATGTTTTGACTATGCTGACCATTGTTTTATGGGGTTAATATCAAGTGGTGTGAGAGGGGTTTTGTGTTTTGTTTTGTTTTTCCTGTGATTTTTCCATGTATTGAATATTTGGAACTTCCAAGTCCATTTGTAAACTGCGCAATATGTATGTATGTGTTTTATTTTCCATAGCATGAGATACAGCTGTCTTGGGAAGCCTGTGAGTTATTTGACTCTATATCATGGCTTATTGTACAAACTTGATTATAAACAGAGAGGATTTTGTGGGATTTCTCATGTGAGCAACAACTGCAGCCTTCAGTAGGACTTAGGAGCTGTTACATGGAAACAAAGGCTGAATGCAAATTTGTAAAATTGGTTTTCTTTGGTATTTCTAATTTCTAATATTTCAGATACTGAGGAGGGTGGGGATCACCCAGCAAGTGATGCAGGAGGGGAAGGTGAGGGAAGAAGAGAGGAAGAAGTAAATCAAGGTCAGGAGGATCAAGGTGAGAAATGGGGCATGTGTGCTCATTCTTTAATTAGCAGTCAGGGTTTGAAATTGTGGATGTCAAGCAGCTGAAGCCATGCTGCTGCTGGGAGATCATGGGAATCTTTGCCTTTCAAAAGGAGGGCAGTCCTCTGGAGAAGTAAACTATGAGAAGTTCAATTCATATACTGCAACAGAACAAATTAAAAGTGACACTTCTGTGCATATACACTTGGCAGCACTTGCAGAGCTGAATTTGTAAGAGATTGAATTTCCAAACTGTGGGGTTTTTTTTAACAAAAATGAGAGAAAATATGTCAGATCCTGAGAAGTTCAGGGAGTTTTGAGCACTTCACTTTTCTCTCATGAATGCAACTGTGTATTCGTAATTCTCCGAAGTGTAGTTCGAAAGCAGGCAAAACAAATATGAAGAAACAAATTTTTGGTGTTGTTATACATTCTGATTTGAATGGTCTCTGGTTGGTTTGTTTCTTCTACAAACCAAGGAGATCTGAAATTCAGGTGCTCGGGTTTTCTTCCAGGCAGTTCAGAAGCCTGTTTTGAATACACAGTTACAGGAAGCAACAGGGATGCATCCGTGTTTGCTCATATTTATAAACCTCCAACCAATTGTGTTCTTTGTATTTACTCTTAAAATTTACAAGCTTGCCTATCTGATATGAAAATATCAGATAAATGTATCTATTTGTAATCAGTCCATTTTACAATAAATCCAAGCCAAACACTGTCTTTATGAATTAGAAAATACCTTAAACCACATGAAAATGCCTGAAGGTATGCACTAAACATTTAGGTCAGCTCTTGTAGTTTTCAGTTTATTTGCTTTTAATTTTCTGAGCACCAGCTCTGAAGGTGTTCTCCAGCTTCAGGGCAGGAAAGGCAGCTGGCTGACCTGGTGTGTGGGACTGACATCTTACAGGATCCCTGGGCTTGGGGCAAATGCATCAGAAATCTCAGCAGATTACAGCTCTGCTTAGGATTTGGCAAAAGTGCATTGAGCCTGGTTTGTCTCAAAGACCCTTGGACTCAAATAACCATTTGGACTGAACTTGATTCTAATAAATTTTCTGGCCCACCACAACAAAGCAGTTCTGGTTCTCCCAGTGGCTTTTCTAGGGTGTTTTTGAGAGCAAATGAGCCCAGGTGTCTGTCAGATATGGCACAGAGACAGATGCCAATGCCTGGAAACACAGCAAAATGATAGATTCAAAGTTCCCTCCAACTCTTTATTTCCAAAATCAAGGAGCTGGATGATTTTAAACATTTTTCAGCATAGGTCTCCATCCATAATTAATGAGACAACATATTGTTCCCCTTGTCTTTAGGTTTAGCAACATTAAGTTATATGAAAAGGGAATGATTTGAAAAAAATATGCATCCTGTGAAGAGCAGATATTACAAAATCTGTTTTCTTTGCAGCCTGGTATTCCCTGCCCCTTTACCATAATTCTTTTTCCACACAGAAATTCCCTCTTTTTTTGTTCTTTATGATATCATCTAACCAGGAGGGAATTTTTGGCTGTTCAGAGTTACATATGGGCTGGCTGGCAGTCAGTGTGGGTGTACTGAGTCTGTCTGCCAGCTGACAAACAATGTAAACAACTTCAGTTCAACTACTGCCATTGAAAGGCAGTGGGTGAGGAGGACTGAAGTGGACAGCAGAGTTCTAGAGTTATGTTTTAGATTACTGAGATTATTTTCCAGTGTTTTATAATAAAATGCATCTCTATGCCCTGTCTTTCCTTCTACTCCCCAGAAATTACTGATTTTGGAGGATGAACCAGAGGAAACAGAGGAATTGGGTAAAACTAAAGGAAAAGACCCAAAAAATGAAATTTCAAAGTAGATGATTTAGTGTGGTAAACCTGCAATATTTTTATTTGCAAAAGGGTGTGTTAAGATGTTTTGAATGAATATTTCTAGGTGCTTTGAATAAACATTTCTGTCAGTGTTCTGTTGGAATGTGTATCTTTGGACCTTTTATACTCTCAGATTCTCACAGCAACTTCCTTTATTCCATGTAGCCAGTAATGAGGTGTTAAATCCAGTGTGGAATTATTCTGGATTCATGAAGCCACGAGGCTGTGTCCTCACTTAATCTTCTACTCCTGGTGGTTGCTGTCTTTCTTAAACCCTGCCTCTGGGCACAGAGACTCGGGGGTCTTGCTGATGAAGACAAAGGCAGCACTGGACTTCCCAGCTCTCTCCATTTTCCCTGTCACTAGGGCACAATTCCAGGCCTACATTTTCCAGGTTGATTTTGCTGTTGTCCTTGCATCTGTAGAAGCTCTTCTTGTTGCCCTAAATTCAATGTTGCCTCAGGAATTCCCCTCTGTGGTCCATGGAACACTGCAATGATCTGGAATTCCAGATTCCAGCAAGGAAAAGATTTTCCTGCCCTTTAAGGCAAAGCTCTGAAGAGGCTGAAAGCCAAGGGGAACAAGATCTTACAATGACATTATATGACCAGCTTTCATAACTTAATCAAGGGTTATTTTAGCACGTGGACTGGGGAAAAAAAATCAGGTGAGGGTCTTTGGCTGGGAGGTACATTGGGTAATTACAGACAGTTTGAAAGAAACAGACCAGGCAAAGACAGAAAGAAGACAAAGGACACAAGTGGCAGTAAGCTGAGAAGGTGGCAAAATCCAAAGTCGAATTTCCTGAAAAGGAATGAGACAGAAATAAAGAAATCTGAAATTCCTGGATTACTATGCAATTTCTCCCTTTATCACAAACCTCGTCCTGATAACAACAATCATGCAGCACAGTTTTCAGAAAGTCCTTAGTTCTGAATTGATGTTGCAGGCTGTGGACACAATCAAACACGGAATGGGCTTTCTCCTCCTTCCAGTTACTTTGACATTCTCAGGAGAGGAGGCAGCAGGAAGAAAAGGGCAGCTTGCATTCACCCTTCAATAAGACACGGGGGAGGAAAGGTCTCATGATCTCTGTTCCCACAGGGATGTAAAGGCTGATACCAGACCCCCAAGGGTCACTTTAAGGGGTGCCTTCCTGCAGTTGTTGGGTATTGAGGGGCAGCACTGCAGTTTCATTCACTGGGCTTTGCAATTCTTCCACAAGCCAGGTAAGTCGGCCTCGACCTCCCGGACACAAAGATTCTGTGATCTTTCTTTTTTTGGAGGAGAAAGCCAGGCCTATTGGTAGCCAAAGCTCAGTGCCCACAGGTGACATTAGCAGGGTTCTTTATTGCATGACAAGATGGGTGGGGCTGTTCATTTAACTCTGCAGTTGTTTCTTAGTGTGCTAACAGCATCAGCCGGTAACACTGAGGGAAGGGGAAACCTTATTGGTGTATGAAAACCAACAAAAACTCTGAATTTGACACTGGTGTCTTTAGCAGGCCGCTGAACACCTCTCCTGGCCCAGTGTCCCTAAGGAAAGTCCCCCTCACAGGGGCCTGGGCACATCAGGGCCTACAAGTGCCAAGTCTGGCGGCTCCATGCCAGTTCCAGTGGGATCGGCTGTTGAAGGGATGCGGGGTGTGGCCCTTTGTGACACAGATGTGTGGTGCCGGGGCCCGGGCTGATGCAGGACATGGTGGTGCCCAGAGGCCTTTGTGACATGGCAGAGCCCCGCCCTGCCCGAGGGGCAGCCAAGGGGCGCAGAGCCCTGGGGTGCTCAGTGCCAGGAGAGCCGCTCTGCCAGGAGGAAGCAGCTCCCCTGAGAGCCTCTGTGGCGGAGCAGATGGAGCCACTCACAGAGGAGGTGAACCCCAACTCGCCCCCTGCCACAAAGCAGCCGGGCCTGCGCATGAAACCCCGGGCCAGCCATGGAGGGAGAGGGGACAGAGGGAACTGGCATGGGGCTGAAGGCAGAGGCCTGAGGGCCAGGGCCGGGCTGGCGGCTGTGCCAAGGCGGTCACCTCCTTCCCCCACAGCCAGGGCACGGAGGCAGGGCCCGGCCCCGCACAGCCTCTGGTGCCCCCCCAGCTCCCGCCCTGGGTGGCTGGAAGCCCTCAGGGAGCAGGGGCAGGGGGCAGTAGGGGGGACAGAGCTGCCAGGGCCACAGACTGTGGAGTGGGATTTGGCCAGGGAGGAGAGAGAGACGGAACCCTACTTGGGCCAGGAACTGCCCCAGTGGGGAAAGGAGAGTGTCCAAGAGCTAGAGCAGTGGGAATATGAGACACACCAGGGGCTGCCCCAGTGGGGAGATATGAGACTCCAGGGACTGTTCCCTTGGGAATATGAGGGACACAAGAAGCCTTCCCAATGGGGAAATGAGAGTGTCCAAGAGCTGGACCAGGTGGAATATGAGAGATACCAGGAGCCTTCCCACTGGGAAGACATGAGAGTCCAGGGACTGTTCCCTTGGGAATATGAGGGACACAAGAAGCCTTCTCGATGGGGAAATGAGAATGTCCAAGAGCTGGACCAGTCAGAATATGAACGATACCAGGAGCCTTCCCAATGGGGAAATGAGAATGTCCAAAAGCTCTGTGAATGGGAATATGATAGATATGAGAAGCCTTCCCAGTGGAGAGACGCAAGAGTCCACGAACGGTTCCCATGGGAGTATGAGGGCCGCAAGAAGCCTTCTCAATGGCAAAATGAAAGTGCCCAAAATCTTTACCAGTGGGAATATGAGAAATACTGCGAGCTTTCCCAATGGGAAGGCTCCACTGACCAAGAGCTGTACAAAGAGGAAGTCAGACAAGACCGAGAGCTGTTTCAAAGGGGATACAGGAGAGACATAGAGGAGTTGCAGAAGGGTGGGGAAGAGATCGCCATCCACACTATTTGGATCAACCCCAAGTACCCACAGCTCCTGCAGCACCCCAACGCTGCTCCCCAGGACTCGGCCAAGGCAGCAGCTTCTCCTGCCTTGGCCAAGCAGGTGAAGGCAGCAGGGGCACAGAGCCAGGGCCCTGCCCTGCACAGCCCCTGCTGCCCCCCAGGCCCCTCAGCTCCCCAGCCGGGAGCCCAGGCCCCGAGGGAGCAGCCGGCTCCCCCCAAGAAACGCCCGTCCCGCTTCAGGCGGGCGCTGCGGGCGCTGCGGGCGCTGTTCCGCTGTCCCTGCCTGAGGGCACAGCCGGACAATCAGTGCCCGCTGCCAGCGCCAGCCCGGGCCCCGCAGGCCCGGTGGCACACCAGCTGCCATTGATGTCCAGCTGACAGGGACATCAGTTCCTTGTGGCTGAGCCTTGGGGCTTGAGAGGCACCAGCGATGTCAGAGCCGAGGGCAGGTGCACAAAGCCTGGGGACATGGAGCTCCTGCTCAGAGTGACAGCCACAAGGACATTCAGCACAACTTCCCAGATAAGGACAAAAATCATAAAGCCAACTCAGCAACTGTGCTGAAATCAGCTCCAGCTGGGGAAGAGGTACTTCTGGCACTGGGGCACGGTGACCACCAACTCCTGGCCCAGTGACCCCAGAAACCCAGCGAGAAAAGAGAAGAGATAGACTGAGCACAGAGAAAGACTAGTTAACATAAAAAGCAAGGGCATCTTTAAACCAGTAGAAGAAAAGTATCAATACTGAGATATTAATGCCAGGATACTAATATTAATTATTAAGTTATTGTAAATGAATATTATTCAATACTAAGATAAAATATTACATCAGTACTTAATACATACAGAAACAAAATACCATTATAAAATACAAATATAAATATTGAATAATATTTAATAGTTAGAATGTCTATATATAATAAATATTGAGAAATAATATATTTTGAATATTGTAAGATGTCAAAAGTATAATACATGATATAGAACATTAGAGTTCCATGTAATATAAATGTAACATCTAAATATTTAGATATGATGCTATAAAAAAAGAAAATAATATAAACAAAAAATAATATATCCATTTAATAAGAGAGCCATATAACTGGTAGCCAATGAACGTAAATGCCTTTGTTCACTAAAATGCATAAATAGTGAAAAGTTTTGATAGTTGCTGTGTTGGCTTTGTGGATTTGCCACCCAGCACCTCCTTCTGTGCAGAACTGTAAATAAAGGAAATAGCTGAACTCTGTGTGGGGATTGGCTTCTTGCACACGGGGTGAAAGAATCCCTTTTGGGGCAGCAGCTTTGCCATGGCCACATTGATAAAAGAAGCTGCTTCTCCAGGCAGGCTCAGCTGTGCCTGGCCCATCTCGGGAGCCGGACGGGCGCAGGCAGAGCAGCAGAGATCTGAAACTCGATAATCCCATCACCGACAGCAGCTCTGGACATTCCCGCACCTCCAGTACATCCAAAGTTCCCAGCAGTGTCCTGCACACTCGCACACAGCTCTCACACTGACACACTGTGCACTTAGGTCTGAGCAGGGACAAGGAACATTTCTGCTGCTGTCAGAAATCATGAACTTCAGAAATTCCCTCAAGGGTGTCCTCCTCCACTGCTCCACCCAGCACAGCCCCTGACATCCCTCCTCTGTGGAGTTCCAGCTGATATCCCATTTTCCCTCCTTACAAGGGAGTAGTCTGCACACCTCTTCCTGCAATTCCTTGGACGTGGCACCAGGACCACCACACACCTCCGCCAGGGAAGGAGCCCTGGGAGAGGCTCAGACACAACGTCCCCCTGCCCAAACCCTGTCTAGGCTGTCACCAGCATGGTACTAAGGGAAATTTCTCCAGGGTGCTTGAGATCAGGCCCAGTGCTTCACCAGCCTTGGTGCTGCACAGTTGCCACTGCTTGGAGGAGAGTTTCTGCCATTCCCCAGCACCCACACAAAGTACCAACAGCTCTGCTTGCTCTGCTCCCATCTCCCAGTGGGAGAGGCATCCTTACCGAGCAGACAAAGCCCAGTGGCCCCTATCAGCAGGCAGATAATTATTTAACATGCAGCTAATGCAGCTTTTTTTAAACCAAAAGAGTTTTGGTTGTTTTTTGTTTTTTTTTTTTTTTTTTTTAATACAGCTTTTTAAAATCAAAAAACCTGTCAATCAGGAAGTGGCTGGTGGGACACAGCAGCTGCAGAACCCTCCTAGAAGCTTCCAGAATCAAATGGAAAGACATAAATAGTAAATTAAAAGTACAGAGCAAGGCAGAGCTGTGCAAAGTGCTGTACAAGCACTAAATTCCACTGACAGATGGTTTTCTCTCTTTGTGCAGGTGAATAAAGCTGCTCTGAATTTTTTTTCCCTGATAATTTGTAAGCAATACCTTAATTATTATGTATACCTGTCTGGTTTTAATTGGCTCTCTTATACTGTGACAATTTTGGTATGAATATTAATGGGCCTGTAGCCTGAGGTAGAGAGTGGCCAGCCAGTAGCAGTTTGATTTTGAAGTGAAACAACCAGGTTGGGCTCATTTGGGATGAGATATTGTACTGGTATTGCTGAAACAGGACTTACATTTCCTACTTCTTCACCTCAGAGCAAGAAATCAATATTAAATTTCTAGTTTAGCAGAAAGAGGAAAAACATTTTAACAATTTCCATTTCTCTACAACTCAGAATTTAACAAAAATGTATCTGAAAGTTTGAAAGTTACTGATAAGAATGAATTAAGAGAAAGTGGAGATAGGGAAACCAGTCATATGAAATAGAGTTTATTGCTTCTTCCTTGCAATTTTTTCTGCTGTCAGAAATATAGTGATAAAATTCCCATGCAATCTTTCTTCTCCTATCTTACATTTTGTTTGCCATTTCTTGTCACGCTGATGTTTCCCCAGTGAGCATTTTTAGATGAATTCTCTTTTCCTATTTTTTGCTTTTTTAGATGAAGAGTTGTTCTGCATTTCCATTATTACTGTAGCTAGATCAAAGTTATCTTGGCCTGCTAATCTTGTGGGAAGGGGGTTAGTGTTTTCATAAGAAAATTAGGATAATTAGTTTACTTGCTTTTTTTATAGTCTACTGTAAATGTGAGGAATATCTGCCCAACATAATTCCAAACTTACTTCCATTTTAACATCATTTTCAAGTCAAGCTGAATTCATTCTTGGATAGTTTAAATTACTTTTTTCCCTTGCAGCACTGTTTGTTAGTACATGAGTGACCTCCAGTGGTATTCCTGAAAAAAATAAAAAGCCTCCTGCTTGGAATACAATCAGGGAAAGCTGAGAACATCTGCAAATCTCTAGTGTGTTACAGGGTGCTCCTGAGAACAGGATTTGCTCCTTTTGGAGATCCCCAGTAAGTGAAAAAGAAGTAAAAAATCCACTCAACTGTTTTATCCCTGACCTGTAACTTAAAACTGTGCAAAGAATAGAAATACATGCTTCTCTGACTCAGCAGAACTGTGCATATTCCTCGCACCGGTATTAATGCTGGCACAAAGAAAAAAGCTTTGTAAAAATCAGGATCAGAACGTTCATAGCATGCTTTATCTCACTTTTCTGAAGAATTTGTCTCAAGTTTCTTTCCAAGCTCCTCTGCCTAAAAGTAGTCCCAAACAATACAATTTTTGATGTCAATATCCTTTCAAAGGGTATGGAAGAAGCATTATTGTTTTAAAAAATTGCTGCTCTTCCTCCTCATCCCTCAATCACACCAGACTTTATTTAGCCATATAAATCTGAGGTTGTTTTCCCACAAGGGGTCACCATAGATGAGCCTCACGGCAGGTCTTCATCAAAGGAATTTGTGTTCTCACATTTTAAGGCACAAAGAAAACATTCAGATTCTCAAGGCAGTACTAAAAGCACCTATTGAAGCACATAACTTTGCAATAAAATTGATCAAGTGAAAGAAAACTGCAGTGGAGTAAAGCAACAACTAATTTTAGAAGTTGCATTAAAAAACCAAACCAAACAAATAAACAAAACCAAAAAAAAAAAACCACAACCAACCAACCAAAAAATAAATCACAAAAAACCCCCCCAAGAAACTGGAAAATAATTTCCCTTTTTTTTTTTTTTTGTTTACCACAAAATTAATTGGAAGATTTCAAGGGCATTTTCTTCATTTCCCCTGTGTTTAGTGATTAGTCTCATGCTGTGTACACACCACATTAGGAATTCCCTCTCTCTCCCAAGCACCAGGTTGTACAAGCAAGAAACCTTGTATGTTAAGGACATCATTTCAGCTCTGATTTTAAAAAGAGTTTAGGGCTGAATCTGTGCTCATGGGGTCCCAGGAAAGCCAAAAGCAGGGTCCCTGTGAATAGAAGAGCTTGTCCTTGCCCTTCCATTATTAAGACTGAGATAGTTTCAATGGGTTCCTGAGTGTGCTGCCTGTTCTTTCCGTTCAATTGACTCACACAGCAGACATGGAGAAGTCTCTACAACTTTAGTACAGTATTTTGTGACTAAGCATTTGTCCTCACCACAAAAGAAAACGTAACTTCCCAAACCCTCTTTTAAACATGCTCTGAAGTTTAATTCATTGCTTTCACTGAAGTAAAATTCATTGGAGTGCATCTGTATGGAGAATAAAAGAAAAGCACAGTGGGATTCTGGTTCGAGTGCTTTAGGAATCTGCCTGTTAAGTATATTTAGCTTGTCAATAGTGTTGTCCTTGCGCTGTGGGTATCTGATTAGATGCCAAGATTGGGTGGAGCAGTAAAATCCATCCCCTGTAAGAGACAGACAGACAGACACTTCCCCCAGCCACATCCTTCTCACCTCCTGTCACTTGCCTCTAGGGAGCTGCACACACTCATTAAGGATAGGAGCTGGATGGATAATAACAGGATTAGAGTGCCATTAACTAGCTTTCAGCAACATTATTTCTGAAGATCAGGAGGACTGAAAAGCAAAAAGAAGTTTCATTGTTACGTTATACACAGTGGCAGCAGCATAGGAAAGCTGTTAAAGAAATGAGATGATGCTGTTCTTGCAGGTTATTTTTCACAACAGACTCACCCTGACAACACATCTGATGCCATTGGGTGAAGGGAGAGATCTCACTTGGTATTTTATTTTGGTATTTTAAAGGAAGACACAGATTCTTAAACCAAACTGGTCTTTGCAGCACAATCTTGGATTAATGTATAACAACATTATGGAAAAAAACCCTTGTTATCTCTAGAAATGTACAAGAAAAATTGTAATGAAATTTAATATCACTAATACATTAAAAGTGATCAGTCTTTTAAGTGGCTTTGCTGATTTTCTTGTATCATACAGCCCTTTCTCAGCCTGACCTGTGAGTCACTGCCCTCCCTGCTGACCGCAGAGGAGCCAGGCCACCACCTTCAGAGCTCAGAGCAAAACCATCCCTCACTACACCTGCCCCTCTTGGCTGATAGCAAGTGTGTGCTGGGCTGGGATGTGGAGAAGTAGCCAAGCCACAGTCCTCTCAGCACTGCAGTAATATCCTGCTTCCCCCGATTAAGAGAAGGTTGTGGTGACATTTGGTGGTTTTTTCTTTTTCTAGGACTGCAGCTGTAGCCACTCATCTCCTGAGCTTGAGTCCTGTGCCCTTGCTCATTAAAGAGCTCCTGTCTCAGCCCTGGGACATTTGACTTTCACTTTAAAATTGCAGCACTATCAGAAAACTGAGAGCTCAAGCAACTCCACCAGAGCTGGAAAGTCAGAATGAATCATTGCAGCTGCACAGCTGAGATAACAAAATCTCTACACCCACAGATAAAGGTGCCTGTCAGACACTTCTCAGAACCAAAGCTGCAGTGTTGGATGGACTCCTCTGCATGCCCTGATGCCTAATGGCAAGCAGGGAGATGTCACATAGGAGCAGGCAGTGAGGAGTGAAAATGAAAACATTTTTAGCCGTGCTCTGAGAGAAACATTTTCATTTTTTCCTTTCATTGAAAGAAATATTGTATCTTCCTGGAGGCAGTTATCTGATAAGCAAGAAGGAAAGGCATGAGAAACATGGACAGTGGAAAGGCATGTTCCTGTTTGTGCATACAATTTCAGGGCTATGTTTTGTTAATTAAACTACATACTGGTTTTAGGCCTACAAAGCATTTTCCAATATGTTAGTTAGTCCAAATCAGCAAATATCAAGAAACTGAGATCAGCAATTTCATCATCTTTCCAGGTGGTCGTTGGCCTCCTGTCCTTTTTGTGTTCATCTGGAGGGAGGCCTTAGACTGCTATCTGCTCCATGATTTTGTTAAGCACATCAAGCTTTTAATTCTACAGAAGCATTTCGTTGCTCTGTTGCAATATCTCTTAGCTTTACCATAACTCCTTCTATTTTATTCGAAGCATCAGTCGTCTTGTTACTTCATCTCGTTTACTAAACTTCTTTGATTTCCATGCTTTCCTTAGCTATTGGGTCAGAAAGTTTCAAAGCCATTCTTTGAGTCTAGTTTTGACACGGCAGATACAATTACCAATTAACACAAATGACAAAACCATTTTTCACAGAGCACAAAGACAGGCGGCGCTGAAATTGTGTCCGTGCCTTTCCAAATGCACCCAGACAGCGGCCCCAAGGCCTGGGCAGCCACAATGTCACCCCTGGGCTCAGTTGTGTGAGATGTGGCACTAAACTCACTGGCTTTAGTCTATTTGGGTTAAAGTAAGGAGGGTTTTAGTCTCCTTGGGAGAGAAAACCACTTTTGATTGCACTACTCTGTTGTACACTGTGTCTTAAAAATCAAAGGTAAAAGGAGACTTTATATTTTGAGTATTTGCTTCTTCCTTGATTAATAAGTTTTTCAGTTCATTTTGTGAGGTGTCTGAATGTCTTTTATCTTGTAAAATTGTCTCAAGCTGGTAAAAACATCCTATTCTGTTTTAAATAAATGTTTCTTCTTGTTGTTTCCTGTTTATTACTTACAAAGATATTAGCTACAGACGACAAAGGGGATGATCCATTCCTCCTAGTAATAGCTTGGGTTTCTGGCGACTGAACTGTCTACAATCTTCTTTTTTATTCTTCTGGTTTAAAAATTTTCCTCACACTCTACTTCTGTTTCTTTTGTCTCTTCGCCTCTCTTAGGGAGGATACTTAATTGCCACATCTAATTCCATCGAGGTCTTACCTCGGCAGGGGTTTGATCAGCTGCTCAAACTCCGGACTCTGGCTGCGTTTGCCCACCAGGCCACTCCTGCCCCCAACTCTCCAGCTCCCAAATCAGATTCTTGTCTGATGCTTCGGAGACTTCCAGGTTTATGCAAATCGCATTTAAGCGAACTGCATTTAAGCAAAGAGGGTCCCCGTTCCACAGGCACCAAAGTGAAGAGGGTCCCAATCGAAGAATCGGCCGAGTAATGACACTCACACCAATGTGGCTACGTGTCGTTCCACTTTATTCAGCAACTTTTGGCATATTTATCCTTCTCTATACACTGTCTCACGTCACTAATGCTTAAAGCTCATGGGTAAAGTAGGTATATTCACAAAGACATGGTAATTACTGATCGGTTGTCACGCTGTGAGCATCTTTAGCTAAGGTGTGCCAAGTTAGCAGTTCCCACAATGTGCTTGGCATCTGGTCTTGTCTTGGCACAACACTCATTCTTCCTTAATGTATCTATTCGAGGCCAGTACATGGTCTATCTTGTTCTGAGGACAGTACATGGTCTTCAAAGTATCTCTGTAATCTGCAGGCCAGGGTTGTCCAATTCCTGTAGGAGAATATGGCTTTGTTCAGCTAAGAATTCTTCTACACAGAATCACTGTGGGACAAACATTCCTTACTATCAGAACTAAATGGAGTTAGGTGAAAATAAAAGTAGCAGTGATCCACCATTTATTGCCAAACATAATCAGTTGGTGTTGTTAATATATCAATAAATAATTACTGATTTATATTCTGGTAATTCATTGCTGTGGTACTAAAAACTTATAAAGTCAGAAAATATGTTTTCATTTTCTGCAGCAGAGTTTGTGGCTGGGATTTGTGATGTGTGCATTGGAAACAGAGAAAATAAACCACAGACCTGACACAGCAAAGTGTTCCTCAGTTTCTGTATTGCACAGCCAGAAGTTTCCTTGATAAAATCTGAATTAAGGGCTCTCCACATAGCAGCCACAAAACTGTAAGTGATATGGAGAGATCTACATTTGTTGAAATGTTGCTTATTGCCTTTCAAAGTCTCAGAGTTAAAAAATTGCCTCTTCTGAGGATGAAGGAGGTGGAAACAATTGCCCATAAAGCCGTTGTTAGTAATGACAAATCAATAATGGGCTTGTTAATTGTTAATCAGGAGTCAGGGAGGCGATGCTGGCTGGCTTGGCATTGGCCTCCCCCAGAACAGCTTGGGTTGGGAAGCCTTGCAGTGGAAGGCATTGGGAATAAATATTATGGGGGATTATTAATTGCTTATCAGCACAGAACAAAGGGCTGGCTATAAATTGGTTTTTTAAGCATACAGGAGCATTGTTTTTGTGAAGAATTATTTCATCAGTCATGCCCCAGAGCTCCTTGAAGGGAGGGCCAAAAGTTCTCAGGGTAATCTATTCTGTGGGAAGGAAAAAAACTCAGAGGCCTTGGGTTTAGGGGAAAAAATTGCAAAAGTGTTGGAACCCTGGCTGCTGAGAATTTGAGACTTTCTGTGCTGCCAGGCACTGACCCCCAAGAGAACACTGCATTGACCTGAGGCCCTGGAGAAGCTTCCAAAATGGAGTGACAGAACTGGGATTGTGGGTGTAGAGTTTGAAGTATGTGATATCACAGGGTGGGAAACTCAGAGTTTAAGGGTTTAGAATACAGTAATAGATATAAAGCAAGGTGGAGGTTTTAGGCAGAGGCTGCTCCTTCTTCACCTTCTTCTCCATGGGTTCGGGTGGAATTGTGTAATTGGACAGAAAAGTCTGCACTGCGGTCTTTGAGTGATTAGTTATTGGGTTAAAAGTGAAAATAATTTAGGTGTTAATTTCTAATTGGACAATTTATCCTTAAAAGGCCTTGTAGAGAAAGATAGTTAGCCATTTTCTTACCTTGTTGGTGAAATACTGCAGAACTCACAGTTTGTGAGACTGTAACATAGACAAGAAAAGATAAACATTTGAGTCTGAGCATGAACTATAAGTTCTGAAGTGCCTTCACTCCCCATCCCACAGAAGAAAAGAGAAGCCAAGGACCAGCACAAAAGCTGTGAAAGTTTTGGCTGCTACACTCTAACTCCACCCTGCTGATGAGAAAAACCAGTTTGTGTGTGCCCTTCCAGTTGTGTTATTGGGATCTCAGCAAAAACACAACGTGGCTCTTGGATTTAGTCAGAGCTTTAAGAGTCTTAATCCAGCAGTGGGGAATCCTGCCTAAGTCTTCATCCCTCAAGTGCCTGAGTCACTGAGCTTCAAAAGCTGGCTGTCCATCTGTGTGGCATCTGCAAACATTCCAAACACACCTTGGCCTTGTTTTGTGCAAGGAGCTGCCTGGAGGAATCCTGGCTACCCTGATCACAGCCAGGAAATACCCAGTGCTAAATATAAATTAGTTTTTAAGTATCTCATGGGATCTATAAAGCTCCTGCTTAAGTTCTAATTCAGCATCTGCTTTGTTTGGGTTTTGTTTTAGCTTCACCCAAATTCTAGGTTTGCAAGTTTTACCAAAGGTGTTAAACTCATGCTGGGGTGTTTTGTTGAGCTGTAAAACTTTGTGTAGAGCCCAGCCTGGAGAAGGGAAGGCTCTGGGATGACCTCAGAGCAGCCTAAAGGGGCTGTAGGGGAGCTGGAGAGGGACTTTCTGTAGGGAGAGCAAGGGGGAATGGCATGAATTGGAAAGAGAGCAGGTTTGGATTGGATATTGGGAAGAAATTCTTTCTGTCAGGGTGGTGAGGCCTGGAACTGGTTGTTCAGGGATATTTTAAATTCTCCATGCCTGGAAGTGTCCAAGACCAGGATGGATGGGGCTTGGAGCAGTGTGGGATAGTGGAAGGTGTCCCTGCCCATAGCAGGGAGCTGGAATTAGGTGATCTTTAGGATCCCTTCCATCCCAAACCATTCTCTAATACTTCAGTGCATTTCAAATTCTTTAATTAAGTTCTTTATAAACCAGCTTCCTCCGTGTCAGGGTGAGGAGGCAAAGTGGGAGGTGATGGCTGGAGAGTCACTGCCATTCCACACAGGGGTGTTGATCCTAAACAACTTTGTGAAAAACAGAGTTCACTCCTTAGAATTTTTAAAAGTTTAATAATAGGATAAAAAAGGATGATATTTCTACCACTGGGGCGCTTTTAGTGAACAGCCAAAGAGCACCAAAAAACTTAAAATCATGTTCTCTATATACATTGCTGGGGGTACATGCATATTCATTAGCTTATACATGATTTAAATATTCCTGAGGGTTTTTGATATTGTAGAGGCTCTTTGTGTTTAGGTTTCCCATCCTGACTTACCCACATGACGTCCTGAGATCAAGTCAATAAATTTTATTTCTTCCTGAGGTTTCATCTCTGCTGTTTCACACTTTTCTGATAAGAGGAGTTAACGAGCTCTTCCCCATTCTCCAGTGTCTTGTGTCACTGTTATCTTATCACATGGACAGCTCAGTCAGTGGAAGGCTTTACACTGTTCTTAGTTACAAAAAGCCTTTTAGCATCTTCTATTTTGCTACGGTCTAGAGTACAATACATTCATCACACCATTATTTCTATAATATTTCTATATTTCTTATAGAAATATATTATGTATCATATATAAATATGATCCAAAAAAAATCATATTTATTACCCTACTATTTCTATGAGCTATACAGTACACACTTAAGATGATGGATTACATTATATTATATTATATTGTATTATATTATATTATATTATATTATATTATATTATATTAATTATATTATACTATAGTTATTATATTTATAATATTATTTTTATAGTATTTATTATATATTGTATTGTATTATATTATATTATATTATCTTTATTATCTTTATTATATATTCTATTACATTACATTATATGTTATATTAACAAGCAGCTAAAAAAAGTTATAATTTGTACCACATCTAAATCCTTATGATCAATCACAACATGCAAAAGCTAATACATAAATGCAAAAGCCATTTATGGCTTTTTTTTTTTAATTTATGATCATTATCTGGTCATTTTTAACAACTTCCCATGGGATGAACAGAAGGCAGGAAAGGACACAGATGTTTGGCAGCTGTGGTGGGGGACTCAGGGAAGGAGGAGCAGCAGTTGCTGCCCCTGGAAGAGGGAATGTGCCCTGGGATGGGGCACAGTGCCAGGGCAGGGCTTTGCACAGAGCTTGCAATGCCCAACCCAAATTTATCAATTCTTTATTTCCTTCCTCTTATTTTAACTGCCTCCCCTGCTCCTCTCCCAGGTCTGTTGCATGGGAATTGTTTTGTGGCTCTCAGATTGTGGTGCCCTTGTTGAGTGTAAAGTTTAAGGGATAATAATAATAATAATAATAATAATAATAATAATAAATAATTAAATAATCATGTTGGATTTACTGGTCTTTCCATGGCATGTCCCTACCACAGAATCACAGAATATCTGGATTGGAAGGGACCTTCAAGATCATCCAGCTCTACCCCCTGAGAAAGTAATTGGAAAACATCCTAAGAAATACACCATATTTCAGGACTTAAATGTTATGTCTTGAGGAAATCATCAAAAACACAAATTCTTTGCTCAGCCAGGCACATGCTTAGAAGCTCTGAGCAGCATTGCCAAGAATAATTCTAAAATCTAGAAGTTGAAATTTGAATTGGTGGCATTGAAGTTTGGAAAGGGTAAATTCCTAAAATCTAGCCGGGAAGGGGAGAGGCAGGTGGTGCCGAGAAAGGAAAACAGTATAATAATGTAACACTAAATATATTTATTACTTAATGTAATGTAACCTAATGTTTCATGTGTTACTTAATATTTCATGTAACTTATCAGGGGTCATGCTGAAACAGTATCATCCAAATCTGAACAGTTTCTCTTCTCTCACCTTGAATAACTGAATTGATGCATTTCCCTTGATTTTTTTTTTCCAGTTGCTTTGAGCAACCAGGATTTTCTGCCTGCATGTTAATTAAAAACGAAAAGACAAAAAAACATAAAAAAAACCCAAAAAACAAACAAAGCCACAAACAAACAAAACAAACAAACAAACAAGAACAAAAAAAAAAAGAGAGAAGTGAAAGAGGGAAGAAAAAAGGGGAAGGGGAAGAGGGGAAGGGATGGCAAAGGAAAAAACAAGAAGGGAAGGGGAAGAGAAACTGAGGTTCAATGATGTTTCCACAATACATGAATCAATATCCGAATCCTTTTCAGCACAATCCTGTATTTTGCTTCCCATGGGTATTTTGATTTTGTTTTGTTGGTTTGTTCCTTTGGTTTGCTGTCACAGGACTAAAATTCCTCCAGCACAATCACCTTTTCCCAAGCAAGCAGACAGCTCCTTACATGGAACTCCAGCCCTCTATAATTGTGACATCCAACCTCTCATAACGACCATAAAAATTTCCCAAAAATGCTTTTTTTTCCCCTAAATCCATGTAGTAGAGTAATATATCCTATTTTAGACCATAGCATAACAGAAATTGTGAAATGTTGAAATGCTTTTTCATGTCAGTCAGAAAAAAGTAAAATAATTAGGTGACTTCCCAGATTTGGGGACTATCTTCTCTGAAAGACAAGATAATAGAAACAGAAACCAAAGTGCTGGAAAAATAAGAAGAATTTATTGACCCTCATTATCAGGGAGTGAAAATACAACAGGATGGAACCAGAAGAAGAAATAAAATCTATTCGTTTCATCTACAAGATGGCATGAAGGCAAGTCAAAGCTTAAAACCAAGCAAAGGAGAATCTAAACTCAAAGGAATATTTGAATATGTATGAACGCTTATGAATATGCATGTACCCCATGTAATGTAACAGTAAATATAATAAATATATATATTATATAGAAGAAATATAAAGATATTTTAAATTATGAATATATAACATATATTAATATAAAAGTATAAAATATTTTAAAATATAAATTATATAAAAATACAAAAATTTTTTAAAAATAAAATATGGTTGAAGTTAACCGTGTGGTTTTGGCAAATAGCCAAGCACCCAGCGCTGGATTCTATCCCTTAATAAACTTTAATAAAAATTTAAATAGTGAGCCGTGTTTCTCACATCCCTGTTCATCCCGGGCCTCTCCCGGTGCATCCCGGAGCTCTCCCGGTGCATCCCGGGGTTCTCCCGGCGTTTTCCGGAGCTCTTCCGGTGTTTGCCGGTGCACTCTCGGTGCATCCCGGGCTTCTCCCGGTGTATCCCGGGGTTCTCCCGGTCCTTCCCGCGGCTCTCCCCGTGTTTCCCGTGGCTTCTCCCGGTGTATCCCGGTGTTTCCCGGAGCTCTCCCGGTGTTTCCCGTGGCTCTCCCGGTGTATCCCGGTGTTTCCCGGAGCTCTCTCGGTCTTTCCCGGTGTATCCCGGTGTTTCCCGTGGCTCTCCCGGTGTTTCCCGGGGCTCTCCCGGGGCGGAGAGGCCGCAGGGGGGAGCGCAGAGCCGCCGTCCCCGCCAGCGTCGGCAGAGGGCGCTCAGCGCCCCTGGCGGCTCTCCGGGCTGTACCATCTCCCTACGGGGGAGGTTGCAGGTGACGCGCTGCGGGCTGTGGCGCGACGCGACAGAGCGTGACACCGGGAGAAAGGTGACAGCGACAGCGCGTGACAACGACAGCGGGTGACATCGCCGGCGACCTCGGCTTGTGGGCACAGCTGGAGCTCTCCCGCACCGCGATGCCTCAGCGCTCCCCGCGCGGCGCTCGGTGGTGCGGCCCCGCTGCGGGCCTGGCGGCGCGGGCGGGGGCGGCGGCGTTCCATAGGCAGGGATTCCATAGGCCGGGCTTCCATAGGGCCGGGCTTCCATAGGCCGGGCTTCCATAAGGCTGGGCTTCCGTAGGCCAGCGTTCCATAGGCCGGGCTTCCATGGGGCTGGCTTTCCATAGGGCCGGCTCTCCGTAGGGCGCGTTTCCATAGGGACTGCGGGAGCCGCTCCCGCCCCGCCGCCGCCCGGTTCCTCTCACGTCGCCGCCGGCCCCGGGAGGTGCGGGGCCCTGCGCAGGTAGGCGGTGGCGGGGAGGGGACGGGAAGGGACGGGAGGGGACCCGGCTGAGGGAGCAGCGCTGCCCCGGGCCGGAATGCCGGGATCGCAGCACGGGCGGGGCTGGAAGGGGATCGCCCGGCCCGGCCAAGGCGCTCACCTGGAGCAGGTG